>NC_142349.1:45138949-45463115 GCF_059441175.1 Urocampus carinirostris | reverse complement strand
AACCACATTTGGATATTTTTATTTATTGTGTTGGTAAAATTTTGGGGAGGGATGAGCAAAATGATATGTTGCTTATTTTAAGTGTGATTTTGCTCATTTTAAAATATTTTTTCTTTAATTTCTAATTTAATTGTACTTTAAAGGAGGCAAATTTGTCCGTTCTAGCATTTCATAAGATGTTTTGAGTGTAAGCACTGAGTGAGGTAATATCAAATTGCTGTTTTTAAGCTTACCAAGGTCAACTAGTAATCAGCAGAGACAAACAGTAAAGACATCAAATTGTCCTTGAGTGTGGACTTGTCCTTGTGTCTCCAGAGTGTAATAAATCTCCTACAAACATTCAGACAAATAGGCACTGGACCTTGTTTTTCTAATTGGACCAATGAGAATCAAGGTGACATCATTGCTTTCGCAGAAAAAAGTACTTACACTTCGACCCCTACCACACAAACAAGTAAGTCAGACAAGCAACTTCTACAACTTCTGTGACTTGAATACCAAATGAATTTTTTCTATATAAGTGAATTACATTAATTAGGTCACAAAATATGAATCTATCATACAAAAATATGAGAATGTCAAAAATAGTCGTTCTAAAGCAGGTGTCTCAAACCCAAGGCCCGTGGGATGATAGTTTGAGGCCCTTTGCGGGGTCAAAAATGTAGTCAAGGGGCCAGTCATGGAGACGTATCCAACGTTTCTGATTTAGGAATAAATATACATGCAGACATCTTCATGTTATATTTCTTTTCAGATTTGTTTTTAAGAGGACTCTTTTCAACAAATTGGTTTTGAAACGCTCACAATTAGAGCTAAATTATATAATAGGTCTCTGTTTTAAGCGCTTACTTTGATATTTATTACCTCATGTGAGGTAGTTTCTTCATTTTTCTCATGTTAAGGTTTTTGAGTTTTTCCTTGCCCTCGTGTAGGTTTTAGATCAGGGGATGGACTAATGATAGTCTGTGGTTTGCAATAATCTGTGGTCTGTGCAGACCTTCGAGACTCCTTGTGATTAAGGGCTATGCAAATAAACATGACAATTTAGATTTGGAGTACTACCGTTGTTATATTTTTGTAGCTTTTTCGTAGTTTGATTTTTGCAGTATTTCTGTAGAATATTTGTTGTATTCCAGTAATATGATTTCATCAGTAGTATTTCAGTATTACAGCAGTGGTGTTTTAGTAGTATTTCCGTAAAATGTTTTTTCTTGTCTTTTCATAATGAAAGTAAAATAATATATTAGGTCCCTGTTTTCAAGCACTTAATTGGATATTTAGTTTTGCAGTAATTTTGTAGTATTTTTCTCGGATTGTTTTTATAAGAGACACTCAAATGGACCATGGAGAACGAAAGCTGGCACCCCAAAAAATAAATACATATTTTGATTAGTAATACCTTATCTATTCTATATATTGTCATATTTTTACACTTTTTATTTTGTGGGCAACATGTGGCCTCTGAGCTGTAGTTTGCCCACCCCTGGTTTAAAGGGGTAGGGTGTATTACTTAATGCCTCCTAACGGTAGAAATAAATCATTAAAACATGATTATTATTTTTTTTTAATTGCAAAAATACAATAAATTTAATATATAGCATTTATACTTTTTTTAAAAGTAGGTCGAGAAATATGTATTCATTTAAAACAACATCCACCTTAACTTGAAGGAGCTGACATGATTGTCTGGCATTTTGCTCGGCATTAGTATTAAAAAAAATATAGGTAAGGTTTGGTGGTAGTTTGCATTCTTCCTTGTACTTTTTAGCATTCATTTCCGGTTGCACTCGGGGCAGCATTGGCTCAGGAGGTAGAGTGCTCGTCTTGGGATCGATTCTCCGTTCCTCTGTGTTATATGTCGAAGTGTCCTTGGGCAAGACGCTGAATCCCTAATGCCCCTGATAGCAGGTAGTTGCCTTGCATGGCTGACGCTGCTATCGGTTAGTTAGTGTGTAAAAGGGAAAAGTGTGAAGCAAATTGTTAAGCGCTTTGGGAGGTCTTCATTGACTTGAAAAGCGCTGTATAAATGCTGACCATTTACATTTATAATACAAATCCATGTAGTGGTCAAATAATAGACACTGTCTTTTCAATGTAAGTGCAGCCCAGGCAATTTATCGATTCAATAATTAGTGATGGATTAGGGCACAATCCTTTCGCTAGGAACTGTAAATGTGTTAACATTCTATTCCATTCCACCTAACTTCCAGCCATCCATTTCACTGTGGCTGCTGATGTGAGGAGCCCAAAGCCACGTCTGCATTTCCGTGATAATGGTGAGAGCATCTACTTTGGCTCCATGATGGTCCCACAGAGTCGCTGCAGAACCCTAAGTGTCGGAATACTGGTAAGAACCTAAAAAGAAATGGGACTGGGCCTCCACACCTCACTGACGTTGTTTGACTTTGAATCAGACTCCGGTCCAAGATCAAGTGGAGGCGCTGGTGTTTTCTCTCAATGCATCTTTGCACCATAATATGTCCAAAGACAGATATCCCTTCATGGACCTGACATCCTTCCCTATGCTCAGCGAAAGACCTCAACCCATTGTGACGCAGGTGAGAACCTTTGCTGGGGCCGAAGTTAAATATTGTGTTTGGCAGAAAAAAATTCAATTGGCACTTATGAAGATTTCAAATGGTTTAACCGTCTTAGCTCACAATCATGAGGTGGCATGACGTCTTGTTAAGTTTAGTAAATATTATACGCCAAAAGAGCTCTGTTAAGGCAGAGTTGTTCTTCGATGGTTAATTAACGACGCTTGTTTATATAAGATGGCAACGCTGGCGTTAGAAATGGTGATGGGGATCGCATACTTCTCAACTTATATGTGTTTCCGGTATTTTATACGTTTTTTGATATTTTCAAATTTGGGTACGCCGTATAACAATTTTTATATGGAACCTTTTTTTTTCAAGTTCAACCCCGATTGTCTCGGTCACTGGTAGAAGACGAGAACCTCATCTCAGATTGCTAATATTGTTGCAGTATTCTACAATACTCTGTCTTGCTGTTAGTGTGTCATTGCCATGTTGTATTTGTAAAGTTCATTATCACCTAATAAGTCAAGTCATGGACAGCACGGCAGCGCAGTGGTTAACGCGTGTGTGGCACAGTTCTGAGGTCATGAGATCAAACCTTCCTGTGTGGAGTTTGCATGTTCCCCCCGGGCCTGCGTGGGTTTGGCTGGTCCAAATTGTCCCTAGGTGTGAATGAGCGAGTGAGTTCTCTGTCTCCGTGTGCCCTGCGACTGGCTGGCAACCAGTTCAGGGTGTCCCCTGCCCACTGCCCAAAGATAGCTGGGATGGGCAGTCAGCAAGCAAAAGGCAGTGAGTGGTCTCTAGTGATGGCCTCTGTAACTGCTCGTAAACTGGATTGATATTCACACAGCGAGCAAGATTTTTGTTGCAAAATAAATATTTTATACCAAAATTCTCATGTTTAGAAGTGCTTGTATTAAAAGGTAACAATGTATAGTCTAAATATAAAGATAATTGTATGTAAACTAATTACAAAATGCCCTGCAATAATTAAGTTATCCATTTCTTTTAAAACATGTAATTATGCATAGTTCCTTCACAATCCTTTAGGGGTTTGTGTACCTTCATTTGAAAAGCACTCTCGTGATTAAAGGTGGCAATCATGTTACTGTATACAGTATGGAGAACAAACAGTATCTGTACTTACATACTTCCCAGCATCTTTTATGAACTGATGAGTGAAAAATCGTGTTTTTGTTACTCAGGTTCACTTCCAGAAGGCATGTGGTTCTGATAACCGTTGCAACAGCAATCTTCAGATGTTGGCTCACTTTACCAACATCAGGCAGCAGCCCCTAAGCAAGTATGTGTGGAGAGTGTTGCTCCCAACCGTCGCCATAGTTTATAAACTCAATGATCTCAAGTGGACTTCTGCCGACTACCTGGCTTCTTTCAGATTCTCAGGGCGTCAGGTATGGTTCCATGAGGGCAGCGCAGACCGGCTTCTACTGCAGGTCAACATCAGCAACACAGCCGAGGATGCTCATCTGGCCATTCTTAACGTTAGCGTCCCATCTGCGCTGGTTTACTCAGGAGTCCGGACTAAGGTGCTATGCATAAGTCTAAAGTTGATCAAGAAGGTGTTGACACTAGACCTAGATTTATAAAATGTTGGAGGACTCAACATTACCTCAAGAAAGCCCAGCATTCAATGGAGGGATGGAAACTACAACACCCTTATATATTGACCTGCCCGGACACTGTGAAAGCACTGACTTGAACATGACCTGGACTAATCTGGAATGGACTTGGCATGCTCATGACCTTTGTCTGTTCCCCGTTCAGGGTGGTGCACAAGAAGTTCTATGCACGGTGGAAGGTTCTGTGCTTCTGTGCGAGTTGGGGAACCCTTTCAAAAGCAATCGGACGGTACAGGACTTTTAAGAACTTTTTCTATGTTGTGTTTGGTCCTTAATGCTTTCTTTGTATTTGTCATGTTTTCTTGTTTAGATTGTGTTCCTTGATTAGAGCTTTGTGTTTTAAGAGTCCTTGTCATTCGTGTGGTTTGTTTTTTTTGTATATTGTTTCTTGGTTTTATGCTAAGAGTTTTTGTTTCTGGATCCTTATTCTTTTGTATTGGGTTCCTTTTTTTTCTTTTATTGTCTCCGTATTTGTTGTGCTTTCTTTGTCCCTGTACGGTAGATCGAAAGATGGGTATCTTCCAGGTTGAAGTGTGGATCATTTTGGAAGCTTCAGAGATCACCTGGGAAAGTCAGGAAATGGAGATGCTGCTGCAGATGACAACGTAGGACATACGGTTGCTCACATCTAAGAATAAGACAAACATGTTCAGCAAGCACTTGATTTTCGGAACAATTGCCAGTACAGACAGACAGACAGACAGACAACTTTATTCATCCCCGGAGGAAAGTACAGGGCATAACCTGTTTCTCTCCTGAGGTCCACTGGGTTTAGATTAAGCAGAATGATGATTAGCACAACGGAACGCAGATAACAATCTCTTACAGGGTATTGGTTTAAAGTGTGGAAAGTATTCAGGCGTTCACGTTTTAATTTTGTTAATTGTTGGGATTATGAATTACAATGAATCTCTAGATACGAGCGATTCTAGTTCCAAGAAATTCGACATACAAGACATTTTTCGTGAAAAAAACTGTTCCGAGAGGTTAGAGAAATCTAAGTTACGAGAATTTCAGACGGTACCACCAGAGGGCTGAGTGCTTGAGACCGCTCAGCTCGTCCCAGTTTGCGTTGACTGACATAAAGATCTGACCCTGTGCGCTTGGGTTGTTTTTTTTTAATCACATCTATAGTTTCTCTTGCTACCTCACTCCTACCGCACCTCTCCCACTTTACCACCACCACCACCACCACTCATACGCTTCTGTTAGCAATCGCAGACTTCGTCTATGTAAGTGCTCATAATAAACTCACATATATTAACATATTTGTTAATACGTTATTTAACTTTTTCCTGTATTTTTATGTTCAAATACTATTTGAGTGTGCTTTTATTGATCATGGAGTTGCGTTTTTTTTTTGCTGATTAAGGTTAACTTGGATGACGAGGCCGAAAACGGATTTATTGCTTTTCAGTTACTTCTTATGGGGAAAATTAGTTAGCGATACAATGAATTCTAGATATGAGCTTGATCCGGGAACTAATTGATCTCGTATTTCGAAGGGCCACTGTAGTCCTTCAAAAATAAATACTCTGGCAGTAAATAAAAGTAATTGTTATAGTTAATTTTTTTTCTTTTAGACTTAGCCAGCAGACGGACTTGTCTCCACTCTTGGTCTCGTTGATGATCAACTATTCAATGGACATGTCCCTAATGTTGTGAGTATAGCAACTCAGATGGAACTCGGACCCCATTTCAAACTAACTACTTATGACAGGACCCTTCAACCGGGTCCAGTCCCCTTCAGTGGTCATGTGCTTGGTGAATCTGCCATGCAGACCACAGAGGACGTGGGACCTCTGCTCCTTTTCACTTTCCAGGTCAGTCCAAAAATAATTGACTGGCTATTAAATGTGTGAAGTTGGGAGGAACTTGGGTGTGAGAAATGTCCTTGTATGGCAGGTGCATGTCAGCAGGTGGCCACCAGGTCATCATGGAAACCTTGAGCTAGCTTTCAATTGGCCAAGCGAACTCTCCAATGGAAAGCGGCTACTCTACCTGACAGATATTTCCGTGAATGGCAGCGCCGAGTCGCGATGCGTCCCGCCTGCACACGTGCTTAACCCACTTCATCTTAAGGTGAGTAGTTCCTCAGGGACAACATAGCCAAGAATTTCTTAGGTGCGCTCTTGGAATCTCACAAACCAGATTTCCACTGAGGAGAGCTTGAAGAGGGAGAGACGGAATCCATCCCATCAGGAGGAAGTGAGGAAGTACAAGAGGGCAGGACATGGCCCACCTCACAGCAGCAAGTCTGTCCTTTTGGTAGGACTTCCATCAGCACGAACCTTAAATGTAATCAAACGCACCAAATCTCACACTCAACGTGGGTCTATATAGGATTGCAGAAATGGTGGTGCCAATTGTGTGCACTTTGCATGCCCCCTGTTACATGTGAAAAAGAGCGCTAGTGTGACACTGCGAGCGCGTCTGTGGGAGGCCACCATGCTAGAGGTTAGTCTTCCTAATTACCTTGCTGCACATGAACAATGGCATCCTGTAAAACAAAAGTGTAATCAATATATTCAGGCTAGCTGAATAGGTGAAGATTGATCCAGTCGGGCCGGCACATTTTGGCTCAATTGGTTACAAGTTTGCCAAATCAGGATGAAAAGGAGTGGCTATGCCAAGCCAGCTGGAGATATTTGCGATACAGTAATCCCTCGGTTATCGTGGTTAATGGGGACCAAAACCACCCGCGAAAAGTGAAAATCCGCGAATAAGCGACGCCCCTCCGCCCCCAATAATAATTATTATTATTATATTATTATATTTTTTTTAGACCCGCGATGCTCTGAACCCGCGGACATGGAACCGCAAAGTAGCGACGCCCCATCAAAAATGCTAAAAAAAATAAATAAATTAAAAAAAAAAAAAATCCCCCCCCCCAAAAAAAACATACATTTTGTTCTCTTTGACAATGGAACAGATGAATGGGAGTTAGACCTACAGTATATATACTATATTACCCTTGTCAAAGACTTCTTTGATACCACCTTTACAAGATTTTGTGTCACATTTTAAAGCCTAAAGAAACAGCTGCAAAATACATATTTATTGGAACTCTGCTGGCCTTTTGACAAGCGTTCTTAATTGGCATAGCAATAAAAACACTTGGGCTGACAGCATTAAACATATTACATGAATGACCATAAAAGCCATACCATACCAGCTCAGTAGCCTAGATGGTAAGGCGCCCGCTTTGAGACTGGGAGGTCGCTGGTTCGCGCCTCGGCCGAGTCATACCTTATAACATTGGTAAAATGGCGGCGCCCTCTGTTGGCTGCGGCTGCATCGGCTCGCTACAACGGGTCAGGTGTATCGACATTTCGTTCTGTGTACATTGTTACACAGAATGACAATACAAAGGAAATTATTATTATTATTATTATAAAAGGACTGTAGCAATTATAAAGTGAGCCGAGTTTAATGACAAGTATACAGTATAGCCCATTATGTCAAATTTGAATGCAGGATAAATAAAATGCAACATATTCAGAAAGTCCATGAAAATGTGATAAATGATATTAATTTCACACAATTGACAGTTGAAGTGCCAGATATATCTCCTGGGATAATTTTAGCCTCATCAGTTGCAGGTTAGCTTTAGCGAATAGGTCACCATCGTAACTCTGCCAAGATAACAAATACCCTGATTTAATCCCTTATCCTGGTCTCTTGCAACATCCCCCACCCGATTTTTCTTATACCCAGGCAAATTATTATATGATCATCTCAAATTATAGTGTATCCAACGTAAACAATCTTGGTCAAGGGTCTCCAACGTGGTACTTCAAGGTAGCCCTCTAAGACCACCTGAATAGCCAGCAGACAAGTTCTGAAAATAGAACATGGGTCATTGTTATTTTCTAGGAAATTTGATTTCTGCTTATTTTAACCTCTATTAATTACAACTTAGTAAAAACAAACAGAATAGGAATATGTTTTTTTATAAATGCAAAATTAAAACGGTAGCCCTTTGCACTAATAAGTAACAAAAATAGCTTTCAGCTTCAAAAAGGTTGACGACCTGTGATCTGGGTCATACTTACCAACACAACACATACTTACTCTTTGATCAAATCTAAATCACAATTACAAGTTCCCACCCGAAGTATGGAAAGATGAATAAGGTATGGTAGAACAGCATAAATGGCTATTACAGCAGCCCTGAAGCAGCACTGAAGTAACCCATTTATACTTGTGTTAGCACTATGTGGACGCAAGAGCTGTGCTGATTCGTGGATGGGCCACCCTGAGAATGACCAAAATGGATATGGAGCCCGCAATTGCACAGGTGCTGTTAGCTTCTCCTGCTGTTGATTGCAAGGCAACTATAAAATTGAGAATCTTGTGCCAGATGGAGGTCTACACTTACCCTGATCTGGAGTTGTGGACAGGTAGCACTGTGCCTCTGTGGATGATAGTGGCATCCGTCGTGGCAGGACTGGGCCTGCTGGCGCTCATCTGCATCCTGCTATGGAAGGTAACCTCACTAACTGAGACAGTGTGGTTGTTTTCCAACCGACTTCCTCTCCGCAGTTTGGTTTCTTCGTGCGGGGTCACACATGGCGAGCGGCAACACAGCACCAGGGTCGAATTCTTGCAGCGGAGGAACAGCACACTGGAGAAGGAGCCTTCTTGGCTGAAACCAGCGCCAAACCCAAACGGTGGCGCACTTGGACGGCTGTGAACTGAAACGCCCACCTCCTTGAAAAAACACCTAAAAGCGTTGTCATTGTAGAAGAATTTCGCTCAAAGCCAATCCCAAATTCTTAAACTCTTTTAAATGCGAAATGTGAGGTAATAGTACATGATTTGGCATAAAATCTACATGTATTTATTTCATCAGTAAATCCCAAATATTTTCTGAAGCAACGCATTTTGAAGACAGCGTGTCTTATCTTTGTCATCGTGAGCTGTGACATCATCGGAGGAACACCAGGACCTAGAAAGCCAGTCCCCATGTTGTTTTACATGCTAATTAGTCAAATTTAAGCCCCTGTTCTGTGCTTGAATTTAAAAAAAATCTGTTTGAGAATAACTCTTAAGTGTACATGATATTTATTGAAAACTAGTAGGAACTTTAAATGGTCAGTTTTAATAATAATTTGAGGGAATGTGTTCCTACTGAAGTTTGTTCATGGTTTACTTTCGCATTAATCAGAACAAAGCAGTACAATGGATGAAAGGTTAGCATGAGTACAATGCCAGCTCCGTTGGTGGAGTCTGCATGATCTCCCCCTGGGGGTTTCCTCCCACATGTCGAAAACATGCATGATGATTTGAGATTGTCCCTAGGAATGAGCGTTTGACTGAACGTCTCTTTGTTCCCAGCGATTGGCTGGTGACCAGTTCAGGGTGTCCTCTGATCAATTTGCGATAGGCAGCAGGAAAGTGAAACATTGGAACGAAAGCAGAATACTTGTTGTGACTCCTGTGTTTTAAGCCCCTGCAATGCCTGCAACTTATCCTATAGATTGCCTGCTCATAAATCGACTGTCGTTTTGTAGACCTATTAATTGTCTGGTCTGTATTGCTTAAGTAAGGTTCTGAATGTGACACCTTCCTTGTTTTGTAAACATTGTCGTCTCAAAGCTGATTGTGGATTAAAACAAATTATTCAGCAGAATATAAACAGTTTATTGATGGCATCCAAAATTACTAATACAGGTCACCAAACAAAGTGGCTGAAAGAGTACAACTGCAACCACGTGGCGTTTGCTCACCTGATAGTTTGAGGTAGTGTCACTGTAAATTTCGTTCGACGGTAGAAGGTGGTATTGATCAATAAAACGCTGCTTGAGGCAAATGAATTAACCCATTCATTTTTAGCAAGACAACAACTCCAAGACACATGAAAGGCCCAAAAACAAGTAATCAGTCATTTTGCAATTGACCACTGGAGAAATCTTTT
Source organism: Urocampus carinirostris (assembly GCF_059441175.1). Lineage (NCBI taxonomy): Eukaryota > Metazoa > Chordata > Actinopteri > Syngnathiformes > Syngnathidae > Urocampus > Urocampus carinirostris. Next base: position 45,453,015 of record NC_142349.1, on the reverse strand, counting down.
CAGAGCTCTATAGAGAAAAAGCACTCCAAGTATTTGAGGTGGCCAAAGCTCGCACAATAAAGGCAGCAACTATCAAAGGAGAAAAAGTGACTAAAATGTTTTGAGTCTTATTTATATTTTGTAATGCATGTGCTAATATTTGCATAAAAAACTTAAGGCACCACCACATGGTAATGGAAAATAAACTTTAAATAATGTTGAACTTGTTAAAAAGATATGAGAGTTTCTAAAAGTCTTCAGCCCATCTACCACACAGTCAGGTCCAGATCATCATGTTCCCAAAGGTCTTCAGCAGTAGAGAGGTTCTCCACCTGACATAATAAGATCATACCGAGGGATTAATGGACATCAACTCATCAGGTGTAAGCTCTTAAACCAGAGTCTGAGCCCAACCCAAATTCATCCCCGGTCGGGCCTAATATGTCAATCATTACATTCAGGTCAGGGAGGGCTTCTCTGTCGCTAACTTCTTTCAGGGTTCGTACACCTTTTTCATGGCCAAATTCAAGCACTTTTTAAGGACTTTCAAAGCCAATTTTCCAATTTCTCCAGTACCATTAAAAGAAGAAATCCGGCATGAATCATATAATTTGCAGAGCCAAAAATATATCTGCGATTTACATATGCAGTTTTAATCTTAAGTGTGCATTTATTGCTTTAAGACATTTTTAGATCTTGAGTTAACTGGAAATATATTTGTTTTTAAAACAAATATTTTCCCATATATAGATTGGATTAAATGACGTTCTTCCTATTATAATTTACCACTGGAAAACGCTGCCTTAATCTTTTGCATGGCCCATGATAAATGTCCATAAATGATACATTATCCTTGCACTGAACGATACCTTATGCTTGACCTCATTTTACATTTCATAGTGCCCTGTTTAGGTGTAACATGCACCTGTCTTCTTTGGCATGACCAATAGGGGGCGATGACGCTTAACAGGACAATGCCATACAAAGTATCGACAACTGGGGAAGAAAAAAGCCTCCAATGAGCAGTGTTAGCATCACTTTTAATGAGATTGTAGGAGAGACATGGCAACAATTTTAAACATTTACAAGCACTTCACCCAAAATACAAGCACTTTTCAATCCTTGAAAATACAACATTAAAATCCAAGCATTTTTAAGGATTTCAAGCACCTGTACCAACCCTGTTTTATTAAATCATCTACCCGTCATTGTTTTTCTTTGTCACTCTGTCTCTCTCATAAGCACCGTGAACACCTGACGCCAACCCCATGGTCAATTTGACTGCAGAATGGCAATGAAAACATGTCCTTGTTATCAGCGGCAGGGTTTTCCTCTCTCCTCCAAGTTGTTATTGTTACATCACGTATTTTCGGATCATGTCACCATTCAAAATAGAGACTACCATAAAGATAGCGATAACAGATACAGTATTTACTAATTTGCCAAAGGAAAAGGCGATTTATGCTGCATCGTGAAAAATCGGAGCCCTATATCTGAACCCTGGGTGAAAGCGCTAGTGCTGTTGTCATTGATGAATGTAGCGGCTACCGACTTGTGTCGCGCGCAAACGAAACGGCTTTATGAGCCGGCTCACTGAAGCCGATGACGGGAGCCGGCTGCCCACTATCTTTCTCTTGTGATTGGTAAAAACGCACTTTTTTCAGGGATTCTGTGCTTTTGACTTTAAATTTGTAGAGAATAAAAAAGGTTAAAATATTTTGATATTTTAGCTTTTTCTTTGTATATTTATAAATTTCCTATTTTTGTTTCTTGTTGGTTGAAAGTGTTTTAATGCTTTCGTTGGCATCAACTTTCTTAACATTTGCCTCTCGCGTTCGTCTCTCACTCTTTGTACTTTCATTCTAACAGCTCTCTCTTTCAGAACCCCTTAGCTGCCCCTGGTGCCTGATCACAAAAACACGACTAAGTGCAAAAGTTTTGCCAAACGAACAGAAAAGTGCCAAATAATTAAAGTGCAACAAAACAACATTAACAAACAAATATTTACATATTAATGAAATAACATGAAAGTAAATGAATAATACAAAAACTTGCCTGGGGCGTTCCCTGTGACAAGCATCCATTCAACATTCATTCATTCACTTCATGCACTCAATTACGTGGGTATCACATTGACGTTTAAGTGTTAATTTTATTTTATTTCCCCCCTTTCAAAATCATTAATAATACATAATGGATGGTAATATATGGATTGAACAACAAAAACAAGCTGTAGAGCCGTTCTCTTTAGTGAGCCTAGCCAAAAAGACAGTTCTCTAAAAAGAGTTGGTTTTTCTCGGCGCCATGTCGTTTTCATCCAAAAAGTGCCTGCCGGTGCAAACCTAACGCCAGAAGAAAAATGCCGTTTGCCAGTGGCATCGCACGCGGTTGGTGCCAGGTGTGCGCAGGACTTTAAAGTACCGCGCTAGTTTCGTGAGGACGTACTGCTGTTGCGGTTTAAGGCCCAATTTTCAACCCGTCAAAATGACGGACGGCCTTTAAATTTTCCCGTCAACTCTCAAAATTATCTGTCAATGAAGGAAAATGGTCAATGAATGTAACCTCCGCAGACACAGAAATATAAAAGTCTTGTTGAAGTTAGATTTCGTTACAGGCTTTTATTTGTTAACATCAATCACCCCCTCCACCTCCAATGGTCGGGCAGGGTCAAGCTTTAATAACGCAGGGCCGTTTTTATTACCTCTGCAACTCATCATAGAATGAGCGACAACGCGACCACTCACCTCGTCCCGTTTGTGGACCTGGATGAGTGCTTCAGGCTCCTCAAAGAATAGATGTTCTGCCGAGTTTCGCAGCTCCACCATGACTCTGCCTTCTCCTGGGGGACACGTGAGAGTAAGCAATGGCAGACGTCTGGCGCAATCTCGACTGTCTTACCTAGCAGAACCAACACAACTGTGGAGAAGGCTTTAACCGCTGCTTTGTCTCGCACCAACTTGTGCATAAGACAGCGCTTCCTCAACAGCGCTTCAGGACCTGCACACATACCACCACAATAACCGTAATATATTGTGGTACCTTAAGGAACAATGTTTTTTTATTCATGATCCTTGCATTTCAAATAATTCTCAGCAATCATGACTAAGACAAAAAATAGCTCTATAACATTTTATAATCTGATCATTTGTGTTGCACCCACCTAAAGATCGCGCGTGGCCCTGATTATGTGTGTTGTTCAACTATGTGTGTGCAGGTTGTGCTGTGGAAAAATGTATTCTATTTTTGGATTCTCGTGATACTTAAAATACTATTAACTTTTCAGCTACCATTGACAGCTATACAGATCAAAGTTGTTTTTACTATAACTGGGGTCTCTGTGAATAAGTTGAAGGGGCAGTGTGTATTATTTAGCGCCCCACGGAGGTAAATAAAACTTCATTCATGATTGTTTGATATTTTGTTGCGATGGATACCCCCCCAGAAAAGAACTATTAAAAGGCTGGGCAAAAAAATGAGATGAAAAATGGTGCGGTTTGGTCCCTTTGAGTCTCCATTGTTTGCGTTATTCCTTGTGCTTTGTAGCACTTGTTTTCATAAAATCTTAAAAAAAAACAAAAATATTGATTCAAAATCAAGCAAGTAGACATGAACAAATATCACTGTGCGTTTTTAGAGATACTCATAGGTTTAGAAATGTGAATGAGCCTCATCTAGGAAGAGAAGACATGATTGTCCGCCATCTTGATGCTACGAGTACGCAAAAACCAAGAAAGTAGTGAAAGGCTGGGGAAAAAATTGAGACGAGAGAAATTGTGCAGTTTGGGCCCTTAGATTCTCTCTAGTTTGTATTCTTCCTTGTTATTTGTAGCAATCATGTTCGGTTGTACTACACAATACAGCTACATCTGGTGGTCAGATATTAAAGTGTCCTTTTAAATTTTCCAGATGAATAAAGTCCTATTGTGCTAAGGGGGCAGTGTGTATTAGTTGGCACTCCCTAGAGGTTAAGAGAATCTCAATCCATCAAAAAAAACAAAAATATTGATTTAAATAATAAGCAAAAATACATGAGTAAAATATCAGCATGCATTTTTTCCCTTGTATGTTGATAAATTGTAATTGATTTTACATAATTTGAGCCTTGCCTAGAGGGAGCTGACAAAATTGTCCCCCACCTTGCTGCTACAGGTACCCAACAAACAAAAATGTGAAATGCTGAACAAAAAATGAGAGTGCGGTTTGGTCACTTTGAGTCTCCGTATTCTGTTGTCTGCCTTTGTGCTTTATAGCATACTTTTTTGGTTGCACTACGCAATGCAGCGACATCTAGTAAAATAATACATATTGGCGCTCCCAGAAAAAAAATTGCTTATCTTAGAAAAAATAAAGTTAAAACCCTAATCTTGAGCCTGTCTTCTCAAGAGGGGACGTTAACGGGATTTTGTTTTCGCTTAGTGCAGGAGTGACCAAACTTTTTTTTCATTTTTTTTACTGACAGGTGGAAAGGGATAAAATTTTGACATATATTTCTAAAAGAAATTACATTATTACCAGATTGTAATTATGAAAAGTCAAATCAACCATTAAAACATAATGTGAGTTAGAAATGATATTTATTAGAAAATCGCATTGAGCCATTAGTGAGTGGTGAGCTCTTTTCAAAGCCAATCCATACTCAGGCAATCTTAGTGGGCTACTTGGTGCCCGTGGGCACCACAATGAAGACCCCTGGTTTGGCAGATGGCAACATGTGTACTAAAAGTCCATGGCTTCTGTGTTAGGTTTCAAAAGAACGAATAATGGTGTATATATATATATATATATATATATATATATATATATATATACATATATAAATATATATATTTATGTGTATATATATGTGTATATATATGTGTGTATCACTGACCAGATTCCAGCAAGACATCCTCCACAACGGCTGCTCCACGGGTGCTCACACCGTGAAGTGGGAAGGAGACCTGGACCACGCAGCCCAGCTTTACGCGTGCATGCTTTCTTTCACCTGCTTCATCTATTCCATCTTCCTGTTCCTCCTTCTCACTGGGAAGTTCCTTTAGCTGCGGGCCGCAAAGGAAGACCTTGAGTCCTGTGATGCTTATTGTCTGGGCATAAACACTTAAGCCACCCTCAAAATATAAAATAAATCAAGGCGATTACAGCGATAATATCACAAGTCCACCCATTGAATCCCAGGCAATGATTGGCTAACTCCACACAGCGGTTGTGGCTCAGAGGTCTTGCAGTGGAAAGGAAGTGGGGGGTCCGTTTGCTGCTTAATTTCACCTGACCACACGCACACACACAAAATCCTTTAGCAGTTTTCCAAAAAATAATAGGGTTTGTGTAAGCCTACCTGGAGTGGTGTGTTCTGAAAGAGCATAAGACCGTCAGTGTTCTGTTGTGCTTTGAGAGCCTGAGCAGCAGAATAATATTTGATCATGCCATTGAAACCTGGAGTGCTCTTTGGGGCATTAGGACACACCTTCACTAAGTAAAGGGGGCCAAAGGAAGAGAAGATCGTGTGCAAGCGCTCCTACAACACACAAGAAAACAAACATTCATCATTAACATACTTATACGTTTTCCCGGTATTTGATATTTTTTGGTCATTTCTAATCGTGTACGCCATATAACAATTTTTGTACGGAAAAATAATGAGTTATATAAATTCTTTTTTTTGATAGATCAATCTCGTCTTACCTATTTTGCCTCTAACCCGGATCGTCTCGATCACTGGGAGCAGACGTCAACGTCTTTGTAGAATTCTAATATTGTTTTCTTGATCAAGCATTTATTTTTCAAGCATAAAGCTCTGCCTTATTCACTCTAATGCCAAAAGTGAGAGGGTTTTCAGCCATGTGAAGCAAGTTCACACAGAGTACAGTAAAGGTCAAATGTATTGCGTGGATTCTCAACCCCGGGACACAAAGAAAAAGAGACAAAACCAATGACGTGTGGATAATTAAAAAAAAAAAGTCAGCAAGGGAGAAGCACAACCCGGCCCTCACAAATAAAATGCGAAAATTCAGTTTTTCGTCGTGCTCAGTCCCTCAAATCAAGTTCATTGTTCAGGCTTGGTCGGGCTTTAATACCCACGCGACAGAAGGCAAAAGAAACTAAATATGAATAAAATTACTAAATTATGTGCAAGCTTGGGGAATAACGGAATACATGGAACGGCAAAAATGATGTTGGCAAGCTGTTTGGATTTATTTTCATTTTGTTTCTGTCACATTTTATGTGGGTTTTGCCGGAGATCAAAGAGATCAAAGCCAGGAGAGAAAGCTTACCACGTGTTGAGAGTCATAATTGTATTCGTATTTAATTTATTTTGTGTTTTATTAGCGTATTTGGTATTGGAGTAATCCAAAAGTAATTGAAAGTAATCCAGTTAAAGTAACCCTACCCAACCCTGGAATTCAAATAAAGTGGATGCAATCCTCACGTTACACGGCCATACGCGTCTAAGTGTGCATGTGCACAACACAAGAACATAAATACGACAATAATAAAACAACATCGTTTACACATGGAACCGTGTTAGGGTGTATAGGCTGCTCACGTAAATGTGCGCCTCGCTATGTTCCGGAGTTATGTTCCACACAAACAAAGTCTTGTTGTTCTCCACAGGTACCAAAAAGTCCAGAAGGTCCACCTCCATTGCAAACAAACAAAATGTGATCACTTAGATTTTCTAATTAAAACAGTTCGAATTCATTTTTAGTCGCCTTTCGTCCACACATTTTCAATCGTTGGCGCGCTTCCGGTAGAAGGCGAGCTGTCGCGTCATAGCCAATGAGAGGGTGGATGGTGAGATCATCAGGTGATCACGTGGAAGGCTTTCCGTTTCTAAAGCGAAACTGGTTCAATATATTTACTATATTCATACCTGTCAACCTGTCTTTTTTCATTTTCTCCATTTATACTAACTTCTTTATACAAGAATAATGATTCGTAATATAGTGCATCAAAGCAAGTGAGCCATTTGAGAGCATGTTGTGCGGCACAACACCGGTTTGTAGTTATCCCTTTAATCTGTATATTACCAACAATAATTTAATGCAGACAATGAATTCATAATTTGAATAAGAAAATGTATTATTCTACTTAATTATATTTGCAAGTATTTTTTCCTTCTACAGTGAACGTCCAAGCGACTTCATTTTTGTACTTTTTTATAATAAACCTCATTCACGTCGAGCAACTCAGTATCTCACAACAAAATGTAAATTAACAATATATATGATATTACGAAACACATGTACAATATAACATGTTAAACTACAAAAATAAACACGTTTGGGAAAAAAACATATGGTGTAAGATTATTTTTTATTTTGTAAGGGAAAATACGACAGTTTGTAAGGGCATGGAGCCGTGGAGGTTGACAGGTATGCTATATTTAACCAGTTTTGATACGAAAGTATCAATTGTTTTTACTATACTATTAGTTGCTTTTTATCCACTCGGTATAATAGTTTTTGTCCTTGATACAAAAACAATAAATTAGTCTTCCGTGGGAATCCCAATGAATAATGAGAAGGGGGGAAAAAACAGCAGCGATAGTGAATGTGACGTCATCGACAATGATCGCGTGAATGGGCGAAAATGGAAAACGAAGGGGATTCCCCTTTGGGAATCCTCGAATACATGACGAAACGTCACAAGTGGCCACATGGATTTCCTTTTGATGACGTCATTTGCGTGCATGCGTGCACGTGGAGCCTAATTAGGTTCATAAAACAAAAAGCATTTAATTAACTTTACTAATTGTTTCCACAGGAAAAAAGAGTTTCGTTCTTTCCTCACTTGAAGACTCTTGATCATCACTTATGTGCACCGCGTAACCATCTCAGGTGTGCGCGTATGACGCGATGTGTTTGGAAAGTGAGAGTAGAAAGAGAATTGTGCTGTGTTTTCCTGTTTTCTTTTTCATGTCTGGAATAGTATAAGTACAAAGACTTGCCAACTATGTGGAAAACAAAAGCTCCATCATGTCGGGGGTCAGACGCGCACAAATGCTACTCGTCTTCTTTGGGATGCTTGTCCCGACACTCTCTTGCTGCAATTGGCTAAAACGCTACACGGATTTGAGTGACAGGTGTATTTCTCTGCTGCATGACCTGGTAAGTCTGGTATCCTCGGGGTCACGCAGGGAAGGTGTGTGGGGGGTTCGAAGGGTCCATGTGCACATATTGAAATAACTCTATCTTCCAGGGTGGTCCCATCACAGAGGAGGAATTTCCACTTCCGTTCCCAATAAAACTATACAAGCAGGCTGAGAAGTCTCAGGTAAGTTTTGCACATTGTTTGTGCCAGCCAATATGTAAGGGTGGGCGGATCGATCCAATATCGATATATAATAGATGCCGAGCTAAAACTTGGATCAGATCGATACTATTGTCTTGGGATCTATACTGTGTTCCCATTACAACTTTCACGATGATGATGCTGGGCTGTGAGGTAATGCAGATTCTAATCTAGTTTCAAAATACTGTACTGTGAAATCAAATGGATTCTAATTGTCTTGCTCAAATTGTTTTGCAGTATTTGTTTTTTGCTTCATTACTGAATTTCGGAGTTTGACCCCCTTTAAAGGCGGCGTGCGTCGTTCCAGGTGTCCTTACAATATTGAAAGTCAAATATTTTCTCTATTAAGCATGTGTTAATGTTGTAGATTAGAGACTTGCTTACATTTGTTCAAGGGACTTGCTGACATTTGTTAAAAAGACTTGCTTACATTTCGGGGAAATGTTGCTTACATTTCGGGAAAGTCTCGGCAGATGAATTAGTATAAACAATCCTCCTTAAGGGAGGCGTCTGTCCTGACTCTGACAAAGGGCAGTGACCCAAACTTAAAAACACTTCCAAAAAAGTACAAAACTACTTTTACGTGGCATGTACACATGAAGGGGGGCGGGCTAATCTGTTTACTCATGCTGTGTTGAAACTATAAAGACCCACTCATATCTGGAGATTCTTTGAGTTTCTTGTTGAGATTGTTGCATCAATAAACGAGAGCTCCCTCTGACGTCGTTGATTCCTGCATTCTCTTTGAACACGTATGAGACCAGTCCGATCTCATCTTCCTCGATAAATATTATCGACCTCAACATTTCCCCGAAAATGTAAGCAAGTCTTTTTAACAAATGTCAGCAAGTCCCTTGAACAAATGTAATCAAGTCTCTAATCTACAACATTAACACCTTCCCATGTGAGTTCAAAGAGCCCTTGTGCTTTATTTTCCACGGCGCCTTTCTGCTTTCATCTTATTTTTATCAGTGCTGTTTGGGGCAGAACACACTAGGTTTAAGGTGGGGAGAGTGCTGGAGAGCGATGTTATTCTCGCCCCGCAGTTTTTTTTTTTTAAATTCTGTATTTGTCAGTGTAACATGAAAATGGTGAAAGTAAGAAAAGGTTTGCTTCAAGTATAGTCCAAAATTCAACGCAAACCCCCAAAAAGATGAAAAAAGAAGAGTTTATTTGAGTACGCGTAAGAAATCTGGCAGAGGAGATGACAGTAACAAAGTTTCTAATTCTGTACAGCTTCTCAACTTTTGTTCTAAACGATTGTAGTAGTATTTTATCTGTATACTGTTTTATGTACTAGTGCTTTTTTACACTATTAGCACTTTGACTTTATTTTCAAAATATTGTTGCAATGGAATTGTCAGGACTAGAATGGAAACACGTTTCTCACAAGTTTATTAAAGGAAAGCGGAAGGGCTGCACCCTCGATCCAGCATTCGCTAGGCGCGGGAAGCAAGTCGCTCTCGTACTCAGATTGTGATCCAAAAACGGAAGTGGATCTTCCGCAGCGAGCGATGGCGGTGTCAAGGGCGAAAAAACAGGTCGATAGCAGGGACAGGAGAGCAAAAACCTGGTCGAGGTCAGAAACGGGTCGTAAGCCGAGACGGGAAAGCAGACGTGGTACGCATCAAAAACAGGTCGTAACAGGAAACAGACGGGAGCAAAAACGGGACACGTTGGGAGTCGGGGTCAAAAAAGGCTTGCCTAGTATACACTGAGGTTACCAGATGGACTGACCAAAGAGGACAGATAGGAGTGGGTTTAAATAGGGACAGGGAGCCAATCAGAGTCCGAGGCAGTTGGCGCCAAAGGAGCGGGCACAGGTGATTCACATGGGTAATCGCGACAGGAAGTTATTGGAGTTGTTATGAAATGTTATTTCAATTTTTGTTACATTGCTGCTTTGTTCTAGCTTGACTTTCTCGACTTTTGTTCTGAACCAGTTGTAACATAAACATTTATATTCATGTTTTATACCGTTAGGGTTTTCCTAGTAGTTGTTTGATCAAAAAAACAACTGAAAATATTTAGTGCCTTCAATCTTTGTGTTGTTTTTAGCTTAATTAAAAACTAACTCAAGGCGCAAAGAGTTCATTTATTTAATGATTATGACATTTCCAAGCAAAACGTTTTGGTACCGAATGGGTATAGATAGATATTTTCATGGATTTACTTGGATCGTATCGAGATCGAAATTCCCAGTATCGCCCACCCCAACTCATCCAAATGCAGATGTTGACCATCTTGTTTGTCCTCACAGATGGCGTGTAAAGTGATGTTTGTCCGAAACAACTTGGGGCAAATTTTGGATCTTTACAAGCAAGCAAACGCCACCAAAGTGGGCTGGGACGACGACAACTTGGAAGAACTGCTCATCATTTTACACAGACAGTGGAGCGAGCTCACAGCGTGTGTATGTAATCCTTCTGTTTGTACACACTCCTCTCTCCATTTACACTAATCACTCTTTTTTTTGTGGGGGTGGCGTTCCGAAACGAAACCGCGACAGTCCAAACCTGTAGAAACATTTATTCATTTATCAAATACTCTGTTATACATTACAGCCAAAGAACAAACCCAATTTATCGGCTCAAGCGTTTGTTCAACGTATAAAAGAACTGAACTCTACTTCATAAACTTCTGTACTGTGAAGTTTCAATTTAAAAAACGAATCCTGCTGCTATCATGTATTGCACTAAAGCATTAAAAAACCATACCTGTCAAGCTCCAGGGCTCCATGCCCTTACAAACTATCGTATTTTCCCTTACAAAATACAAAAAAATCTTACACCACATTTTTTTTAAACGTGTTTATTTGTGTAGTTTAACATGTTATATTGTGCATGTGTTTCGTTATATCATATATATTGTCAATTAACATTTGTTGTGAGATCCTGACTTGCCCTACATGAATGAGGTTTATTATAAAAAAAAGTTCAAAAATGAAGTAGCTGTGACGTTCTCTGTAGAAGGAAAAAATACATGCAAATATAATTAAGTAGAATAATACATTTTCTTATTCAAATTATGAATTCATTGTCTGCATTAAATTATTGTTGGTAATATACAGATTAAAGGGATAACTACAAACCTGTCTTTTTTTCATTTTCTCCTTTTATACTTCCTTTTTTTCTTAACTTATTAATACAACATAATAATTCGTAATATAATGCATCAAAGCAAGAGAGCCGTTTGAGAGCCGGCTATCTGTAATGAGTTGAGCCGAATAAGCCGGTTCTCTAAAAAGAGACGGACTTCCTTTCACTACATCAAACCGCTCGCTTCGTTTGCAACAACAAAAAACGATACGGAGGATAGAGGCTACCGCACCAAACTGACTTGATTGATTTGCCGTTTCGTGATAGTCGGTGTATACCGGATGGTACCCATCATTGACAAATTTGCGTTTTTCCGAACAGATTTTCTCGTACGTCGTACACGTCTTAAAATGCACAATAAACGTACTTTGTATGGCAAAACCGTACAGGTTGACAGGTATGGAAAACGATCATAGGACACCATCTTAACTTCAGATAAGGTTTTGTCGCCATCATGTGGATGTAATTGGGGAAATGTGGCGTGAAATGATTTCACCTTCCTTCAGCATGTGGTGGATTCCAACTCTGTCAGCAATAGAAAGCATCTTCCTCTGCCTTTGGGTGCTGTTGTTGGTCCAGAGCGTTACATTGACATAATTTAGAGAAACTTGACATCGAAAATGATTTGCGCATAAGTTGTTCTAGCTGTTTTACCTCTGTGTACAACTTAGACTGCAAATCTATTGTTACCTAATGCTAAATCTATTACACCCTGGTCATACTGTGTGGCCCCTTCTCAAGGTTCCTTATTTTCTTCGTGCTAAGGTTTTGAGTTTTCCCTTGCCCGCATGTTGGTTTAAGATCAGGGGATGGTGTAATTGTAACCCGTGAAGTTGTTTGAGACAAATTTCTGATTAAGGGCTATACAAATAAATGTGACTTGACCTGACTATTGACGCAGGCAGAAAATTGGCAGGCGACTGTTTAGCTAATCAGAATGCAGAACACATTGCAAGATAAAAATCTATGAAGCAGCAAACTGCGTAAAGTAAACAATGATACAGCGAGGAATTACTGTATTTGGTATTATTAGGCACTCCCTGGTGGTAAAAAAGATAACATATTGATTTGAACAATACGCAAAAATACATGAACTATCTCATAAATTTGCATTATTTTTTAAATACTCATTACAAAAGGCTCACAAGAGGCAGCTGACGTCATTGTTTGTCATCTCATTGGTTACGGGTACCCCAATTTCTTTGAGAAGCTGGGCAAAAAAATGGTGCGGTTTGCTCACTTTGAGTCTCCGTAGTTCGTATTCTTCCATGTGCTTTGCAGCACTCGTTTTTGGTTGCACTACACCAACAAACCTTCAAACTGGTCAACTAATGAAATACCAATGCCATTTCCAAGTTAACGACAAAATCGTTATTTCTTTCTTTCTTTAGATTAAACCCGCAAACAGTACCGGTTGTTTTTCCAAAGCACTGCATCGCTATTACAGACGACTGACGGAGGCTTCTCGCAACAGCACTGTGAGTTTTGAAGAACCTCATGCAATGCAAATCCTGGACGTGTGCTTATCATGCAATTATTTTCCTATACGCAGGAGGGCGCCAGCGGTTCGTGGGAGTTGATCCGCAGCGAAACAAAGATGCATCTGCAACAGTTACATTTATTTGTGGCCGCCATGCAACCCACGGCTCGATAGCAGAATTTGATCATCGACTTTTTTATATTTATTACCTTAATATTGCTTGCACTGTCCTATTTTTCCATTCGATATTTATTTTAATTTATTTCTAAGTTATTTTGTATTGGTTTTTATACCCATGTCATTTTCAGAGTTTTCCTCATTTTGTTCTTATTCACTGCACCTCCGTGCACAAATAAACCATTTGTAACTTTTTTTTGGTCAAAACAATATATATTTTTTCCCTTTAGCTTTTTGACATTTGTAAACAGTAGCAGGGGCGTTATTTGGAGCAGGGGGGCAGTGCCCACCCACAGACACGCGCCACCCGCCCAAAGAAAAGTGGATGAACTACTGACGGCATTTTGGGCAGCGCATACATTCATATTGTGTATGACAGCGAACACAAGTGTGGACTCTCCTGCCCCCTACAGGACAGAGTGTGTTTGTCAGTCCGCAACATCAAGATGTTAACCTTCGGCGGGCGTCCATGTTGCAAATGCAAAGGGTCCGTGTGTGTGGGTGCGTGTGTGCCGCCCGTAATAGAAGCACAGGCCTCTGTTGTAGTAATGAGAAATAATGAGAATTATTTTCCAAACACTGTATATCTTTTTCGAGAACCAGCTCTTTCAGCTCCTAAGCAGCTCCCAAATGGCTCTTCAGAATTTTTGTTGTTGCTTTAATTCATTTATTACAAATTATTATGCAGCATTATGCACAAATAAAAGGAAAATATGAAGCAAAAAAAAAAACATAGCGAGCGAGAAAAGAACAAGCAAGAAATACATGTAAAAACCTATGAAAAAAGAAACAAAAGGAGAAATAATTCAAGAAAAAGGGAAAAAGAATGTAAAAAAAAGCTGGAAAAAATGAAACAATTGAAAAAAAAAGAAAAATGGAGAATGAAGAACAAAAGACAAGAAAAAGCGGGGGGGAAGTAAAAAGAGAAAGAATTCAAGAAAAAGGGTTAAAAAAAACAATGTAAAAAAAGCTGGGGGAAAATGAAACAATGACAGTAAAAAAAATGGACAATAAGGAACAAAATACAAAAATAGTGAGGAAAAAGTAAAAAGTGAGAAAAAAAAAAACAAAAGAAAAGAAAAAAAGAAACAAAAGGGGAAAGAATTAAAGAGGGAAAACAAAGAATGTAAAAAAGCTGGAAAAAGTAAAAAAGAAAAAAAAGACAGATGTTTGGGGGTCCCTTATATCAGTAGATTACCAATAATAATGTAGTATTATGCAGAAAAATATTTTTTTTCAATCTATTATTCTACTACATTGTAATAGCCTTTTTTTTCCCCTTCAGTGAACTTTGAACTCATTTAAAGTTTTTTATTAAGCAACTTCAAAGTCAAGCAACTGGAATCCCTGCATAACACAACAAAATTCCAAATATAAAGTGACTTATTTTAGTGCAGCAAAAATAAAATACAAGAATAAGCTAAACAGGTTTTTTTGTTTTAAAGCTAATCATGAAATGCATCCCTGAAAAACACTGGAAACATCAATCAAGTGAGAATTCACTTCAATACGTTAGTCTAGAAAAAAGAAACCAAAAACGTGACCAAAAAAGTAAAATTTTTCCAGATTATTAGGCGGACCTAAAAACCCCAATGTCATAGAAACCAATGCGAGATGGCGTTAATCTGGGGGGGAAGGAGAAATGCAAAGCAAAACAAAGCCACCAGAGAGCAGCGTCATTTGTAAGCAGACTTGAAGTGAAACATCGCACCACTTTCGATCATTTAAAAGCTCATCACCCAAAATTCAAGCACTTTTCAATCTTTGAAAACACAAAATTAAAATTCAAGCACTTTCAAGGTTTTCAAGCATCTGGTTGAACCCTCTTGCCATAATTCTTCTAAGCACTACGTTATGAATATTTTTGACTATTAATCCTGGCAGTCTTTTATTTTCTCTTTAAATACTTTATTACATGCTTATCTTGGAGTGGCATGTCTAATCTCATTGAATACAGTGTTTCACTATATGGTTATCAATAAAAATCGTTCAATTATATCATAAATGTTAAAAATTGTGAAATAACATATAAGGGCAGCAGAGTTGATTGGTAGTTAGCGCAGAGCCAAACGGTGCAAAGATCCAGGGTTCAATCCCAGCTACTGGCATCCCTGTGCAGAGTTTGCATGTTCTCTCCTCGTGCCTGGGTCGGTTTTCAAATTGGTGTGACTGACCAAGTGAATTGTCTGACACTGTGTGCCCTGCAACTGGCTGGCAACCAGTTCAGGGTGTCCCCTGCCCACTGCCCGAAGCCAGCTGGGATGGGCTCCAGCACCCCTGCGACCCTACTGAGGATAAGCAGTGCAGAAAGTGCATGGATGATAGAATATAGTGTACATACTATGAGCCAATTAAAAAAAAACACACAATTTTTAAGAAACAGTAGTATAGTTTAAATTATTTATTTTCGATTGGCTGATAACAATTTCATGGTGTACCCCATTTGCTGCCCAAACACATCTGGGATAGGATGAAGCCACCACCAAGAACCCGTGTATGTCTCCCTTCCCGACACTTGTAAGGTTAAATGGTACAGAAAAGGAGTGTGGTGGTGGGCCAAACCAATTCAAAAATTGGGAGGGGGGAATTCTGACAGATGGTAAAACTCACCTCATCTGTTGCGCTGAATTTGGCCAAATAGCTGATTAGAGACTTAATGCACGAGTAAGGTTAGATGGTGCAAGTGACAGATATATGTTCAAAATTCGCCCAAACTAGACCTTGACAGAAAACAAAAGAAGAAAAAACCCATAGAAGAATATATTTTCCAAACACTGTATATTGGAGTATAACTACAGCCTTCAAATGTCAAATCAACACAAGTCACTTAGATTAATGCTGCAACAACAATTAAAATTGATATTTAAAAGCATTGGCAACTAATTCCATCAGCAATTCGTTGTTGCACAATTTATGAGCCACTAAGCACCTTAGCACAGGAGGTAGAGCGCTCGTCTTGGGAACAAGAGGTCACAAGTTCGAATCCCGGCCCCTCATTGTTATACAGTAATCCCTCGGTTATCACGGTTAATGGGGACCGAGACCACCCGCGAAAACTGAAAATCCGCGAAGTAGCGGCGCCCCTTCAAAAATGCTTAAAAAAAACGTATACAGGTATACAGTGTAGACCCGCGAAGCTCTGAAGCCGCAAAAGTGGAACCGCAAACTAGCGAGGTTCCACTGTATGTCGAAGTGTCCTTGGGCAAGACACTGAATCCCTAATGTCCCCGATAGCAGGTAGTTGCCTTGCATGGCTGCCGCTGCTATCGGTTAGTTAGTAAGTGTGTAAAAGTGAAAAGTGTGAAGCACATTGTAAAGCGCTTTGGGAGGTTTTCTTTGACTTGAAATGCGCTATATAAATGCAGACCATTTAAATCAATGCAAATAAGTGTATCAAATTTCATTGTGAAGTTGGGGATTGTACCCCATTTTTATTAAAAAAAGTATCTTACTTTTTGGCATCAAACTACGCACCCTACCTTTAGCTCAACACAAGGGGGAAATTCTTAAGCATGTATCGTTTGCACATTGGGAATGTTTATCATATTGTATTCATCAACAACAACCAAAAAATCGTTAACAATATTTTGAAAATCGGGTCTACGTTTTTGATATTCCCATTGTGGATAAAGAGAAATTGCTACTCATAAAATGAAATGTATTGCTCTTTCTTCCTTTTTGTTCAGTATGATTAGTCCGAATGTATTATGATCTTTGGATACAGTAATAAGAAAAAGAGTATCTTGCATATTTGCAGGTATATAGCATACATTCAATGCTGGAGTAACTAATCAGGATGAACGGTAGATTTTTGCGAGTTCGAGTTTGGGCGGGTTTTGAAAATGCCTTTACACTAAACCTAGCTAGAGACACTCACAAAAGCCTAAAGTACAACTGTAGGAATTTTTCCGAGAATCGTTTCAGCCGTTTTGGAGCCTATAAGTCACGTACAGGCACACACAATCTACAGATTCATTGATTATTAAGATAAAAATGAGTTGCAACCTTAATTTGGATTCTGTTCACACGGTCACTGGTTTCAGACACCTTCTGGAAACGAGGAAGAATCTATGTGCAGTGGTGAAGCGATAAGGTCACAGGGGCGGAACTTGAGCCTTGGCACAGGATCGGACGTAACTGTTGGGAAAGAAACCCCGTTGGTTGCGCAGGACGCCCTCGTCCCAGCCGTCATTGTGGCGATGGGTCACGTAGACGATATCGCCCTCCACCATGGACAGGTCGCCAGGTTTGGCTGCCTCATAACTGTACAGCGCCACCACTGGACACATGCGGAGTAATGCCACTTAACACTATTAAGAGTCAAAACAAACACCATTTACTGAATTAATGATGACCTCGGAGTTAGTAGAGCCCGACGCAAAAATCAGGTCAGGTCGGTCCTAAAATGTCACTCATTACGTTTAGGTTCAGGCCCGGCTGAGCTTCTCTCTCGCAGGGTTTTTCTTATCCATCCTTCATTGTTTTTTTTGTTTTTTTTTTTCTTTGTTGAAGTTCTAGAGATGTATCCCCATAAGCTTGTCAGCACACATCAACTCTGGCAGCAGTGCTCTGCGAGGGGGAAGAGTTGGCCAAAATCACCCCTCCTCCTCCCGAGTCCTCACATATAAAATATGAAATTTTGCGATGGCTTCCGGCTCAGTTCCTCAAATCAAGTGAATTGGTCGTGTTTTAATAGCCGTGGGCCTGGGTTGGGTCGGGCTGGATTTTTTTTAAGGCCTGATCTTACGTCCTTCTTGGAGTATTTGTAAGCTTGGTTATTTAGCTAATTTTATGGAAGGAATGCTTTTTCATTAATATGAAAGAAAGATCTGTTTAATCTTTTTACTGAGATGAGTGACAAATGCGTTACAGTATTCTGTTTTAGCTTTGCAGGTAAATGGGACTTGTCTTGACTCTGAACTGCATTCAAACAGGTTGACGGGTATGATTTGCTCGATAATATATACTGTCGTCCAGACGTCTAAATAGTTTCGAGATTTAAATAGTATGCCTACCGGAAGTAACACGTAATCCAAGAAATGATACATGCACCCAGTGGTATATTTTGAAGTCGTAATTGTTATAGTTGCTCAGTGAGTAGGTCTTCATTTCACATCTATTTATTTAGATATTCATGTGTTTATTCATTTATGCATTTGCAAAGCAACCACTTGATTGAATTATTGATTTGTTTATTTATGTAACTCTTTTGTCACGGTTGCCCAGTGCCCTCACTTGGCCCCGCCTGTTTGGCGCCAGCTGCGGCTCGTTGCCCGATTGGCTTCCCTCCTGTTTAAGCTCAGTGCACTCACTCACCCCTTGTCAGTCCGTCAACGAACCTCTGCAACCGCAAGACGTGTGTTTTGACTCTCCAGTGTCTGGTATCGATCCCGTCTGTCTCAACCTGTCTGATATCTTGCTACAGTCTCCGGGATCTGGAATCGATTCCGTCTGTCTCATCCTGTCTGATATCTTGCGCCAGTCTCCAGTATCCGGTATCAATCCTGTCTGTCCCGTCCTGTCCGATATTGATCCCGTCTGTCCGGTATCAGCTCGTGTATCTGGTATCGATCCCGTCTGTCCGGTATCTGGTATTGATCCTGTCCGTCCCGTCCTTTCCGGTATCTGGTATCGATCTCGTCGCCCTCTGGCTTCCTCTGTTTCCACGCCCGACTTCTGTCTTACTTCTTCCACCCACCGATCGCCGAATCACTGGCGTTTGTTATTACGCGCATGACTGCCCCACTCCAGTAAAATAAAGCTTGTATGAAACGTTACGCATCTGGGTCCTCCTCCTGTTCAGGTTCTGACATTATTTTAAATAATTTATTTTATTTCTTAAAGAATCATTTCATGTCTTTATCCATCTAGTAATTTTGTCATCTAATAACATAAATGATTTGAATATAGACACAAAAATATACAAAACCAAGTCATTTACCGGAGAAGTGGCCTTTGAGTCTCTAACAAGTCACAAAAGCAAATAACATAACATTATCATTACATAGTTTGTTTTTCAAGACAACTATGAAAGCCACTAGTGATTCAATTCGGATTTTGCAATGTGATTATGGACAAAACAGGCATACTCTACATTTCGGAAGGAGGCAGTTTTTTCCTAGTGATTTAAGGTCTAGTGTCTGCCACTACCGGTACTTGCCAAGATCCAGCTCATCTTTGAAGAGCAGGATGATGAATTACACTAGAAAAACAACAGCGACCAGATGAAAAAGGTACTGTATCGGAGTCAGATCAGGAGGTTTTCCGGCTACTGGTACCCATGGAAACCAGTACTATCGGTTTTATGTGGTGGAGGAAACCCTTACCCTAAAAAAACGACCTGGAGAGGAATGGATCCAGTCATGCTGAACCTACCCAAGTCACACCATAAAAAGACAACCCTGGCGGTTAAGGGATCCGTGAACCATGAAGAGACGAGTTAGCAAATAAGACACAATTTGGACACTGTTTTTTTTAAACCAAAAACAGTAGTAGTGGTAGTAGCAGTAATAGTAGTAGTAGAACATGTACTGCAGTACCTTTGTCCAGGTAATATCTAGGGACATCACTGAGCTCATCAGCTGCTGCAACCTCATCAGACGGGGTAGGTGGCGGTGGCGGGAGAGCCGGCAACTCCAAATCTAACAAAGGGAATGTGAGTAACATTTTGACGCAGCATATACAAGCACAGAGGGCCGAACTCTGTTCAATTTTCAGCCCAACCCACCAACAGTGTATGTAGATAACTTCCTAAACCAGGGATGTCCAAACTTTTGAGAAAGCGGGCCAGATTTGGTAGGTTAAAAATGTGCAAGGGCCTGCTATTCAGCCTGGCGTTCTTCGAACAGTCTTTAATAAATTCACCCTCTGTCAAAGTTTTGCAGTGCTTGGCGATCGGCGTCACGAACTCGTTGCTCAACTTTGTGGCGTTTTCATTTGACTCGCGGGGTCTCGTGAAAAAAACGCTGCTGTGCCGTTAAAACAGCTTCAGTTGCTTTATCTTTTCACAGCGTTCCTTTCAAGTTAGCTTTTTGTCGTCACATATCGCATCTGGCAGTGTCTCTTGATATCATGTTCTTTGAAAACAGGCGCAGTTTCTTGGCAACTTAGAGAGTTACAGATGTTTTAGATTTGGGTGAAAAAAATATTCAGATTTCCACTTGTCCTGGAACGTCGGCCCTCAAAGATACTGTTCCTTTTTTTTTAATACAGTTGCCATGTCGAAAATAGGGTGGGCTAAAATTCTTACAGAAAGCCAAATATGTTTCATTCTGCGGTGAATATTAATGGCGGGCCACATATTATTGACTTTATGACAGAGGCTGCAGGTCATTAAGTATCTGATCAGACTTTGGACATGCCGGTCCTAAATTACCACCTTACAATGCTGGAAAAGAGTCTCACATTTTCAATTTGTTTAGTCTAATTTGTAACACGCAGAAATATAAACTTTTGTGCAAAGCGCATTTAGCAACCCAGGATTTTCCTGAAGTGTCTGCAATGTACCACTTTAATGGGGAAAGGAGAGACACACTCACGATTTATTCAAAGGTATACTATGTAATAGCACTGAATTGTGCAGTACTACTGAAAACGATAACAGTAATCCCTCCCTGTATCGCAGTTCACCTTTCACGGTTTCTCTACCCTGCGGATTTTCATCGTGCATTGTGTTCTGCATTTTGATCGTCTAAACAGTCGCCCTGCCCCTTTTCTGCCTGCGTCTGCCTGTGTGTTAATAACGTTGCGGTCCAAATTGTTTGCGTACGTCAAACAGCTTGACAAACCTACATTACCTACGCACAAATCTTTTTCAATTTCTAGTTTCTCTAAAGCCGCCACGTCAACGAAACACTATGGACAACAAAAGCACAAAAAGCAGGGGATAGATAGATAGACAGATAGACGCTTTCTATCACTGAAATAATTGAATTATGGCACTCTTGAGCTTCCATAAGTAAAATCAGTTCTACACCACATTTTTGTTTTCCAATGACATCCACATGATGGTGAAAAAATATCATCGATTACTACACTACAAAACTCAGGGAAGAATACAAACTACGGAAACAGTAAGAGACCAAATTGCCCAATTTTTCCTCCCATTTTTTTGCCAAGCCTTTCAAAAGGTTTTTAGTTTTCAGGGCACCTGTCGCTTCGACAAGTCGGTGTACGTATTTTCTTCTTCCTTCTTTATTTATAATGTGACCAATTATAAGCAATTTTAGCGGATCGGCTTCAATATGAGAATCAACGGTAAATTGTAACTAGATTGTTACTTTCGGAGTAACGTTCTACTTTTGTATGTCGGTAATCCGGGGGTTTTCCAATGACTTTATGAATGAAGTAACTAGTAGCTGTAGCTACTTACCTTTTTCAGTAACGTGCCCAACAGTGCTCGTAACTCACATTTTGAACACAAACACCCAGAAGACAACTGACTTTTGAGTGCAGTTTGAAACTTTCTTACCAAGATGCTGCAGATGAGCCGGCAAGCTCTGCCCACGCGAGTAAGAAGAGGAAGTGGATGAAGGCGCAAGAGGGGCCCGCGGGGGGGGATAAGGCGGAGGTGGCGGGATGAGCACTGGCGGACGTACAGAAAAGCAGGCGGGCCAAAGCGTCAATGCCTAAGCTTTTAGCGCAGACTTCCCTCGCCTGTCGGCAGCTTACGTGATTGGACAGCCGGCAGAAAGAGGGAGCGGCTTTGGCGGCGGCGGCGAGAGGCGGGCCCCGAGCAGGCCCTCAGCGACACGGAGCGGGCGGGGAGCGGCTGCCCGGCCCCTTCACCGGCTGCGACAACGCCAATAAGAGGAGGAACAGAAAGGTTGCAGTGGCAGAAAGATGGAATCGTGCAAAATGATGAAAATGCATCTTCAAGTACAGTGGCTCCTCTGTATACGAGATTATTATCGAGCATGTATCTTCTAGAACTTTGCGTATCTTTTCCTCATAATAAATAACTAAAAACTATTTTGTCACGATTGCTGATTGCTGCCCCTTTTACGCCAACAGCCCTGAGCACTGATTGGTTCCCTGACCCTTTTTAAACCCCCGGCTTCCAAGAGGAAACTGTCAGACCGCCCTGCAAACCTACGCTTTTGCTAGGCAAGCTCCGTACCCTCCGAAAATCTCCTGCCCCGTTTTCTCCTGCTTGTTACTTGTTGCCGACCTGTTTCTGCCCTGATCTTCCGTTCCGGCCATCGACTTGTTTTGCCCTGTTTCCTGCCTGATACTTGTTGCCGACCTTTTTTCTGGACTCGTTACCGCCCTTGCTCCCCTGTCCCGGCTATCGACCAGCTATCCTGCCGCCCTCTACTATCCTAGTCCCGAGGTGCCACTTTCGCGTTCCTGCCATCAGCTACCCGTGTCCGCCGATCATCGTATCGTGGAAGCAAGCACTACTTTCTTTCTCAATAAAACTGAGTAAAACGAATGCTATTGGGTCCTGTCTCGGTTTCTGGCTTGTGACACAATACCTTCGATAACAACGTAGTAAAAACCGATTGCGACGAGATGAGACACGGCACTCCATGGTAAAGTTAATTCTAAATAGCTTAGGACAGGGGTCGGGAACTTATGGCTCAGGAGCCATACATTATATGGCCCCTTTCATGAGTTTATATGCCTCATCGACAATATGGACTCTTTGCAATTTTTTTCCATGTTGTTCCAGATTTGAATGAGCGAAGGCCATTGCAGTGGACGCGGAAATCGACGCTGAAACACAAGACGGTACTGTCCAGTATATATAGAGCCAGGGTTGGGTAGGGTTACTTTAACCTGATTACTTTGAATTACTTTTGGATTACTCCAATACCAAATATGCTAATAAAAGACAAACTAAAATATGAATAAAATGATGAGTCACAACACGTGGTAAGCTTTCTCTCCTGACTTTGATCTCTTTGATCTCCGGCAAAACTAACATAAAATGCGACAGAAACAAAATGAAAATAAATCCAAACAGCTTGCCAACATCATTTTTGCTATTCCATGCATTCCGTTACTCCCCAAGCCTGCACAAAATGTTGTAGTTTTATTCATATTTAGTTTATTTTGTCTTTTATTAGCATATTTGGTATTGGTGTAATCCAAAAGTAATTGAAAGTAATCCAGTTAAAGTAACCCTACCCAACCCTGTATAGAGCATATTTTTAACTACATTTTACAGTGAGGGATTCACGCCAACAGGTTCCATTTTGGCCGCAGGTTTCTAAGAAATCCTCCATTTGGAAGCTCTTTAAACAATCCGTGTTCGCTGTTGAGACACCTTGTGACGAAAATCCACAAGACAAACTTTAAATCCATCAAAATGCCAGAAGAGCACACAGAGAAATTTGATTGAGTGAGTGGTAAGGATGTGTAGAGCTATGCAAAGAGCACAAGCAGCCCCTCCTGTCTCTTGCCCTGCACCGTCTGCGGTGAAAGTAAATACGATGGCATCCTCGTTTGCAGAATGATGTGACGTTTCTACAAAATAACTGCTTGCACCTTGTTTATAAACCATTATTTAGGAAAAAATGAAGGTCAAATGGAGCCTTAAAGATTTTGATTAATTGCGAGAGGGAGACTAATTTAAAGTGGTATATTTGTGAATATTTGGGACACAGGCTCTGGCATTATTCTTATTTCGTGCATTTCATCAAATCATCAGATGTCTCACAGTGAATTAAAATGTGCTGAAGAATTAGCATTGGTCTGGAGAGTGGGTTTAGCGGTTTTGTTGAATTCTGGCTCAAAATATAAGGTGTGGCTCTTAAACTGTCTTAGCTACCCACCTCTGCAGGGGAGGAGAGTCCGCCTATCCCATGTGCCAATGTGAGACCCAATGGTCTTCCCTGGTTCAAGCTGAATAATGTATGCAAGAGTGCTTTTAGATAGTGAGACGCCAAGCAACAAGGTCACAGCAACCTTGCGGATCAGTTCAACTTTTCTATCTAATATCTGAGAGACCTAATATTTCTGGTTGAAAGACATCTTGTATCTCGAATTTTTCATATTTCGTATAGCTAGTACAGGGGTGGCGAACAAGTTTGACACAAAGAAACAAACTTTTTAACTGTGAAAGTCAAAGAGCCACACCACGCACTGACCTGCCATGACGGACAGGCACACACAAACACATACAATTAAAAACATATTATTTCCCATAACACACTCCTCTCCTTACAATACAGTATTGTTCTTGTGTTGATTTCAAGGAAAGTGTCCACCCTCGATACACACAAAAAAAACCTAAACATGAAACAAGGTAAAGAGCCACAGTATATAGAAAATATGATAAGGCAAAGAGGCGCATTCTCATTGGCCAAGAGCCGCATGCGGCTCTAGAGCCACGTGTCCGCCCCCCCTGAGCTAGTATGTAGAGGGGCCGCTATAAAAATGACCCTTACTATCAAGAACCTAAATAGTTCCTCCACTGACAATCTCTTGTAGCTATTAGCTAGGAATGAATGAATATGTCTGCGTGTCATACCGTCGACTTCCTGGGTTGCAGGAGGAGGGGCCGGAAGCTCCGGGTCATCATTGGACGAAAGCAGAAGAAAGTTGTGGTCGGGATCTGGGGGCGGGGGAGATGGCGGGGGTAGGCTGCTCTCTTCAAGTACTGCGGGAAGGTGATGACTTATGAGTGTCTTCATCAACATCAATATTATTATCATTTCATCTTTGCGATTGGTGTCATTGACTCAAAATAAACTCGCATTTTATTTCACTAATATCTTATTTATCTCATTACTGTTTGTTTTAATTACTACAGTACTTGTGATTATTGCCATCATCATCATCATCATCAATGAGCTTTGCCGAAACCACATTGCCATGGTTACACTTTTCTCACCTGTCTCCAGACATGGAGGCGGGCTCAAAG
Organism: Urocampus carinirostris; assembly: GCF_059441175.1. Classification (NCBI taxonomy): domain Eukaryota; kingdom Metazoa; phylum Chordata; class Actinopteri; order Syngnathiformes; family Syngnathidae; genus Urocampus; species Urocampus carinirostris. Next base: position 45,428,120 of record NC_142349.1, on the reverse strand, counting down.
GAAGAACCAGTGTGCTGGGGATAGTGTCTGTGAGAGGAAGAGATGGAGGTGGTGGAGCCGGAGGCATTGTACTTTCTGGCATAGGGGGCAGAGCCAAAGCTAACTCAGGCGGAGGAGCCATTGGTAATGCAACCTCTAGTGGAAGGGGCGGAGACATGAACATGGCAGAGTCTAACACAGGAGGTAGAGCCTTAGCCGTCTCTAGGGAATCAGGCGGAGGGGGAGGAGCCATTGGCATGGTAGAGTTGAGTGGAGGGGGCGGTTCCTCCCAAAAATCTGAGGAATCAGGCAGGGGGGGAGGAGCTATTGGCATGGTAGAGTCGGGTGGAGAGGGTGGCGCTACAGGCATCCCGGAATTCGGCGAAGGGGGAGAGGCGGCATCGAGAAGTGTGGCAATGACAACATCGCTTTCAGGTAGAGCTTGCCAGAAGGAAGGGACGGTGGGCGGAGCGACAGGTTTCCCAAATGATGAGCTTCAAAATAGTAGACCAATGAAATTGGGATTAATCAGGATTATGTGGTTTAACATTTCATTTAATTTACAATAGCCTAGAGGTAAGAGCTTAAACTCGAGCACTAACCCGACCAGAGCCTTAACAGAAATTCAGGTCGGGCCTTCAATGTCAATCACTACTTCGGATTCATGCCAGGCCAGGCTTCTTTCTTACTGATTTTTTATTTTTTTAAGATATGTTGTATATGTATGGCGCGCGTCCTTCAATATTCTTAGTTTATTGTCCTTTGTGGAGGATCGTTGGATTCCGTCATCCACACGCTTGGCGCATGTCCGTGATTGGTCTTAGTTTATTCTTCTTTGTGGAGAATCCCACACGGTGGATTCCGTCCCTCTTTTGTGCAACGCATTCTGCCTTCAAGTGCTTGGCTAGGCACGCCCCCATCCTCGGGCTGCATTGCGCGAAAAGGGGATGAAATCCATCGTATGCGTGGACCCTCCACAAAGAAAAATAAACTACGAACAATTACATGGGGATAATCTCTAAACACTCAGCAAGAGAGAAGCTCTCCTCACAGATAAAATATGAAAATTCAGGTATGCTTTGGACTCGGTCCCTCAAATCAAGTTCATTTGTTGGTCTCGGCTCGATCATGCTTCAATACCTGTGGTCCCAGGTTGGGTCGGGCTGGATTTTTTAGGCCTGACCTTACCTCTACAATAAAATAATCATTTGCACATAAGAATAAAACATAATCCCCAACTGTTAATCAGAAAAGCGAAGTGAAAAAAATGGTTGATTGAATTTATGCAAAATTTACTGACAAGCAGTCTCAAAAGTCCAGCCCAACCCAAGGTCATGAAAGCCCGAATCAGCTCAAGCTCGACCAATTAACTTGATCGTAGGGACTGAGCCCAATGCAAACCCGAATCATTATATTTTGTTTCAGAGGACTCGTGAGGAGGAGGGATCCTTTACGTTGGCTCGGGCTTAGATCTTACCTCTAATTGGGAGTAAAGCGTTATCAAGGATCAAGGAACGAAATACAAAATGGTTATGGAGTGTCTCAGCTGTGTTAGTTTGCAACCTCTCAAGATTGCAAAAGCCAAGAAATATAAGGGTTCACTTTCAGAGTAACGTGCGACTTTGTGACGTCAGTAATCTGGGGCGTAATGCAATCTTTTGAAAATGGAGTACTAGTCCAGAGGTGTCAAACTCATTTTAACTCCAGGGCCACACAATAAAACAAACATTCTCTTGGGGGCGGACTAGTAGATTAGAGAGAAAGAAAAAAAGACAAAGAACTTCATGAAAGATAGGGAGAGAAAATGAGAGGTTGTGGGACAAAGAAAGAGAAAGAGAGAAAAGAGAGAGAGAGGGAAAATGTGAGAAACAAAGGAGATAAAAAGAGAAACAGAGAGAGAGATGGTGAAAGAAGGAGAGAGAAAGAAAGAACTCCAAGGAGAAAAGAGAAGGAGAGAAAGAGAGAAGGGGAGAAAGAGAGAATTGGAAAGCAAGAGAGAGAGAGAGAGAGAGAAAGAGAGAAAAGAGAGAGAAAAGGAAAAAGAAAAAAGAGAGAGCAAAATAATGTTAAAATACAGAGAGAGAAAGAATCAAAAGGGGAACAAAGAAAGAGAAAAAGAGAGACAAAGAGAGTGAAATATTGAGAGTGAGAAAAAAGGGAGGAAGCGAGAGAGAGGGACAAAGGGAGAGAAATACAAGTACAGTACAGCGTTTGTGAGAGGCTCCTGGCTTTAGCAGCATCAAGTGGACATATTTCAACCTGAAGCTCGTTTTTCTCTTGCGCTTCAGTTAGCGTTGTCTGGCGGGCCGGATTCAATCCCTCAGCGGGCCTGATCCGGCCCACGGGCCGCCTGTTTGACACCCCTGCACTAGTCACTATGACTCGTACTACTTTTTTCAGTAACATGCTCAACATAGCTGCCAAGTGAACCTTTTATTCGCACCAAACAGAAATGCATGAAGCTTGAGGTACCTGCTAGCAGAAGGTGCCATTGCACACTTGGGATCTTCTGCTGCAAATTTGCTGGACCTACAAACGGACGTAGGAACATCAACACCTTGACGCTCGGGTCCACGACAATTGTACAAAACAAAAACCTGACGGATGAACCCTGCTTTCGAATGCTTCCGGATTTCTCGCCCGCTTTCCAAGTCAGCTGTTGAGAGTTGGGGGGGCACAAGAGGGTACACGGGAAATAAAGGGAAAACAGAAGAAGAGTGGGAGGAGCATTGCAGCATCAATGGAGGCTCAGTCTCAGACAACAATCCACCACAACTAATTAAAAAGGAAGAAAAAAATCTTCCCACGGTCAACAAACAAGTGCGTTTGTGTGTGTGCCCATGAGAATGAGCATTTGAGTGTTTGTGCATGTGGGGGAACATATTGTATGTGTGATAGTGCATGCAAGATATTAAGGAAATGTAACAGAATTTGAATTCAGTGGTACCTCTTTTAACAATAGATATATCTGGGTTTGAGGACCGCACGTTTACCCAAAGGTACAGCACGATAATTTATGAACCTTGTGGACTTTTGCGACCCTTAATCTTGGCTCACATCCTCCTTTACGGATAGCAGATAGCTGTTGCGAGAATCAAACTGTATCCGCGTTTCAAACTCAACTGAGTTTGGGGGGCCGCTGAAGCTAGGGAGCTAGGATTTACACAAAAACAGAGCTGATGGAAAACATTCAGCTGTTTTATGGGGACTTATATACTGGACTGTCTCAGAAAATTAGAATATTGTGATAAAGTTCTTTATTTTCTGTAATGCAATTAAAAAAACAAAAATGTCATACATTCTGGATTCATTACACATCAACTGAACTATTTCAAGCCTTTTATTATTTTAATATTGCTGAATTTGGCTTACAGCTTAAGAAAACTCAAAAATCCTATCTCAAAATATTAGAATATCATGAAAAAGTATACAAGTAGGCTATTCAACTAATCACCTGAATCATCTAATTAACTCGAAACACCTTGCGAGGGTTTCCTGAGCCTTAAAAACACTCAGCTTTGTTCAGTAAACTAAATCACAAGTATGGGGAAGACTGCTGATCTGACTGCTGTCCAGAGGACCATCATTGATACCCTCCATCAGGAGGGTAAGACACAAAAAGAAATTTCTCAAAGAGCAGGCTTTTCACAGAGTGCAGTTTCAAAGCATATCAACAAAAAGTCTGTTGGAAGGGAAAAATGTGGCCGGAAACGCTGCACAACCAAGAGAGATGACCGCAGCCTTAACAAAATTGTGAAGAAGAGCCGCTTCCAGAATTTGAGGGAGCTTCAAAGACAGTGGGCTGAAGCTGGAGTCTAGGTATCAAAAGCCACAGTTCACAGACGTGTCCGGGAAATGGGCTACAATAGCCGTATTCCCATGGTCAAGCCACTTCTGAACTCAAGACAATGGAAGAAGCGTCTGACTTGGGCTATGGAGAAGAAGCACTGGACAGTTGCAGAGTGGTCCAAAGTCCTCTTTTCAGACGAAAGCAAGTTTTGCATTTCATTTGGAAGTCAAGGCGCCAGAGTCTGGAGAAAGGCTGGAGAAGAGCAAAATCCAAGTTGCTTGAAATCCAGTGTGAAGTTACCACAGTCAGCAATGGTTTGGGGAGCCATGTAAGCTGCTGGTGTTGGTCCACTGTGTTTCATCAAGTCCAGAGTAAATGCAACTGTGTACCAAGAGATTTTAGAGCACTACATGCTTCCATCTGCTGAAAAGCTCTATGGAGATGAGGATTTCATTTTCCAGCATGATCTGGCACCTGCCCATAGTGCCAAAACCACCAGTAACTGGTGCACTGACCATGGCATCACTGTCCTTGATTGGCCTGCTAATTCCCCTGACCTGAACCCCATCGAGAATTTGTGGGGTATAGTTAAGAAGAAGATGAAAGACACCAGACCTACAAATGCAAATGAGCTGAAGGCCGCTATCGAAGCATCCTGGGCATCGATTACACCTCAGCAATGCCACAGGCTGATTGCCTCCATGCCACGCCGGATTGATGCAGTAATCCGTGCAAAAGGATTCCCAACCAAGTACTGAGTGCATCAATGGACATTTTCAAATGTTTGATTTAGTTTTGCTGTTATAAAATTATTTTTTTACTTGGTCTGAGGAAGTATTCTAATATTTTGAGATAGGATTTTTGAGTTTTTTTCAGCTGTAAGCCAAAATCAGCAATATTCAAATAATAAAAGGCTTGAAATAGTTCAGTTGATGTGTAATGAATCCAGAATGTATGACATTTTTGTTTTTTTAATTGCATTACAGAAAATAAAGAACTTTATCACAATATTCTAATTTTCTGAGACAGTCCAGTATATGTCCACTAGATGTCTCTGTAACATGTAGCACAACCAAAAACGAGACCAAGGAACTCTACAAACTGACTGAAATTGAGCAAAATGCACGTTCTTATCCCAGTACAACCCACATGAATTTAAAATGAAAAAAAGAGGCAAAAAGGAAAACGGGAATATAAAGAGTATGGGAAAATAGAGCAATAATTGGAAAATAAATGCATTTTTCTCTTTTTTTTATTTCTCTTTTTCCATGACTATAAGTGGTACTTCTTTTTTTGTCTTTTTCTTTTTGCTTAATCCTCTTCTTTTCAAAAGTTGTAAGGTGCGTTTTGGTCACTTTGAGCCTCCATATTTTGTGTTCTTGTTGTACTTTTAGCACTCGTTTTCAGTGGTACGACAGAACACAGTGACATCCAGCGTGAAAACAATACACACTGTCCCTTCAACTTTCATGTAAAGACGGGTGCTTCAAACTATCATCCTGGAAGACGTGAGTTTGAGACCCCTGATCGACAGGGAAAAGCAAACACCTCACGAACCGACAACTGAACAAAAAATAAGACCTAGTTCTTAAAGTGAGCAATTGTTAAACTTAAATGAGGTTCAGCGGCCTCTGGACTTATACTTTGACCAGGAACGGGATCGTGAGCGAGAACGCGACGGGGAGCGGCCTCACAAGAGAATTTCAATGCACATGTTTGTTTGTTTTTAAACAAAAATCTACCTCAAATCTACCTAGGGACTGCTCATGATTGTTCACCGCCATAGGCTCGGGCCAGTTTGCACATGCAACTCCCGCCATCAGGCACCTGATTCTAGACCCTTAGTTACACCTGCTGTATTCCACAGTAGGTTCGCTTTGATCGCATCTCTTTAATCGCATTTTATAGCGTCTCCTTTTTGTGATCTTAGCCATGAGTTTCAAAAAGGGAAACTGGAAGGTGTCTGAGAAAAAAAGGAGAACGATGACAATTAAAAGGAAGCAAGAAATGATAGAAAAGCGTAAGCGTCGGGTTGATGTGAAGTTGAAAGTTTCAATCCCCACTAGGAGGCACTCCTTTAAGGACATTTCTGTAACAATTCTCCTTGGATACGTTTTTAAAGACCTGTTTAAAAGTGATGGCGTTGTGAGTCCTGCTAAAAGTGATGGATGAAAACTGCGAGAGGCAAAAAATTGTGCTTTAAAAAATGTAGTGTGTTGACTTTAATTTTAACTGAACAATAAATCTTTACGTATCATTAAAAGTCGTGTGCTTTCACTCCTCCCGCAATCCCCCCCTCCCCAAACACGACCCCCTTCTTCTCCTGCACTTCATGTCAAGAACCGGAACAGGATCAGGACCCAATCGCGTGACGTTTCTCACACAAGCCTTTTATTTTACGGGAAATGGGGAGTCATGCAAGTTAGGCAGCAGTCTAGCGTGGAATGATAGGAAGCCAGAGGCCGACGAGATCGATAACAATTGCCCGAGCAGATATCGGACAGATGGGGTCAATACCGGACAGGATTGATATCAAAACTGGATATCGAAAATAAACAGGACAAACTAGACGGGAACAAAACTGGAAACCGATATCAAACAACGGGACAGACAGGAATGATATCAAAACAGGATATCGAAATCAAGCAGGACAAACTAGACAAGAACGCAACTGGAAACCGATATTATCTATTTATCTACCTACCTTGGTCATATCCCTCAAGAGGGCTGACCGACAGCAAGACAAACACATACAATAACAAAGAAAAGAAAAGGGAAAAAAATAGCAAAAAAAAGCACACAAAAGTTTTTGGACCATGGCCAAGCCAATTGCCCAAACAAGTTAGGCACCTCGGCACCTAAGTTGGTCATGCTATCGTCCCTCCAGATGAAACGGGACACCAGAAAGCGGCCATGTCACTCGGGTCAGGGTGACACAACACACTCTTTTGTTAAAGTGCTTTGGGAAGTCATTGACTTGAAAAGCGCTATATAAATGCAGATCATTTCATTTCATTCAACAGCAGGGCCCGACAGCTTTCACTGGTTTACCCCTGCTGCATCATACGGGTGCCCAGCCCATCCTTAAGAACGCGTCCACAATCCCACTATCCTTTCACAACACCTCTCCACTCCTTTCTATCACCAACAAGAGCTCTAGCTTCCATTATAATTAGACCTCTTTCCTGCAGTGCACTCATAACACCGATATTAAACAGGACAAAATAAAAGGGAACTACCAACAGGAAACAGGACTGATTCAAAACCCACGACTTGCGTGGCAGAGGTTCGTTGTCGGACTGACAAAGGAAGAGTGAGACAACTGAGTTTAAATACACGGAAAGATAATTTGTCAACAAGCCGCAGCTGGCGCCAATTGGGCGCTATGGCAACCGTGACACTTCAGTAACATTCGTTAAGGCAATTCAGAATAAACTTGCATTTTATTTCACTAATATCTTATCTCATTACTGTATTTTTTAATTATTACTTGAATGTGTTTTTAGTGATCAGGAATATGTGTTTTATCACTCTTTAAGTTTTGCTTTGATCGTTTTTGGACGTCAAGAACAGGTCAATTATTTTTTGATAATTTTATATAGGGAAAACGTGCTCATTGCACAAGTAATTTGAGTTACGAGCATGATCCTGGAACAAAGCAATCTCATATGTAGAGGTACCACTGTGCAAATGTGCTCGCGTGCGTGTGCGAAAGAGAACAAGGAAGTGGCTTTCTGTGGTAGCGGCCACTTCCTGTTAACACAGACGCTGACTCGCGGTTGTCGTGCGAAACAAAAGATGAGTGACAGCCGACCAAAGATGGCTTCATACCTCGATGCCGTGTCCGACGCGGTCCAATTGTTGATAGTTAATGGGTCGGCGGGTGTAGATGGGGCGCGGCTGCGGTGGCGTTGCGGGAGTGGAAATCTTAGGCCCGCGGGGGACCCGTCGTACTGCTGTGAAGAGGCCAATTTCTCTGCGAGAAACTTTTTCACGGTGCATCTCCACATTCTTGAGTGCAAAAACACATCCAGTCAGACATTGACATCAGTTATTTTTGTGATTGTTTTTGCCTTGAGCTCAAGTATGTAATAGTGTGAACAAGAAACAGTGCCCCAGAGCACAGCGTAGCAGCAAGTTGACAGACAAACATGGCGGCGGCATTAGGTAGAGATTCCACTATATAAAAGAAATCTAAATTTCTCGACTTATTTGTTTAGAAAATAGCATTGGTATGATAATTTAGGTATTTTGCCTAGTATTCAAACCAAGGTTTTTTATCCCAAGGAAACTTTTTGTAGCAATAAGAGTGACTAGGTATTACACGCTGTCTCTTTAAACTCGTGGCCCACTCCATCATTTTATGAGGCCCGCAAGACAATGCTGAGAGAAGCGCAAGAGAAAATGTGTCACAATGACCGGCAGTTTTAAATATCTCCACCGGATGTCGCAATAGCCAGGCACCACTCGCAAAGCACCAGTTGTAGATGTATTATCATCTGAATACCATTAATCAACCAGATAACATTGAGGAAAACACATCCTATGTTATTTTAAGTTACGAACACACTGTTCAACGCAATACGGAAAATACAAAATTAAAAAAGAACACCAGTTTCCATATTCAGGTAAACTTTTGCATAAAAATAAAAATAAAAAGCAGAAAGCCTTTTAAATTGTCAAAGCAGTCATTTAAATTGGTCCTTTTAAATGTTTTTTTTGGTCACTTTCTGGGCTGCATGAGTTTCCCTGGATTAAATAAATTGTAGTGGGAAAAAAATCAATTGTTTTGCTTTGAAAAAAAAAAATTAAGAGGGGAAAAAAGGTCGTTTTATAATTAATTCTTACATCCCTGAATCATAACTTAATTGTGAGCCTCGGAAACAGACACACAACCCTCCAGCTAAGGCACGCCTTTTATGAGATTAATTTATTAGTCCGGCCCCTGTAACAAATGTTTTTTCTACCATATGGCCCCCGTGCTAAAATAAGTTAGCCACCCCTTCCTTAAGGGGACACTGTGTAATATTTGACCACTAGATGTCGCTGTCTTGTGTTGTGGAAAAAAATATGAGTGCTACAAGGCACAAGGAAGATTTTAGACTACGGAGACACAAAGTGACAAAATAACAGCAGTTTTCTTCTCATTTTAATTATTTAATAATTTCAGCTCTCTTTAGGTGAGCTTCATTTTATGTAAAATAAATACAAATTTCTTGACCTACAAGTATTTTTTTAAAATAGTTCATATATTTGTGACATTATTCAAATCAATATTTTTTTTCCTTGAATTAGGCTTTTTTGCCATTAGGAGGTCCTAAATATTACACAATGCTCCTCTAATCGTGACATTTAAATAAATAACGCCCACATGGCAAGATTAATTATCCCCAAAAATAAAAAAAAACTTGAATGCTCGAGAACTCAGGACTGACCTGCCCAATGAGGTTGATGGCTGACTCCATGTGGCGGAGCTGTTGGGTCTGCGCATCCAGTAGATTTAGCACGCTGGTGGCTAAGGTGTTAATCTGGTAGGCGATGCTGGCCAGTGATTGGGCAGTCAGCATCTTGGTCTCCTCTAAAGCTTTGGACGAGTCTTTCCCTGACTGCATAGCCGATGGGTCACATAAGCGCAAACTTAATACGGTATTAGATTTTAACTGAGCCTCAGTGCTAACGTTAATATATTTACGCTTTGACAAACGAGCTGATTTTGTTCCTTAGTTTATATAAATAATGCATCTGTTCATGTCATGATTACTGATGTGTTTCACCTGTGCCCGCTTATTTGGCACCAACCGCCGCGGTTTCTGATTAGCTCCCTGTCACTATTTGAACCCAGTCCTGTCAATACCCTCATGTCAGTCCGTCTGCGAACCTCAGTGTAGACTAGGCAAGCCTTTTTCGACCTTGACTCCCACCTGTCCCGTTTTTGCTCCCGTCTGTCTCCGGCTACGACCCGTTTTGATCCTGACCACGTCTGCTCTCCCGTCCCGACTTACAACCCGTTTTTGATCCCGACCACGTCTGCTCTCCCGTCCCGGCTTACGACCCGTTTCTGACCCCGACCACGTTTTCGCTCTTCTGTCCCGGCTATTGACCTGTTTTTCCGTTCTTGACACCGCCATCGCTCGCTACGGAAGATCCACTTTCGTGTTCGGATCACAATCCGAGTACGAGAGCGACTTGCTTCCCGCGCCTAGCGAACACCGGATCGGGGGCGCAGCCCTTCCTCTTTCCTTAAATAAAACTGTGAGAAATATAACGCAATTGGGTCCTGTTTCCGTTCTGGTCCTGACAATTCTGGCTCCTACAAAAAAACTCCAAAGCTCAAATTTGTTATGCCTTATTTCATTCTTGTCATCCATACAAAATACAAAAAATGGCTACCAAGATTGCGTAGAGAGGTATGTGCTGCCACCACTTAGCGGGCCTGAAAGGAATTTGTTCTATATTATAAAAGAAAGAAAATTGAATGCTAGCAATGACTCGGACGTGGTCAAATGTGTATCGTACTTTGAAAATAGTCTTTTATATTGATTTGAATATCTTTCTTCCATACCACACAGCGACCTGACTGACTGTAGACTTTGTATTGTAACTGTTTCTAAGGATATTGATGATATTTAAACACCTAGAGCGAGTCGCCTATACAGAAATACACTATGTCCGCGTGTATTTGAGCACGGCACTGTTATGTAGAAGATGAGCGTAACCAGCCCAATTTGCTTGAGCACCCTAAATCCAACCCAAGCACCACCAAAAAGACGAGCATTTTAAAAACTCTATTCCTTAATTAAGGACAGAATATGCTTAAAGATGATGGAAAAACACTCGATACAACTTTTTAAAAAGTAAAAAAAAAAAAAAATGTGAACCAGCGTCGGAAATACTCCACTGCCTTGAAATGGTTCAGTCCATTTGATTCCTAGCACCGGTCTCGCCCCCCTGCTCGCTCCTCTTTCGCCCGACTAGTGTCACTTGCGGGAGAGCGGCAGAGTCTGTGGAGGCTTCGGTGTATTACGGTAAGAGTATATTACACCGTGGTTACTATTTTACCACCCAATAGCATGACTTGGTTATCATCAACAGACATTAGACCTAACTTTAGCTGCATTGAATCAAATGTAATAATGATCAGCCTAGCTTGGATGTTGCGTGCGTGGTCATCAACCCAGCACCAGCATTGACATTTGCAGTTTTTCTGTAAAAATGCACCATGGTCAGGTGTGAGTCTATTACCTACAGTAACTATGAAGAAATCCACAAAACTTCATCCTAGTTTATTCTTATATGATTGTCAGCGTGGCGGCACGGCAGCTGAGTGGTTAGCGCGTACCTGGCACAGTTTTGAGGTCATGAGTTCAAATCCAGCTATGAGCCTTGTTGTGGGGCGTTTGTATGGTCTCCCCATGCTTGTGTGAGTTTCCTACGGGCATTCCGCTCTCCTCCCACATTCCAAAAACATGCATGTCAGGTTAAATGGCTGGTCCAAATTGTCCCTAGGTGTAAATGAGTGAGTGAATGGTTGTCTGTCTCTGTGTACCCTGGGACTAGCTGGCAACCAGTTCAGGGTGTCTCCTGCCCACTGCCCGAAGATAGCTGTGATGGGCTCCAGCACCCTCACGACTTTACTGAGGCTAATGGATGGATGGATGGGTTGTCAGCGCTAACAAAGAGAAAGAAGGGTAAAAAGGTAGGTGAGGGAACCTGGAGCACCGAAGAACAAAGGTAACATTCTCACAGAGAAGCAAGATATGAATGTGGGCTGAAGTTTAAAACATCCCACACAGAATAAAATTAAAGATGTGTGTATTTTCTCCTGATCAGTTATCACATTTTCAAGGCTTCTTCTTCATATGTGTATGTACAATATTAGAAAAAAATAAGTCAAAAATGATGGCGTTGTAGTTGTTTTTCTGGACCACACACTGACATTGTGTTCTTGTCCACCAAGGCAAAAGTGGTGCACCTTATTGAGCTCACAGCGCCATCAGAAGGGGAAACCGAGACCGCCTTCGAGTACAAAAAAAATCCAAGGAGCTGGCTGCCGAGAAACTGGATGGAAGGCGACAATCTACCTGGTGGAGCTCGGCTGCCGAGGCTACATGGGCCAGTCAGCCACATGCTCCTTGAAGGATGCATGAGTGTCAGGAGGGAAATTGAAGAGGGCGATAAAAAAAACTGGCAGAGGAAGCTGAGAAGAGCAGCTTTTGGCTTTGGTTGAGAAGGAAGGACAGGAGCTGGCAAAAGAACACCTAAACCCTGAAAACAGACGGGCGGGGTGGACATTTATCAGCTGCAGGGAGACGTCACTGCTACGCCATCAGAAGACGTTCTAGTGAATAAAGAAGCGAAACATCAAGGATTGGCGGTGTGTAGCTGACAACCCTAGCTGAGCCATGGGCACTGACGGAGGTGCGAGAGGCAGCATTGCCAAGCAGGGAATACCAACCTGTACTTTAACTGCTAACCAAAAGTGTAATGTGATGTTCACAAATGGGATATGACACTCCTGAACACTGTTGAATGATCCTAAATTACTCCGAAGTGAAATATTTTTATACCAACCAGACAGCACCCTCAAAATTCTGAACCTAAAATCGCTCATGGTGTAAAACTTCTAATAAAAGTTGTAAAGATGTTACTTTCCTGGACGTAGTTTTGGCAGCAGTAGTCTGCAACATTCATGAAGTTGTTGTAGTTCTCCATTAGGAGTTGGCTGGATTTGGGAGCCTCTTCAAGTATCTTCATCACTTCGTCTTTCAGCTCATCCGCCTTCATTTTGCCCAACTTTTTAGTTGTTGTCTGGTCAACGAGCGAGCAAACAATCGCACACAAAAATGGATTGTTTTGACAAAAAATAAAGACTGTTGAGACATGAGGTACCTGCTCGATGTGCTGAGATCTCTTCTGCGGAGTGACAGCGGCGGCACTTGTGACGAGCACGCGCACTACTTCCTCTTTGCCAAAACGCGCGCGCCCATGAAAATGGTGAAAGATCTTTAAGAAAATACACCTCAACTGTGCCGCCTGGTGGCACGCATAGATTGAAAAAATCAAATCTCATGTATTATTTTCTCCTGTAAATCGTTTTTATCACTACAAGATGCACTCACTTTCAAATGTATGCACGGATTTTTAGTTGGGGTGTATATAAGAGTTGAGATATATGAGTTGGTTGTAAGTAATGCACAGGGTTGGGTAGGGTTACTTTAACTTGATTACTTTCAATTACTTTTGGATTACTTCAATACCAAATATGCTAATAAAAGACAAAAGAAACTAAATATGAATAAAATGATGACTCACAACACGTGGTAAGCTTTCTCTCCTGGCTTTGATCTCTTTGATCTCCGGCAAAACATAAAATGCGACAGAAACAAAATGAAAATAAATCCAAACAGCTTGCCAACATCATTTTTGCCGTTCCATGTATTCCGTTACTCCCCAAGCCTGCACAAAATTTAATAATTGTATTCATATTTAGTTAATTTTGTCTTTTATTAGCATATTTGGTATTGGAGTAATCCAAAAGTAATTGAAAGTAATCAAGTTAAAGTAACCCTACCCGACCCTGGTAATGCAGTAAGGTGCAGCCAGGAGAGGCAAGCGAGGCTGTAAATATAAAACCATAATACCTTAAATGGTTCAGATTGAATCGTTTCTTGTACATGATTCAATTGTTTGTTTGTTTGTACATGATTCAAATTGAATCGTTTCTCCGGCGCCGTCACGAATGGCAGCCACTCCAGCAGCTCCCGTGTTATTTTTCGATTGTTCTCAGTTATTTTCGATTGTTCTCAGCTTAGGGATGCTGCTGGAAAAGTGAATTTCCCTTCGGGGATGAATAAAGTATCTATCTATCTATCTATCTATTTGCTCCGCGATTAAGTTCTTTTGCATTTAACCTGACAATTTTGGGATTTCCTTTTCAAAATAATTGAATTTTCTATTATAAACATTAAATAATTAAAATTAGAATGTAGCGTGTTGCTGTGCTGAGTGTGTGCAGATATAGAGTGAGGCACACAATTCTCTTGTATGATATCAGTTGGGCCAGCACAGTGGTTGACGCGTGTGTGGCACAATTCTGAGGTCATGAGATCGAACTTCCTGTGTGGAGTTTGCATGTTCTCCCCGTGCTTGCCTGGGTTTCCTCCGGGCACTCCGGTTTCCTCTCACGTTCCAAAAACATGCATGTTAGACCAGTTGGCCAGTCCGAATTGTCCCTAGGTTTGAATGAGCAAGCGAATTATGTCGCTGTGTACCCTGCGACTGACTGGCAAGCAGTTCAGGGTGTCCCCTGCCCACTGCCCGAAAATAGCTGGGATGGGCTCAAGCACCCCCGCAACCCTACTGAGGATAAGCGGTGCAGATAATGGATGGATGGATGGATAATATCAGTTTCCATTGCTACGCAGATGACACTCTACTATATCTTCCGATGGAGGAATCTGCCACACTAAACTGTGGAAATTTGGAGGCCTGCCTCACTGAGATTAAAAGATGGATGTCACCCAATTTTTTGCACCTCAAACCCGAAACGACCAAAACGTTAATTATTGGTCCATCTAAATGCTGTGACTTGTTCCCAAAAACTGCTCTGAATATTGACAGATGGAATATCACCCAGAGTGACTCAGTCAAAAATGTTAGGTGTCATATTTGACCCTAATCTGTCCTTTCAGACACACGTGAAGAATATTACTAGAACAGCTTTTTTCCATCTTCGCAACATTAATAAAATTCGCCCTATGCTGTCTCAGTCGGATGCGGGGATTAGAATTCATGCGTCTGTTACCTCCCGTCTCGATTACTGTAATGCACTACTCTCCCGAAGTCCAAAGTCAAAAGCCTTCAGCTTCTACAAAATGCTGCAGCAAGGCTTTTAACTAAGACATTACCCCGATTTTAGCTAACCTGCATTGGCTCCGCCTAGCTTAAGATGTGATTTTAAGGTTCTGTTGGTATATTACAAAATCATGCATGGACTTCCTCCCTCATATCATTCAGATTTTATGTCCCCCATGTTCCTATCTGGATCCTTCGCTCTGAAAACGCTGCTCTACAAGTGATCCCAAGAGCCAAGAAGAGATCTGCAGGTTCGAGAGCATTCTCCATTCGGGCCCCGGGGCTGTGGAATGCTCTTCCCCCTGAGAGTCGATCTGCAACCTCAGTGGAAATGTTTAAATCTAAACTTAAAACACACTTCTATTCTATAGCATATAAATAACCTATATTATATGTTGACAATCCGTGTATTATTTGTTATTGCAACATCCATTGTAGCCTGGTCATCCTGGAAAGGGATTACCTCATGTGCGGTCCCTTCTCAAGGTTTCTTCATTTTCCTCACGTTGAGCTTTTTGAGTAATCTGCGGTCTGTGCAGTACTTTGAGGCTCTTTGTGATTAAGGGCTATACAAATTGTCACGGGACCGGACCAGATCGGAGGCAGGAGGCAGGAAGGGTGAACTCATTCGCGTTAACGATCAGTTACTTTTATTAAGGAAATAAAAGTCGTCCAACACTCAGGGACAAAAACAAAAACAGGCTTACAGGCAAACAGGAACTCAGACTAGGAATACTCACAAAACAGGCTTTTACTCAGAACGGGCAAGTACAGGTTTCCTCAAGTCAAACAGAACAGAATAATGCAAAGTAATGCAACGAACCCACGACCGGCAATCCCCAAAACCCGCCTTTAAGAAGCACACACGCAAATTAGAAAATCTGCTACAGCCGGTGCCAAGGGGGCGGGGCCAGCCGGTCGCCACGGCGACCATGCTGGACATGACACAAATAAACATGACTTGACTCTACTAAAAAACTTAGTCATGATCGCAGCCTCAATTAGCTCATTCCTGATTTGGGGGTTTGGGTTGGTGTTTGGACTGTATTTTAAACAGGTCTTTTCTTACTTTTACTATTTTCAGGCTACACTAACTAAAACACGGAAAAAGCATGAAATCACTCTCCATCCCTCCTGCCCCTTCGTTTCCTGCTTCCTAATGTGTTGTGAGCCCCGTAACAAAAGTGATAAAGTGGGATAAAAGCAGATAAGCGCGGTGGGGGGGAAATATTAAGGCTCTCTGAACTCAGTTGGGTGTTTTTAACACATACTTAATAGAGAAAATATTCTACTCTCAACTTTTTGAAGACACCTGAAACGATGCACCTGAGGTGCTAAAACACACCCAACCCCTACAAACACACACACACTTCTTATGTAAGTAGATAAAACTTTATTTTTCTATGCTACAGTTTATTGCTTTCTGGCTCTGCCAATGAAATGATGAGTAAGATGTACATTCAATTGTTTGTAAATCTGACTGTGGCTCTCTTGACTCGAACCTCACCGCACATCATTCTACTGGTGTGTTCCTCTCACAGCTGCTTCAACGCATTTACCAACTGGTTTATTTTACAATTACTGGTCAGGTTTGTATGGGTGTTCTTGATTAAATGGTGTACTGCTGTTGTTGTTGCCAGGAGCAACTAGCGGGTTCCAGGGGACTTGCTTGCGTGTGTTCTTTTCGTTTTTGCCTTGTGGCGTCAGGTGACTGGTCAGGACCAGATTCCTAAAGAAAAAAATTATCTGAAGGATGCTTTCACTGACGGAAATGCTCTGCCGCCCGCTCCAACAGCTGAATCTGACCTGAACTGCTCGTACGATGCAACGCCTTGTTGGACGGCTCTCAGCTTGGCATCGTTCTCTCGTCTGTATTTGCGTTCCGCTTCCACGCTGGCGCATAAGTCTTTCTCCAATGCGGAGAAGTCGATGACGTCACGCCGAGAAGAGGCCATAATGCTCAATGGCGGCACTCAGGATGACTGTCTGCAATCATGACGTGCATTTGCATTCATACATTTTAAACTCAATACACACTAGCTATACCAAAGACTCGAGTTCTTTTGCAATGGGCAACCTGCTTCTTAGCACAATTTACATTAACTATAATTCCCCTGTTTGGGGGGGGGGGGGGGGAGTTCTGTGAGATACAGCTGCCGTTGTCTTCCACCAATGACAAAAGAAAATGCAGTATTGACACTCAACGTGTTTCTATCTGCACAATACATAAGGCCCCTGCCATATGAATTCCCTACCCAGTTCATTTACTGTTGCATTTCGGTCTATGATTGACACGTTTGGTTTCAATCAAGCGACTCATAAAAATGGAAACACACTAGACTCGAGGAGTATTAACCTCAAATGTCACGGTGTTACTACCGTTATTTCTGATCATTATTTAGTTACATTTGAGGCGCTGGCTAAATGTTGTAATAAAGAAACTAAAGAATTTAGCGGCCGCAATATTTGCACAGGCATAGTTTCTGAGCTCTCTGATCTTCCTTCAGGAGTAGTTGCATCGTTTCCCTTATATACAGGCTCTATTGACTCACTCATGAATGAGTTTAATGCTACCCTGGCTGGTGTCCTGGATTCCGTGGCGCCCCTACGGTTTAAATCACGACCTAAAAGACTCACGCCTTGGTTTACTGTTAAAACTAAATCGCTTGAACTAGGTTTTAGATCAGGAGATGGTATAATAATAGTCTGTGGTTTGCAATAATCTGTGGTCTGTGCAGTACTTTAAGACTATTTGTGATTAAGGGCTATACAAATAAACATGACTTGACATGACTTGACTATATGTTTCTCCCTCTCTCGTTTTCTGGATAAATTATCTGTATCAGGGGTTCTCCTACGTGGTGGCCCCATAAAGTACCAAAGAAGTCTGTGGGCTATAGTTAACCAGTGATTCTATAGGAAATGTTATTTCTAACTGGCTTGAGAATTCATTGACATGATTGTCCTTAAAAACAATGCTTTAGTCGTTAACTCAGCGTATTTTAACTATTTTTTTTAATAAATACAAACTGGTTATCACATAGTATTAACATTGTATCCAAAAAAGTAATAACAAGCTGCTATTTTAAAAATGCATTTCAAACTGGTAGCCCTTTGCGTTAATCGGTGACAAAAAAAGGAGTTTCAGGTTCAAAAAGGTTGGGGATCCCTGATGTATATTATCGCCTTAATGCTTATAATTGAATTCTGCCAACAAATGTTGTAGCACTGACTGCGCTACTGTACTGTGTTACTAGTAATGGTGTGTCTCTACTGCTCTACTGAATAGACACAATACAACACACGTGGACCTGCAAAGATGCATACAGGGTCAGAAACGAATGCAGGTCTGGCAAAAAAACAAACCCAAATGATTATCTTCCTGCCAAGAAGGCTGACAATAAAAATAAAATAACCAGCGTTGCTTACGTCCATGTCAAACAGACAGCGTGTATTATTTAGCGCCTCCTAGTGGCAGAAAATGATTAAAAAAGATTGATTTGAATAGTAAGCACAAAAAGCATTAATGACCGTATAAACTATTCTTAAATTCTTGTAGTTTGTGAAATGTGTATTTATTTTACATAACATGAGGCTTTCCGAGAGGGAGCTGACATGAATGAACGCCATTATGCGACTAAAGTTACCCTAAAAAAATTAAAAGCCAGTCAAAAATATGAAAATTGTGACGTTAATTCACTTTGAGTCTCCAGTTTGTATACTTCCTCGTGCTTAGTACAACTTGTTTTCAGTTACACTACACATTACAGGAATATCTACTGGTCTAATAATAGTGTCACTTTACGTCATGTTTGCCTTTGGGTACGTCTGACAACTTCTAATATTTCCGTTTTTTTCCCCTTCTTTCAAATAAATGCCAATCCTGATACAGTGTAGTGAATTGAAGCATTGATAATATGCAATAGATCTCACTATTATCATTCAATGAACGAATTGAAAGCAGTGTACATAAGTGGGGACATCTTCAAATAGGACAAAGTATCATGAATTATCTAAAGTAAGGGGGCTCCAAGATTACCTTTCTTGGAGGATCGACAAACACATGGAGCTGCCCGAGTACAAGTTGGCGGCCGAACACATCAGAACATGTCCAACGCATTACTGATCTGACACTTAACCCGGGTACTTTTCCAAGATGGGAAAACAACAAGTACAATTGCCCTTGCCAACTCACCTACCAGACGTTTGATCGTTTCAAATTGCAAATTATTGTCCTCTCGATTTTTTTGACAAACTACACGAACTTACTCCTGATCGAAAAAAGGTAATGCAAGTCTCGATTCACTTGCTGTATTAAACCCAGCTTGCTGTGTTCCACGAATCATCACAAGTTCAACTGTTGAAATTTACTAACAAGTTCGTGATCTAATAGATTTATTTTTACCTGGGTCTTTTCGAAAGCGAATCTAAGCAGCTGACGTGATGTCTGGTTGCCATAACGACGGACAGAAACACAGCGTGGCTCACAACGCCCCTCACCGCGGGGGAAAAAAACACTCCGAAACGTACGTTTAAAAACGTTTATGAGTGCTTTAAGTCATTTAATTTACGAACATACAATATATATATATTTGTGCATTATGAAACATAGTCATCCTCACGTCACACTATTTTGATTTTTTTTCTCATTGTCGTTACATTCCACAAACGCGTACAGAATGTCACAACAAAAACAAAGAAAATCGTAACGTAGCTACTCTAAATCATATTGAACAGTTTCAATAACATTTTGTTGTATTACACTTAGGTCAGCAGCCAAGAAATCTTTGAATGTTGATGACTTTTGGTATTGTTCCCATAAACGCCCCCCACAATTTGAAGACATTGAATGCAAACTAACAATCTAGCAAACGAAGTTGTTCTGAAATCAGTTTTCCAAACTATTACTATTGATCTCATTGTCTGACATCACCTAAGTAGCTTGTAACACGGACAGCGTTACAATTTTGTTCCTTTGTAACACACCACCAGAAGCTTTCTTTCCATTTAGTTTTAGGAATTTGAGACATCAGCTTCAAGGGGGGTATATCAAATGGATCGAGTGGCGGGGGGACATTTATTATTGCAAAAAAAAAAAAAAAAACTGATCAGGCATTCAGTTGGGGGACCCCCATAGCGATGGGTGTGTGGAAATGATAGTAGCGGCAGGGGAACAACCCCCAGGCTCCATTGCGCTCCCCAAAATGTTACAAGTGTGAACAGCAATATTAAAAAACCTGGACCACATTTCAAAATTCTGTTTTTCAAATATTTACAATGCAAGTTTTATACGAATACGTGAACATCCTAGTTCCCAACTTAACATCCGCCCCCAATGCAATAAAAGGCTGGTTCAATTACTAGTTTGTGTCTTATAAATCATAGCTTATAGCTACAAAACTAGGATATTCTTGAATATTAAAATAACAATTAAATAAAATGGAGAAGTTTTTTAATTAAATGTCAAACATTTCGTTTAACACGATAACTTAATATAGTATTATGTAGTGTAAAGTGATGATGAACCTTTTTCCTTTTTTTACAGCAATATTCTTTTGTGTCCGCAACAACCCAGGGGTTCCCATCTTTCTTCAGTACGGATCCACATCTCGTTCGAAATCCATGTCAGTTGTAGAAATTCCCGCACTTGCTACCTCTGCACAAAGATGGTGTGGAACTCGTTGAGCATGAGCTCCACGATCTTGCTTTGGAAGACCATGTTTACGGTCATGTTGGGCGACTCGGTCTGTGGGCGCAACAGCGTGGGCCCGAAGACGATGGCCATGCTCTGGACCGACATCCGGTTGGCGTCTTTGTGCTCCACCACCCTGAATAGGGAGGAGAGTCAAACGTGAAGGACGCATTCAAGTGGTCGGGAGCGTGACAGAGGCTAACGCACTTGCGCAGGTGCCTGAAAAGAAGCTCCATGGTGTCATGGTTGGGAAGCGGCAGTGAGCACACCAAGTCCTTTATGTAGGATACACGTTGGCTGTGGTCGGGAAGTTCTGTGGGACAAAAACACAGATGCCGCTGAAAAAAACGACGGGCATGCATTGCAACATTCTAGTATCCTTGCGGATGTTGGACTGACGGATGGCAGCGATGAACTTGTCGAAGAAGTTGAAGGGGAAGAGTGGCTCAGGGAGCTCGCGTAGGAACAGTTTGAGGGCTCCAGTCAACACGTGGATGTCCTCCCATTGGCCGTCGTCCACATCCAGATGCTCCTCTGCAATAGCACACAACCAACATCATCATTTCGGCATCGTCTTCAAAGGGTTGTGTAGATGCTCATGTTGTAGTCTTGTAGGATTGTAGACTGAGTAGATGTGACCAAACTTTTGCAAAAAGGGCCATATTGAATGAGGTATAAATCTGGGCAGGCAAACATTTACTTTAGTGTGAAATTGAATGACGCTTTTATTTTTTCCCACTTATCATCAGATACAAGGTTATAATGAATTCAAGATCAACAACTTAAATAAAACAGAAGGGAAAAATGCTAACAGGAAAAACACAAATCTCATCTGTTAGTGTTAATTTGGAAATTGATGTCAAATTATATTTTCACGGAAGTTATAAATTTGAAAATAAGTGAAAATAATGCTTCAAACATAAAAAAACATGACTAATAATTACATGTTACTTTTTAATACATGTTACAGAAAAATGTTAGCAAACACGTTTGAAACAGGAAACAAAATAAATTTGTTGTTGTCATTTTTATTTTGAGGATTTGAAAAAACATTAAAAAACTTGAAAATTTTCATCAAAACAATGAAAAATACTAAATAATAATAAATATTTGAATGCAGTTAAACTTGAGGTCGTGTATCCTTCTTCACAGCATGCGCTGCATCCGACTAAATCATTTTGATAGTAGGCTCATATAGCTAATATAGATGCATACAACATGTGTTGCATTCATTATAAGGCATTTACTTTTTGAGTTTTTGTTTTTTTGGTCCAATTTGGTTCTTTCAACATTTTGGGTTGCCGATCTCTGGGTTATGCTTTGGTGGGCAACCCGGTCCTGCATGTTTTTGGAGGTTTATCTTCTTTAACTCTGGCTAAACATATTATCAGCCAATTATCAAGCTGGCAGGGATTTGTTGATGACCCTGATGTTTGGAATCACCTGAGTTGAAGAAGAGAAACCTCAAAAAACATGCAGTACACGTGGCCCCCGAGGATTGTGTTACCCACCTCTGGGCTAGATCTTGGACAGCACATGCAGCCCGCATAAAATTTGCAACTTACGGGCCAAGGATTGGACAACATTGGGTTCGAGTAATGCTCCAAATCTATTTATCGACTAACGAGTCCAATACGAAATGTTTGGCAATTTGAGAGTTTATAATCCTTTAGAAAGTGTCTAAGACATAGATTCAAGTTCTACTACTACTGATTGGGGAATGGATAAACACAGCAGTGGATACCGTGATCGACTTTGTGTCGGAGCTTCTGGATGACAGCCAAGTTTCCGCTCACACGGTAGATGCCGTCCACATTAAGACCTGGACAAACACAAACAGGTTAGCATAGACAAAACACTGTGAAACCTTTTGAAGATGAATCCAAACAAAAAGCGGTGACCTGACAACCTGTCTTACCTCTCCTCTCCACAGCTTTGATGCACTTTTCCACAAATTTCGGAATCGTGGCGTTTTCCCTGTGACAGAGCGTGTCCAGGTAGCAGCCAAATACATTATCTGAACACAACAAGACATGCATTATGTTCCTAATCTGTGTGATGAAGGATTGTGCGATCATAACACTTACCTCTAATGTATCCTTTTTCCTTGACGCTCTGCAGCGTGGGCCTTCTTTGGAGGAAGCGTCGAAGTTTGGTGCGAACCCGCGTCTGCTCCGTTTCAGCACTCGACAAACTTCTATTGCCTAGAAAGGGTACAACATTATCTTAGGAGACAGGAAATTTTAAAAAAGTACACATGAAGTCCTCACAATACGAGGCACAGAAGGGGCATGGTTGTGTAAAAAAGGCACTCACTCGCCCGCTTCCTGTCTTTTTCCTCTTTGTCTGAGGCCGCGTCGTCCTCATCGTCCGAAGTCTGTTCCTGTTCCTGAAAGACGCACCTCCACACTTAGGGTATGACGGTGCATGTGAGTGCAGACGCGTTTTCTTTTGCTTTACCAACTGTCGGATTGTGTCCTGTATGACTTTGAACCAATCAGTGATGATGCTGTCTGTGTCGTACTGCATCAAGTATTCGCACCCTTGACGAGTCCTCAGCTGCACGTACGTGCACACACATATCAATAGGGAAGCAACAGAACTGATGTATAGCCTTGGTAAGCATGCTGACCTCCAATACATTCTTCTTGGATGATTTGTCCTTAGGTGCCCAGCACATCGAAGCTCCTTTCAGCTCTACTGTGTATTCCGGAACAATGTGTGAAGCTTTGGACTAATTAAGAAGAAAAAACACAAGAAAAAAGACAAGACAGGACCAAAATGAGGAAAAACAAGTTAAGGTAATACGAGATTAAGGTCAGGAGAGCGCCTTTAGATGTAAGGTGAGTCACCATGTTGCTGCTGGGAGCAGATTTGGGGTCCCGGTGGAAGGTGAGGATGCCGCCGTGCAAGACAGTCCACGATTGACTCCAGTTCTTTCTGTTTGCGTGGCAATGAGACAGGAACAATTTTTCAAAAATTATATAAGCTACAGGCAGAGGTAAGGTCAGGCATAAAAAATCCAGCCCGACCTGAGACAGGCCTGCAGGTATTAAAGGCCGACCCAGCACCAGCCCAACCAATTAATTTGATATGCTGGACCGAGTCCAAGCATTACAGAGGAGAAAAGATGATTTATGATAACAAATTAAAATCGGTCTTTTGTACCAATATCTAAGATAACCAACACTGCATAAACATTACATATTTTATATTTTTGTGTATGTGAAAGGTTTCATTAACCAATCATTTTCCATCATTGACGGATCTCTTTAAGAGCTGGTGGGAAAAGTTTAAGGCTGTCCGTCATTCGAACAGAGAGAAAATTGGGCCATAAACCACAGTAGCGGTAGGTCCCTATGAATCTAGTGCAAGGGTCGGCAACCTATGACACGGGTGCCAGCAGTTGCACGCGAGGGGTTAACCAGTTTTGTTTTCTTAAAAAGTAAAGCGCATTTTTACCTGAAATTTAGAAATTTTCAGTTGCACGCCATGTTTACGGTAGCGCCCCTCCTCTTCTTCTTCGTGTGTGAGTGTGTGTCTGCACCGCGCCTCGCAGAAGAGGAAAGATCCATGTTTTAACCCACAGAAACACCGGCGCGCAATAAATGAATGAATAATGACAGCTCCTCCAGCGAAAAACTCTCGGTCTTTTCAGGCAGCATGGACAAATGACTGGGACTTTGTGCAAAGAAATGACCGTGCTGTTTGTGCATTATGCCTCGAGAGCATTGTACCTGGCACAACAAGTGTTAAAACGTCATTATGAGACGAAACATGAACATGAATTCAAGGATAAGTCTGACAAGGCGGATACATTAAAACACGCTCTGTCCAGGTACGGCCAACAAACACAGACTCTGAAAACCTTTGTCACTGCTAAAATCACCACCACTGAGGCAAGTTATCACATTGCTCACTGCATAGCAAAGTACAGAAATCCATTTAATATCTGTGACCAAGTCAGCTGTTTTTTCTGTTGCACTTATTTTCAAGTAGCCTTCTGCCTTGCTGCTGTTATTTCAAGTTTTGATATTTTCTGCAATAAGATTTCATTGATGAATCGTAGCTGTCCATATCACTTGTTTTTGACTGTAGTTCATTGTTGCTGATGAATGGTTGATTCTGGTTAATTCTTGTGCTAAAAAGTTGAAGTCATGGATGAGTACAGGCCTTTCCACATGTTGCTCACATCAATTTTTTAGTTTATTGATGAACAAGGATAAAGGAAGATAAATTGGTCAGTAGGCAGCATGGCGGCGCAGTGGTTAGCGCGTGTGCGGCACAGTTCTAAGGTCTTGGGAAACTCCTGTGTGGGTTCAAATCCAGCTACTGGACCTACTGTGCGGAGTTTGTATGTTCTCCCCGTGCTTGCGTGGGTTTCCTCCGGGCACTCTGGTTTCCACCCACATTCAAAGACATGCGTTTCAGGTGGATTGGCCGGTTCAAATTGTCCCTAGGTGTGAATGGGCGAGCGAGTTGTCTGTCCCTGTGTGCCCTGCGATTGGCTGGCAACCAGTTCAGGGTGTCCCCTGCCCACTGCCCGATGATTGCTGGGATGGGCTCCAGCACCCCCGCGACCCTACTGGAGGATAAGCGGTGCAGCCAATGAGATGAGATGAGATGAGAAATTGGTCAGTTATATGATTTCAATGTATATCCATGTTGTATATCCGGACTGGTGTTAAATTACCGCTCTGTTGGATATTAAAAAAAAAATTGTGCGAGTCATTGATTTTGGTGTGGAACACTGATTAACAAGAAAAATTGAAAGTGGCACTCTACACCGAAAAGGTTGCTAAACCCTGACCGAGTGCATCACTTTAAGAAAGAGAGAATGAGGCGGTGATGTGTGAATAATAAAAAAAAAAACATATCAGGGAGAGAGAAGCCTGGCCCGACCAGAAAGTATTGATTGACATTTTAGGCCCGATTTAGCCCAAAATTAGTGTCGGTCAGGCTCGGGCTTAGGATCTTACCTCTGGCTGCAGAACACAAGCAAAACAACTCACCGGATTTTCTTGCCGTTATCGACTACTTTGGTCTTGTTGATAATTCCTGCCTTCTCGAGCAGATGTCCCTGAAGGCACAGACAGAAAGTCAAATGTTCACTGTCCACAATACTTTCGCTTAGCCGACCACCACCAGGGGGCGCATGCAACCCTACAGGTTAGTGCGTGAGTTCAATATGTTCCCATAGCAACCACTAAAAAATATGGCACAAGAAGAATAAATGAGAGCGCCCAATCAGAGTGCAGGACCTCCGACTACTACCTGTTGGGAGTCTGTGCTGCGACTGGATAGATTCCTTTTCAGTCTGACCCTATCATAGAGCTTGACACACAATCAAATCATGAGCGCACGGATGATTATCTATGTATTTCGGCATGTTGTGCGTTTGCACTCATTGTTTGTGTTTGCATGGGTTTACAATAGGTGTGTTCAGCATGCCCATGCACGCATACCTGCGAACTCTCTGGTGAGTCTCTCTTGAAATCGGATAAATCACTGACGTGCCTCCAGTGTTGTGGAGCAAACGTCTGGGGAGCAAAAGCAAGTTTGTCAGCTCGTCCCAGTCATGAAACAGATGCCAGCACACGCTGGGCCTTCTGCTGCCACTCACGTCCTCAGCCACGCTGTGTCGCCATGCCAAGCGCTGATCCGGTGTACCGTTAGTCATCCGAGCGCCATCTTTGAGCTCCAGGTTTATTCTTGGAATTACCTGCTGGCGAGCAGGCTGGAAATGAGAAAATTTCTTTGCGTTATTGTTTTGTCTCCTCTAGATGGCACCAGGCCATTATGCTTGTCTTTCATATTCAACTTCCTGTTTTACATGTATTCAAGGCTCTATTGAAAATTATGATGAATGTCTTCATAAAACTAACCTAATCTTGGAGATAAATTTCAATTCTGAACGGGTCATTAAACTAGAGGTTGGATGCAAAAATAGTCTCACAAAAACATTTATTTAAAAAAAGTTTTACCAATTTGAAAATAAATCCTGTGCTATATGTTCAGACAAGAATAACAAATATGTTATTTGTATATATATATATATATATA
This sequence comes from Urocampus carinirostris, assembly GCF_059441175.1. Lineage (NCBI taxonomy): Eukaryota > Metazoa > Chordata > Actinopteri > Syngnathiformes > Syngnathidae > Urocampus > Urocampus carinirostris. Next base: position 45,401,742 of record NC_142349.1, on the reverse strand, counting down.
TATATATATATATATATATATATATATTGTAGATATATGAATGTATGTACAGTATGTATGTATGTATGTAAAACAAACATTATTAGAGGCCCCTGTCACCCCCATCATAGACTGTTCAATCTGCTACCCTTTGGAGAGCGGTACTGTAGTGTGCAGTGCAGGACCACCATGTTCTGCAACAGGCATGTCGCCCTGTCCATTAGACTTTTAAACGGTCAATCCCACATAGGCAAGCATACCCAACTGCTTTTGCATATCTGTTTTTAAATTGTTTTCATCTCATCTCATCTCGTTAGCTGCACCGCTTATCCTCAGTAGGGTCGCGGGGGTGCGGAAGCCCATCCTAGCAATCATCGGGTAGTGAATGAGGTTAAATTGTTTTAATTTAGAAAATACAATAAATACATTTGTATTTTTTCTTTTCAAATTCTATTACTTGTTACTTTAAAAACACTACTATTTGTCACTGTTAAGTGAAAATGTTTACCTGACTGCCCATTTTGCACATCTGCTGTACAGTCCTGCATATCCATATATTTTGTACATCATATGATCCTTGTACTGGCTTGTTTCTGTCTACAAGTTCTTTGCACTATTGTACGGGATCCTTTTTCAAAATGTCCAACTTATTACTATATATCTATATCTATAGATTTGCGGAAATTGTGCGGGTCAGATGTATCAACATTTTGTTTTGTAAACATTTGTACAAGAATGACAAATAAAGTACATCTATTGAACATTGCCCACTGCCCGAAGACAGCTGGGATGGGCTCCAGCACCCCCGCGACCCGACTGAGGATAAGCTGTGCAGATAATGGATGGATGGATGGATATTTAACATTGTGTACCACTATTCAAGACGAGATGGAGAGACTTTTCTTATTGTGGATACACGACAAGGAGCTAGCAGGTGCTGGCGGCACATAGAGCAGAAGTCGCTATCTATCTAAAAGGACCTAAAACTTGAGGCAGTGTCTACTAAGGGAGAATAATCGTCGGGTACAACCGGAATGGATTTCAAGCCAAGCCATAGCCGGTTTAGAAATTCAAGAGGAAGACTGCCTCTGAGACAGAGGTTTGGCATGAGAGAGCAGTGAGTGCAGGTTACAAAGAAACAGACAAGTTTTTGCAGCGCTTTGTTAAAATGAAAGAAAGGAAATAGATACAGTATTCTGTGAACTATGTTTGAGTTTACATTTATTTTAAGTTACAGTAACTTTAATTTTAAGTAAACAGTAAGTGCTTACGCAAAACCGTGCTACCTGACACCCATTAACTCTCGCACTTCTGTTACGTTGCCGACTCAATCTTATTTATGTAATATCATCTAGTTTATCTTATTAATGTCCATCCATCTATCCATCTATCCATTATCTGCACCGCTTGTTCTCAGTGGGGTCGCGGGGGTGCTGAAGCCCATCCTAGCAATCTTCGGGCAGTGAGCAGGGGACACCCTGTACTGGTTGCCAGCCAGTCGCAGGGTACACAAAGACAGACGACTCGCTCATTCACACCTAGGGACAGTTTGAACCAGCCAATTAACTTGACATGCATGTTTTTGGAATGTGGGAGGAAACATGAGTGCCTGGAGGAAACCCTAGCAAGCACGAGGAGAACATGCAAACTCCACACAGTAAGGTTTGTCTTATTAATGTATTATGTTTAATTACAATTTTAAAGCTTTGTTGTGGTCAAGATGATTATTATAGCTATTTTGGGTTAACGTTGATTCTTTTGGGAGTTAGGGAACGGACTAATTAGTTTTTTGTTATTTCATATCAGGAAAATTTGCTTGTTACATGAACAATTTGTGTTAAAGCACGATCCTGGAACGAATTGAGCTAATATAAAAAATTACCATAGCATTAAAGGGAGGATTTAGCTTTGTCCTTCTATTGATTTTGTAGAGGACTGAAACTGTATTCTTACTTTGAATGCACGATGAGTAAAAACTTGAACTGAAGAAGAACATGTGACAAAAACACTAAATATATGAAGTTCTATAGCTAAAACTATTCTTCAACTTGACCCTCGTCACTATAGAAACGTCTAGATGGTATTGTTGATACTGCATGACTGTATTTGTGCATGTACTGTAGGTACCTTAGTGAAGACGGTGTCATTGTCATTGTGCGCGTCGACGGGATAATCTTCTTTTGGAAGTGGTGGCTTCAGGTTCAATCCACACACGCACACATGCAAGCGCACATACAAATGCAAACACATACGGCAAAAATGAGTTTTGTGAAACGATAAATGACTTTTAAACTCGTACCGGTGTATCGTTGTTCCTGGCAATAACATCGATTGTGTTGAGGGCTGCGTGGGGCATGGCTATTTCTGTAGGCAGATTCCAGGAGGTGGCGCCAGATACCGGGTTGTAATAGTAAAGCCTTCCTGAGCTTTGGTCCATCAACTGCTCCCAAATCTCAATGTCAGGCTGTTGGGAAAAACATTAAGCAGTTAGCATTTAGTAAAAAAAAAAAAACAATGTAACAATGTTGTTTTTTTCCAACATGTGCTACTTGAACCACTTCTGAGACCCTGGCACCCCTTCATAGTTTGCGAGAAGACGAATTAGTGCATAAGTATGATACTTTTTAAGAAAACAACAACTTTTTCACTGCAAACAAAATTCTTACACATTTGGAATGACATTCGGTTTATTTAAGTTTTAATGTACTTATTTTTGTTTTCAAAGAAAACTAGACAAATAACACTTCAAATGAAAAATATGGTCAACTATGGCAGATCATTTTGCTCATTTTAATCTTGGTAGAAAAATAATTCTTTTAAGGACAGTGTGTATTATTTTACCACTAAATCTGGCTGTTTTGTTTAGTACACGAAAACGAGTGCTTACAGGCATAAACAATAATACAAACTACTGTGACTCAAAATGACCAAAAAGCAACCTTTTTTTCTATATTTTTGGGGGGTACATGTAGCAGCAAGATGGAAGACCATTTTGTCAGCTCCCTATAGGTGAGGCTCATGTTATTATGTCAAATGATTGCAAATTTATAAACCTATGGGTATTTTCAAAAAATGCATGTGTATGTAATGGTTCATGTATTTTTGCTAATTCTTTAAATCATTATGTTTTTCAATGAATTGTTTTTTTACAATTAAAAATGGAACACAGTAAATTTTATTTGCGTATGAGCACTAATTATATAAGTTTACACACTATAATGCGCATAACCAACAAATATCTTTTGTCATATATTTTTCTTATACTTACGGTATATCAATGCAATGATTGATCAGTCGCTGTTTAACCTATTAAATGGCACTATGCAAATCAGTCTCTCTGGAACTGTGAGTAAAAATAGTGTGATAAAGAGATAAGCTCTAATGCCTTTTCTAAACATCTGTAACCATCGATGGTTTAGTGCAGGATTGTCCAAACCTTATCAGAAAGCAGACCATATTGTGGTATACTGAAAATTTGTGCCTAGAATTCTTTGAAAAATTCACCCTCCATGAAAGATTTGCAGCGTCGCAACTTTGTAGCTCGCCTCATAAAAATAAACTTAACTTGAACTGAGTGCTGCTTTACTGTTAAAACAGCTTTCAGTTGCTTCACCTTTTCACAGCGCAGTGCCTATTATATTCTATGAAAACAGCTAGAGTCTCTTGGAAAATTAGACAGATGCAGTTGTTTTGTATTTTGGTGAAAAATGACTCAAATTTCCACTCCTGGAAGGTGCGGCCCTCAAAGTCAACTTTTCATTTTTTAATTACAGTGGGGTGGGCTAAAATTCTTAGAGAAAGCCAAGGGCAAGGTGGCCAAAAAACTACTGTCATCATCTGGTGAAATGGTGATTTTTTTTTTTTAACAAATTTATCTTATACTGTGGTCAACAATACTGGTGGGCCATATATTATGAATTTTATGACAGAGGCCGTAGGCCAGTAAAAAATTGATCACGAGCCGTAACTGGCCCCCAGGCGGGACTTTGGACATGCCTGGTCTAGTGGTGTCAGCGCTTTAACCAGCATTACTCAGGATTGATTCTGTTGCATACATTGCTCAAATACATACCATATGGTTACGCATACCTAGGAATACTTAGATATTCAATCCACTGTGTTCTGCTTTTCATAAGGCACAGTTGGTTTTAAGGCACACTTTCAAATTTCTGGACAAATTGGGGTTCTTAGGTGCACCTTATAGTCCGAAAAATACAGTACATTCATTGTCTGTCATTCTACCAATGCACTGATTTGAGTGAAAAAGAAAACGTTTGAAAGCTAAATATTAATTGTGTCATGCTGTAGTGCTTCTGTAAGATGTAAACTGCATGTGTGCTTCTTTTGTATGACCTCTGAAGGTAAGGGGGACAAGCTGGTGGGAACTGGGAACAAGGCCTGTGGAGACGACGGGTGCGGCGAAGACGGCCGCGGTAGTGGGCGGAAGAAAAACGTCCTCCCGGTTTCATGGTCCGTGTGAATCTGCAAAAGATCCCTTTCACAATAACACAGCCTGCTTCCTGTCACACCTATTTGAATGTTTTTTCGTTCGACAAATACAAATCAATGAAATCGTGAACATATGTACACTAAAAAATACACTAAATTTTCTTCCATAAACCTTTAAATGAAGATTTCTGATCATTGACATTGTTCTACTGAACAAAAGCTATTAGTTTAACATGAGCATTTGCATACAAAGCAGAGATTGACGATTTTGTGAATTTAGAAATGCAGTTGACATTTATGATTTCAATGTAAAAGAAATTATTCTTACCTTATTAAGGAAGTAATTTAAAATGTAAGTAAAGCACTACAGTGTCAAAAGATTCAATTGGAAAATGAGCTCACAAAAGGAAGACAACATTATCATACCTGTCAACTTATACGTTTTCTGGAGGCGTTTTAAGGGGCAAAAAGTGGTAGTGTTGGCAGGCATGGGAACAATAGCAAATGTTATCCTACAATAAGTAACACTAAATATACTGCAAGTGGAAAAATAACTAAGACATATCCGAAAATAATTGTTTGTGTTGTTTATTTGGTAAACGAAATAAACGTCTTCATGCAAATAATATTTGTTCTAATTCTACACAGTCTGTCTTGCTATGAGTAAATGGGTGGCGTGTTTAGTTTGTAAAGTTTATTAGCAATTAATAAGGGAAATTGTAATTAGTAATAAGGGGAGCTGTAGGCTGAAGCTGACAGGTATGCAATAACCACCATACTACTGGACTGTCTCAGAAAATTAGAATATTGTGATAAAGTTCTTTATTTTCTGTAATGCAATTAAAAAAACAAAAATGTCATACATTCTGGATTCATTACACATCAACTGAACTATTTCAAGCCTTTTATTATTTGAATATTGCTGAATTTGGCCTACAGCTTAAGAAAACTCAAAAATCCTATATCAAAATATTAGAATACTTCCTCAGACCAAGTAAAAAAATAATTTTATAACAGCAAAACTAAATCAAACATTTGAAAATGTTCATTGATGCACTCAGTACTTGGTTGGGAATCCTTTTGCACGGATTACTGCATCAATCCGGCGTGGCATGGAGGCAATCAGCCTGTGGCATTGCTGAGGTATTATTGATGCCCAGGATGCTTCGATAGCGGCCTTCAGCTCATTTGCAATTGCAGGTCTGGTGTCTTTCATCTTCTTCTTAACTATACCCCACAATTTCTCGATGGGGTTCAGGTCAGGGGAATTAGCAGGCCAATCAAGGACAGTGATGCCATGGTCAGTGCACCAGTTACTGGTGGTTTTGGCACTGTGGCCAGGTGCCAGATCATGCTGGAAAATGAAATCCTCATCTCCATAGAGCTTTTCAGCAGATGGAAGCATGTAGTGCTCTAAAATCTCTTGGTACACAGTTGCATTTACTCTGGACTTGATGAAACACAGTGGACCAACACCAGCAGCTGACATGGCTCCCCAAACCATTTCTGACTGTGGGAACTTCACACTGGATTTCAAGCAACTTGGATTTTGCTCCTCTCCAGCCTTTCTCCAGACTCTGGCGCCTTGGCTTCCAAATGAAATGCAAAACTTGCTTTCGTCTGAAAAGAGGACTTTGGACCACTCTGCAACTGTCCAGTGCTTCTTCTACATAGCCCAAGTCAGACGCTTCTTCCGTTGTCTTGAGTTCAGAAGTGGCTTGACCATGGGAATACGGCTATTGTAGCCCATTTCCCGGACACGTCTGTGAACTGTGGCTTTTGATACCTGGACTCCAGCTTCAGCCCACTGTCTTTGAAGCTCCCCCAAATTCTGGAAGCGGCTCTTCTTCACAATTTTGTTAGGGCTGCGGTCATCTCTCTTGGTTGCGCAGCGTTTACGGCCACATTTTTCCCTTCCAACAGACTTTTTGTGGATATGCTTTGAAACTGCACTCTGTGAACAGCCTGCTCTTTGAGAAATTTCTTTTTGTGTCTTACCCTCCTGATGGAGGGTATCAATGATGGTCCTCTGGACAGCAGTCAGATCAGCAGTCTTCCCCATACTTGTGATTTAGTTTACTGAACCAAGCTGAGTGTTTTTAAGGCTCAGGAAACCTCGCAAGGTGTTTCGAGTTAATTAGATGATTCAGGTGATTAGTTGAATAGCCAACTTGTATACTTTTTCATGATATTCTAATATTTTGAGATTTTTGAGTTTTCTTAAGCTGTAGGCCAAATTCAGCAATATTAAAATAATAAAAGGCTTGAAATAGTTCAGTTGATGTGTAATGAATCCAGAATGTATGACATTTTTGTTTTTTTAATTGCATTACAGAAAATAAAGAACTTTATCACAATATTCTAATTTTCTGAGACAGTCCAGTATATCAATAACAGTTGAAATGACAATAATAAACCTTTGCTTATTATTATTATTATTATTATTTAACACTCCAGCAAATTTCGGATTCCTTTTTTTTTCAGAGTGGGAAATCTGTGCTCCCTCACCTGCCATCCATGCTGTGGACTAAGGGGTGAGGGGCTTATTATTTCAGAGGAAGTGCTTGAAGAGGAGGGGGTGTGACCAGTGGAGAAGATCTCTGGGTCAGCTAGCTGTGCAGGCTCTGCCGAGGAGGCACGTGCCTGTAAAAGTCAAGCCATACAACAGATTCAAGAGTTAGTGTCTGCATCCATCCAACCACCCATCAATTTTCATTACGCTTCTCCTGACCAGAACACCAGAACACAACATGCTGGATCCAGCAATTCACAAGGCACAAAAAATTGGAAAATAATTATTTTATCATTTGAATCAATAAAAAATAAGACAGAAACACATGCTTGACCAGAAAAGTTCAGGATTTTACATTAAACCGTTCTCCTTTTTTTTTGGAGTAGTGTGCTTTTTTAAATTATGCTCCCATTACCGGTTGTTCATTTTTAGAGAAAGTTTTCCAGTTTGTACAGGCGATCCTCTTTATACGAGAACCTCTAAACACAAGAATTTTGGTGTACGAGTTTTTTTTAATCAAAAATCTGCTGCACTATACGAAGGAAAATCCAGTTCACAAGCAGTCCCAGAGGCTAGAAACAGCTCGAGACAGTTCATTAAATATGACCGTTTACTGCCAGCATCAGTTCATGCAGTTTGCACATACATACTACCGTAAATTCCGGACTATAGAGCGCACCTGATTATAAGCCGCACCCACCATATTTCGGGAGGAAAACCGATTTTATACATACACAAGCCGCACCTGTATATTAGCCGCATGCGCCCACAATGAAAAAACGCAATACAAACACGATTTTTTTTTTTAACCCATACTCGATACAGTCCGAAAATCACAGCCGGCAAAATGAATGGAAAATGATACCAGTACTTAAGATTTAATGCAGACCTGCAAAGTACGGGTGCCCGTTGAAAGTAATCCAGGGAAAAAAGTGTATATTTCCAAAGGTAAGGGTGGGAAAAATATATATCCACTATTGTGGATATAAGTTTTTAAAATAATAAGAATACGTTTCTAAAATAAATACATTACAAAAATATACAGTTGCAAATACATATTATACATGGTTACACCTATTTACAAAGAAAGACGGTACACCGAGAGAGTTTTCAAAGCTTCAATAATAATATTATAACTTTCATCCCAAAACGTGCCTGTGAAGGGTAGCAAAACGCTATTAGCCACACGCTCGCAACACAGTAAACAGCTCTGTTAAAAAAAAACATACCGTACTTGTAGTAAGCACGGTAAACCCTCCCCATCTACCTCCTTATAACTGACGTCATCAAAGTAGTCTTTCTTCAGTATGCTCCCTTATTTGTTAGCACGCTAGCATCATGCTCGCGGTAGCTCTGTTTCCTTCTATATCGGACTGCTCGATTGCGTTTAGCTTGAAACTTGCGTAATGTGCCTTTCCTTTTTGCAATTTGCATGGTGAGGATATGTCTACGCTCATTTAATTTGTGCTCAAGCTAAGAAGTTGAAGTCTAAATCTTACCTTTAGAACTCGAGTGCCGCTGGCGGCCATTAGAAAAATTACATAAATTGGCCGCATCACTGAATAAGCCGCAGGGTTGAAAGTTTGGGTAAAAAGTAGCGGCTTATAGTCCGGAATTTACGGTAACACAGGCAAAAAAAGAAATGATTGTGCCGTGAAAATGTTTTGTGTGTACATTCAAATAATGTTACAGTAACTGTAACTTTAAGTGTACAGTAAGTCATCATCAGTCTCTCGATTTCAAACCTGTCAACCTCCGCCTATTGTCCCCTTATTAATTATTGCAAATCCTCCTTATTAAGCAACAATAAACCTTGCAAACACAACGTGACTCCACACAGCCAGACAGACTTTGTAGAATACCGCGACAATAATAGCAATCTACAATGTGGTTGTTGTCTGCTACCAGTGACGGAGACGATCTGGATTAGAGCCGAAATGGACAAGGTCTTTTTTTTTTGTTTGTTTTTTTAAAGCGGTCCCGTATACAAATTATTTTATAGCGTACACAATGTGAAATGATCCAAAAATCGTCTAAAAAAAGGGGAAAAACAAAGTTTACAGGTATGCTATCTCGATTCATTTAATCTACAAAAGGGGTTTTTCAATTCATAGATCTATACATTTACCTGCCGTTAAGTAAAATAATACACAGAGATACACAAGCAAGGATTTATCAATATTTCATGCTTCTGGCTCAGGTTCCTTGTGTGGACTAGGGGCCATCGCCATGGCGACAATGTAAGAGGAAGACATCAAATTTCTCATCGTCTCGCCAGAAGCTTAAGATCAGAAAAATGGCCGATAGATGGGCTACTTTCAGTATGTACAACGCTTTTTCATACCAAATCCCACCACTTTCACATTACAGTTTTCATCTCTGTATAAAACTATGCAAACCATGAAATGGAACAGGTGATATCATGTAAGAATACACCTGAAGAGAAAGTTGATTGATACCATAATAAAGTGGAATAAAGACAATTGCTCCTAATGTTTGAAATAACACCAAATCATAAAGCTAAAAAAATATTTAATGTGATTGTCTGTTAGTCACAATTTGATACACCAAAACTATTGGTACTAAAAGTTTTGTAGTAATGTGTAAAAAGTGAAAAACTATGGTCAGACATCCCTAAAGGGACAGTGTGTAATATCTAGTGCCTCCTAGCAGTACAAAAAAACTTCATCCAGTTAAAAAAAAAATGATTTGAAAACAAGGCAAAAATACATGAACTGACATAACAATGCTCATTTTTATAAAAAAAAAATCATGGGACAAGAAGTTTGTATTTCTTTTACACCGTGGAATCCCCGCTCAAGTCGGCGCCATGTTTGTTCGGCATCCTGCCGCCACACTATGCCTTGTATCACTGGCCCTTGTTCGTACCAGACAAAAAAGTGCTATCTAGTAGTCAAATATTACACTTTTAGGCTTTAAAATGTTTTCTACTTTCATTAACCGGACTAGGGGTGACTAAAACTGATGATTATTTTAATGATTGACAAATCTGCTGATATTTTGAGGTAAATAATACAAAACCATGAATTTGAATTTTTGTACCTATATTTAAAACAATTCAGGTTCAAGTTTGCTTGTGTGCAATATTTTATATTAGGTAAATCATATACAAATAATAACACTTTTAATATCATACATTTAACGTCCTTGACATGTAAAAAATAACACATCTCAATTTTTTGTCATTTTTACATTTTTGGCCTTTATAGAATGTTTACACTATGGAATGTTTCCTTTCTGGCTTTCATGAATCGTTTACATTGTGGCATGTTTACATTACATAAGGCCAATAAGAAAAAAAACTGGTGAAACGTTTTCCTTTTAACAAGTTTGCGACAATATAAGAGAAAAGACTCCAACTAACAATTACGTCAGTAAGCACATAATTTGATATTTAATTTGTAGGTAATCAATTAGTTCAAATCTATTTACCAAAGAACCTTGCATTGCTTCGCATTCTTTGCCTCAGATTCATTGCATGAAAAAAGGCACAAGGCAGATTTAGATAACATTAACCTATACAAACAATTCTCAAAGTAATTGTCAAATTAATTTGTAAATTGATTTATTATTAACATTGTCATGGTAGGAAAGCTGATTGGAATATGTGAGTCAATTGGTGAAAAGTAGGGAAAGGATGGAACTTCATGGGTTACTGTTTAGCAGATCCACCTCACAATTCAGAGGTCCCAGGGTCAATTACAACTAATGGCCTTACTGTTTGGAGTTTGCATAATCTTACAATTTTTTTCTTGCCGCTCCGGTTTCCTCCCACAATCCAATAACAAGCATGACAGGTTGATTGGAGAGTCCAAATATTCCAGAGGCATGAGTTAGTGTGTAAATAGTTGTCTGTCTGTGTGTGCCCTGCAATTGACATTTACCTGTTTGGGGGGTGGAGTTGGGTTCAGCTCTCTAATCAGATCATCCAGGTGGAGGTCCTGGATGGACTCGTAGATGTGATTCGATCCTTCTTTCTCTAATGGTTCATCCTGCTCCTCCTGGCCATCGCTGTCTTGTTCACTGTCCTCCGTGGCAACGATGGCTTCCTCTTCCTCTTCTATTCCTTCAGTTTCAGCCGTCGCCTCCTCCTGGCTTTCCTGCAAGGAATCATCCCCAGATTCCTTGGGGGCATGCAGGTCAGGTACGGTGGGCGTCTCCACAGGGATTGGTAGAGTGTGGGGTCGGGCAGTGACCACATCAGCCTGGCTGAAAACTATGTCTCTGTGCTCCTCGGGCAGGTTTTTCACCAATACATCATCCGTCTGGTCTGTGTTGTTGAGTACTAAAGATTGGCGCGTAGTTGTGGTAAGCGGCGGCGGAAGATCAATGAAGTCCAGTGGGACACCGAATGTGGACATGCGGTTTTCTGTCTTGCGGTAGCTCCCCGAGGTGTCCGGTTTGAGACGGATAGTGACCTCGTCACTTGGTTTGTTTGGTTTGGTCCCACCTGACTCTTCTAGTATTTTGGGGATTTGAATTGCCACAGGGACCGGCACGGGGACTGGTACAGAGACAGGCGTGACTACAGTCGCCTCCGGACCAGGCGGGGGTGCAAAATCCAACAGGGATGGCACATCTGGCGGGAGCTCCTTGACGTACTTGGCTGGAATGTAGAACGGTTTGGAGGTGTGGTCACGCCGCACTTGCCACCAGTGGGCATTCGTTTTGGCCAGCAAGACATAGCGCTCGTTGGGCTTGATGGAAATTAAGGAGCCGTCACGGCCCTTGTACTCGTACTGGAACTCCACAAGCACCAGACCCACACCTCAAACAGAAATACAAAAAATGACTGAAAGAAGAATGCTTAACCGAAAAGGGGAACACTTTTAGGTCACTGACCTTTGGCCATCAAGGCAGACGTGGTAGCCATGGAGAAAGCAGACTCCCCCCCTCAGATTGATGGACAGGTGGCCACTCCACAAGTGGGGGGTGACAGATCAAGTGCAACCATTCGCTCTCTAGGAAACATCGAAAACTACAAACATCACCTGCAGTATTGCAGTATCACACAAAATGGCAGTTTACGGAATGTTCACACATTCATCCTGTCTTAACACGTTCACACTGCACACACGTCAATCGCACTAAAAACTGAAGACACACGCATACATACTCTCACTAGGCAATACACAAATGCAATAATAAAAACACACACTCAAACTACATAGCCCGCTCAAAGGAGCCTCCACAAGCCAAATTACACATGCATTACTGTCAAGACACAAACACCGCTCAACAAACATGAGTGAATACGTACACTCCAGTCAGTTTCCATGGATGACGTCCTTTTTGTATCCAAATTAAGATCATTGTTTTTTCCACACACACACACACACATGCACACACATATACAAAGGACAATAGTAGGAGGTGCACCTCAGCCATTTTTGTTTACAGAGGGAAGTGTCTGCTTCCTGTCAATCCTAATGCCGGCCCACCAGTCACCATCCCTAAATGACATCACACGCACTCAAACATGCATACACGCAAACACTGTGTTGTATATGTGACTTAGTCAGTGAGTGCTGAGAGCTCCGGGTTCAAAGTCTACCTCTTGTGTGACACAGCAAAATGTGTGGCCCACTTTTAAATGCTTGCAAGTTTCAACCCTGCAGGTTGCACACACACCACACATACTCACACACGGCGTGCGTATGTGTGCGTGTGTTTCCTGTCCTTGTCACACAACAAAACGGCAGCATTAACACATAGCAAAGTTGAGAAGTTGGATTTTCTCAGTTTGTGTGATGGACTTTTTGCCAGAGTGTGGCAAAATCATTTTCAGACACAAAAAATATTGATGTAAGAGATTAGCAGGGTAGCAGAGGAAATTATTTTAACTGTCAAGTAGCGCTACGGTTCGGATAAATGAATCACACAAAAAAAATAACCAATTTGTGGATCGATTGTCTTGACAGCATTCAGAGGCATCTCAGGAGGCATCGGTCCATCCATTTAAGGCGCCGCTTATCCTCACGAGGATCCCGGTGAGCTGGAGCCCATTACAGCTATCTACGGGCAGTGGGCAGGGAACACCCTGAACTGGTTGCCAGCCAGTCGAAGGGCACACAGAGACAGACTACTTACTTGCTCATTCACAGCGAGGGAAAATTTTGACCGGCTAATTACCCTGACATGCACGTTTTTGGAATGTGGGAGGAAACTGGAGTGCCCATAGGAAACCCACGCAGGCACAGGGAGAACACACAAACTCAAACTCCACATGGAGAGGCTGCGATAATTAAATATTTTCTCTGTTAAGTATGTGGGTACAATGCTCAACGAGTTCTAGGAGCCCTTATGATTTATTCTTCATGGTGCCTATCTGCTTTAATCTTACTTCTATCAGAGATGTTTGCATCGGAACACATTAGGTTCCAGGAATGGGGGCTGGTGGGTGTGCTGGAGAGTGACCTCATGCTCCTCCCCGCAGGTTTTTTTTTTTCCAATTTCCAATTTTTAGTGTAGCATGAACATAGTGAAAGTAAGAAAAGGCAGGGTTCTAGTAGGGTCCAAATGCCAACGCAAACCCCCAAAAAGATGAAAAAAGAAATTTTTATTCGAGCGCATCTAAGAAATGCACGTACTAGCATGCACATCATGAAATATCTGGCCGAGGCTGTGATCTGGACTTTAAGACAGAAAATGGCGGCAGAGAGTAGCAAAGTCCCAAATTCTGTACAGTAAAAGTAAGATAAAAGCAGATAGGCGCCGTGGACAAAAACATTATAAAGACTCTTTGAACTCAGTTGAGCACTGATAACATACTTATTAGAGAAAATATTTTACTTTGAACATTTTAAGGACACCTGAAATGACACACCCAAAGTTTAAGTAAAAGTGTATCCCCGTGCCTGCGTGGGTTCCCTCCGAGCACTCCGGTTTCCTCACACATTCCCAAAAACATGCATTTCAGGTTAATTAGCAGGCCCAAAATGTCTTTAGGTGTGAATGAGCAAGTGAGTTGTTAGTCTCTGTCTGCCCGGCGACTGGCCTGCAACCAGTTCAGGGTGTCCCCTGCCCACTGCCCGAAGATAGCTGGGATGGGTTCCAGCACCCCCACGACCCTACCGAGGCTAAGCGGTGCAGATAATGGATGGATGGATGGATGGGTTGTCAGCGCTAAGAGAACAGAGAAGCAATATATGGAAAGCTGTGCATAAGCGGTGCAGATAGTGGATGGGTGGTAATTTAACTGATATCTGAAAAGCAAATGTTTCACTATCAGTTCAAAGACTGTAATTAGATATGTATTATGGATCACTAAAATTATTTATAAATGTACTGTATGCATTGTCGTAACAGACATGTAATACTGTTTCCCAGACAACAAATCAAACATGCTAATAATAGCCATTAAATCAAATTGAGTTATTATGTCTAACACACATGGACACACCTCAAACACCCTGCATGTGTGTGTATATGTATTAGTGTGTAGTTCAGGTGTGTTATAAAGCCTTCTGGAATTCCACCCCCTTTCTTCATCATTTGTGTGTCCCATGACCACACCCTCCCCTTGGGCATGCACCCATATAGACTATAAAAACACAGAGACACACAGGAATAAAACTCCCTGTCAATAGACAAACAAATGTGAGATTTGGTAGCCAATCACACAAAACGGGACAGACAACCTTACAGTCATGTGAAACTGAACAACCTTTGGCCTGTGTGCTGGCGAGTGGAGTTGCAACAAACATATCACGAGACCCAGCCACCACACGCTCAAAAGAAAAGCAACCTGATTGGCCATCGCTTTGGTCCACCATGAGGCCTAGATGACAGGTTGTGATACCATGCTGAGCGCTTACACCTGACCAATATAAACAAAACAGAGTTGTCCAAACCGCAGTGCCATGCTATGCTAAATGTGAGTTTAAATATCACGAACACAACTGGTATTTTTTTCCCCACTGTCTGCTCTGACTAGAATTCGGCGGCATCAGGCTCAAAAGACAATGAATTAATCTTGTTACGATACCAACGTTATTACGACAACCCTGTATGTAACATCCCACATGCCGACATTTCTTGTGTAAATACCATGTAAATTATAACTATAGCCTTATCCCCCTTGTCTTATAACATTATCTTCTTTGTTCCTTTATCTTCTTGCTCATACCCAGGGATCAGAATGGAGATTTTCATTTTCAGCTGAAATAGCCAGCGTCCAGGAATAAACCAGGGCGGAGCCCCCCCCCAACCGCCCCCCCCCCCCGCCCCCCCTCAAAAAAAACCTGGGTTTTAGGCAATTTACTTGTCCAAAACCATGCTTATATTTATCATTTAAGTAACATTTTTAGAAGATTAAAATAATTTGCCCACATAACTGATTTTTTTGTAAATACTGCAAGATGAGTTCAAATGCAGTTCAGTCCCTGCAGCTTGTGCGACAATGCGGCCAATTTTTCTAACGGCCGCCAGGGTGCGCCAGAGCAATAAAGGAAAGAGTGAGACAGTCGGATTTTGAATTTGTTTGCTACGCAAGAGAAAAAGTCGGAATGCCTTTGGGGTTCAAAAACAGCGGAAATCTGCGGATCCGCGGAAAATTCTGATCCCTGCATACCTCACTATGAATGTGTAAAACTGGAGTGTCATGCCCAATTTCGTTGTCACAATATGTTAGCCCATTTGTAACAATGACAATAAAGGTATATTCTATTCTATTCTATTCTATTCTATTCTATTCTATTTTATGTGAAACCCTTTGGTTATTTAGCATTTCCAATCAATGCTTTTAATTTGCAAATATGAAGCTGTACGGAATTTGTAACTTTTTTTACTCTCTCCCGCCATCTCCTGGCATAAGTGATGCATGCATATGTGCATTTCTTAGACACACTTGAATAAAGTCTTATTTTTCATCTTTCTTGAGGTTTGGGTTGGAGTTTGGACTCTACTTAAAGTAGGCCTTTTTTTACTTTCACAATTTTCATGCTACTCTAGATAAAAGAAAAATGAGAGGATGGACAGGACAACACTCTCCAGCACTCCCCCCATTCCCCTGTCTAATGTGTTCTGCCCCAAACCACTTTTTTTAGAAGTAATATAAAAGCAGATGAGAACAGTGGAAAATAAGGCAATGGGCTCTTTGAATTCAGGTTGGCAACTTTAAAACATATTTAGTGGAGAAAATATTTAACTTTCAACTCTTTCAAAGACACCTCAAATGACACGCCCGACCTTTCATTAATCATTACATGGTTATTCATAAAATGAAAGAGCTCTGCCATTCAATCTCCTCAGTCATATCTGTGTAAAATCTGAAAAAAGGAACATTTTGTTCTTTCCTTTATATTCTATCGTGTCTGGATTCGCATCATTACTTTTCAAATAAATTGAGATTTGAGAATACAAACTTTGGTCAGATATACTTTGAGAAAACCTTAACACGAACCACTATATCAAGTTATATTGGTTTGATTTAATATGTAAGACTTATATTCCTGCTATATCATAAAACATTTAACTGTGATGAATGTTAATCCTGTGTTGATTATTTGAAAAACGTTTCATTCTTTTATCTATTTTTTCTCTTTGAATTGTGTTCATATACGCTAGATGGCCAAAGAACCTTTCTTTCTCTGATCCATGTTTTGTCTTTGGATTGTGCTCATATTAACTGGTGTGGTTCAGCTACAAAACTTGTAGTACGATTACTTTTATTGTAAGATGACCAAATTCCTAAATAATTCAAAAACAATTTAGCATTACTGATACAGCTAAAAGAACCCCAGCAGAAATTCTACAATGCTATCAAAACTATTACTACTATTAGGACGTTTTTATACTACAACAATTCAACAGCACTTGACTACCCTATTGTAAATAAAATTATCCAACCTCAGTGGAACTGTTTAAATCTAGGCTTAAAACACACTTCTATTTAATAGCATATGAAAAACCTATATTTTATGTTGACAGTATCTGTGTATTGTTTATTATTGCAACATCCATTGCAGCCTGGTCATCCTGAAAGGGGGATCACCTCATGTGCGGTCCCTTCTCAAGGTTCCTTCATTTTCCTCATGTTGAGGTTTTTGAGTTTTTTCTTGCCCTCATGTAGGTTTTAGATCAGGGGATGGTGTAATAATAGTTTGTGGTTTACAATAATCTTTGGTCTGTGCAGCCCTTTGAGACTATTTGTGATTAAGGGCTATACAAATAAACATGACATGCATGAGTGACAGGGTTGGATCCCTCAATCAATAGGGCCGTAGGGGCAACTTTTTATATGGTGTGTCTTGAGCAAATACAGCCTGGTGGCACCCATCCCTCTCCAGGACAGCATAGTTTTACAACTATGCGTGTTAGTCGAATGTTCTAACCACTGCACTACTGAAACAAAACAGTCAAATATTTCAGTTTTGAAAGTACTTTTACCACTGAAAATGCTATGAATCCTATGATGCTACTATTATTGATGCACATTACAATTGTTTTAATTGTCATTGATAACAATGAAGGGAACATTGTTTGCAACAAGATTAGGCATGGCACTCACAGATAAAATGTAATAAAGCCTTATAAAGAGTGTCAGGATAAAAGGGCATACATATTTACAAGGTAGTTCTTGGAGACTAGCCTGAAAAGTAGGTTCAATGTTCTTTTATAATAATAGTCCAATAAAAAATAGTTCTTATGAAATGAAAAGTAGTGCAAGAACATTGAGCAACAACAAAATTCCCAAATAAGTCCATCCATCCATTATCTGCACCGCTTATCCTCAGTAGGGTCGCGAGGGTGCGTGAGCCCATCCCAACCATCTACTGGCAGTGGGCAGGGTACATCCTGAACTGGTTGCCAGACAGTTGCAGGGCACACAGAAACTGACAACTCACTCGCTCATTCATACCTAGGGACAGTTTGAAGCAGCCAATTAAACTGACAAGCATGCCTTTGGAAAGTGAGAGGAAACCGTAGCGCCCGGAGAAAACCCACGCAAGCATGGGGAGAACATGCAAACTCCACACAGGAAGGCTGGTAGCTGGATTTGATCTCATGACTTCAGAACTGTGACGCAGACGCACTAACCACTCAACCGCCGCCGTGCTGCCCCCCAAATAAGTCGATACATAAAATATGACTGCACATTTTTCAATACAAATGAAAAGGTATACATTTTACCTAATGTAATAAATATATTAATAATAAATCATGCAAGGGCAGTGGCATTGGATAAAATTGTTCTATTGTTATCATTTGTACATACCAATACAGTACGTTTACATCTACCATACATACCTTTCAATTGATACGTTTTTTTTATATTTCTTCTTTGTTTTGTCAACGTGTTTTGATCACGTCAAGTTGTGTGCGCCGTACATGAAATTTTGGACGGAAAAAATAAATAAAACTAATTTTATCTTCGACCAATCTTATTTTGCCCATGTCTGATCTAATCTCTAATCTGCTCTTTATAATAAGCAACACTAAATTTACTGCAAGTGGGGAAATAACTAAGAAAGATGCTGAGAGAATTGTTTGTGTTGTTTTACAGGTAAATAAAATAAGCGTGGTTTAACAAATGGCCTTTGTTTTTATTCTACATAGTCTGTCAATCTGTAAGTAACTACGTGACGCATTGAGTTTGTAAGGTTTATTATCGCTTAATAAATGGAACCTGTGGCTACGGGTATGATATTACTAGTTTAATTTTCACTATTAACTGAAGGCCTATACCAGGGGTAGGGAACCTATGGCTCAGGAGCCATATATGGCTCTTTTCATGAGTACATGTGGCTCTGAAATAAAATGTAACTATTGCACATCTCTCTGTGGCGTTCCAAAGTCAAGTGATTTCATCCCGATTTTGGTCCATAAAGCCGAAGCTACTTAATGCAGAAGTTTGATAAGAAACCATTTAAACTGATTAATAAAAACGCTGGCAAACGACTTTGTTTGGGTAAGCAGTACAGGTGGGCGGATCCCTGCACACAGGACAAGGCACTTCCTTCTCCCTCTCTCTCGCTCAGTGCAGTCTACACCGAAACTGAATATGACGATATGCTTATCGTTTGCAGTCATTTGAGACATTTTTACAAAAGAACTTTGCATGCACATTGTTTTGAAACCGTTAAGGACACATTTCATGGAAAAAAATTGCCTCAACTGTCTTAACTTAAGGTGGAAGACAAATTGTAAATGGCATATTTACATTGATTTGGGACACAGGATCTGGCATTATTATCATTTCATACATTTGATTAAATCATCAAATGACACACAGTGAAATAAAATGTGCTGAAGAATTAGCTTTTGTCTAGAGAGCGTGTTTGGCAGTTTTTCAATTTTGTTTGAAAATATATGATGTGGCTCTCTCAATTTCTTTTGAAAACATTTTTTGCTTTGATGGCTCTTTGGGTCAAAAAGGTTCCTGGCCCCTGGCCTATACTATTTTACATGTTAAAAAAAATATTGTGACACTGACACGGGTAAGGTTGATAAAATTAGATGCACCATAGGCTACAGCAAGATTACAATATCAACAAATCAATGTTGTGGTGTATGGCCAAAAATATTGAGATGGCTTGTAAAAAATACTAAAGGCGAAACAAGTTTAGGTCTTCCACTACAAAACGAGCTTATTTGGTTAGTCGGTTGACGTGCGCACGAGCAAACACACCCAACCACACCGCACATTCCATCCGCACGCGCACGCACGCACAAGCTCAACGCTAACAAGCTAACCCCACGAAAAAAAAAATACACGAAACTTGCATTCTTACTTTCCAAGTGACTTCACACATAATAAAAACGACAACTATACACCTAGATGTACAACTACAAGGAATGGAATTCGAGAAAATATGCGAGGAACTCCGTGAATTATATGGCGGAGTTGACGGTTCACAAGTGCCCTAAAAAGTAAGTTAGCATTACCTCGAGTCCGGGGAAAAGCACGACGGTCATGACGTCGGTGTGTCCTTGAGGAATTGTCGTGTCATTTGGATCGCGTCAACTTGTGTGTGTTTGTGTGCGAGCGCGTGTACGTGCGCGCGCGTGTGTCTGTGTATGTGTAAAAATCATGGAACAGGTTCCTCTCTCTTAGGCCCCGCCCACCTGAGAGACTTTCTTGTCTCAGCTTGCTCCCCGCACTACCCGCATCCCTCCTTCATGCTAGGGACGTGTCGCTCGCGAACGACACGGCTTTATGTGCGTGTACTTTGGAGCGAGCAACCGGGATCCAGTTCCCTTCGGATAGCTCTCTCTCTCTCTTTCTCTCTCTCTCTCTCTCTCTGTCTGCCTCGTGCTGTTTCTCTCTTACTGTCTCTCTTTCCTTCTCTCTCTCTCTCTCTCTCTCTCTCTCTCTCTCTCTCTCTCTCCTCTTCCCCCTCTCTCTCTGTCTCGTGTTGTTTTCTCTTTCTTACTTTCTCTCTCTTTCTTTATATCTCTCTTTCTGCCACTCTCTATCTGTCTCCCTCTCTCCTCTCTTTTTTCTCTCTTTTGCTTTTTCTTTCTCTCACTTCTGTCTTTCTCTGTTTCACGATTTCTCTCTATTTCTCATGTTCTCTCATTCTTCCTCCGTCTCTTTCTGTTTCTTTTACTTTCTCTTTCTCACTCCTTTCCCCCTCCGTTTCACATTCTCTCTCCCCTTTTCTCTTTGTTTTTCTCAATTTCTCTTTCATTGTCTTCCTTTATCTTTCTTACTCTCCCTCTCTCTCTTTTTTTCTTTCTTCTTCTCTCGGTTTTTCACCTTCTGTCATTCTCTCTCTCTCCCACTCCCTTCCTCTCTGTCTCTCTCTCTCTCTCTCTCCCTCTTACTTTTTCTCTCTCTTACACACTTTTGTCCTATTTTTCTCTTTCTTACTTTCTCTTTCTCTACAACTCTCTTTCTCCCTCTCTATATCTGTCTCCCTCTCCTCTCTCTTTTTCTCTCCCTCTTTCTCTTTCGCTTTTTTTTCTCTCGCTTCTGTCATTCTCTCTTTCACTATTTCTCTCTATTTCTCATGCTCTCTCATTCTTGCACCCTCTCTTTCTGTTTCTTTTACTTTCTCCCTTTCTTTTCCCCCTTCCTTCTTTCTACCTGTTTTTCTTCGTCTCTCTTTCTCTCTCTCTCCCCCCCTGTCTCTCTCTCTCTCTCTCTCTCTCTCTCTCTCTCTCTCTCTCTCTCTCTCTCTCTCTCTCTCTCTCTCTCTCTCTCTCTGAGGCGCTTGTGACTGGTCAATATGAGTGGCGTCATCTTAAGATAAACAATTTTAAACATGTTTTTTCAAGTTTCAATTTGGTAAAAGTCGCTGTATAGGGAGACAATACAAGCTATTATCATATACAGTAGTAGCACAATACGGTTTCGAAAAGAATTAATTTTCTGCATAATGTTTCATGATTAATGATAATATCCTTAAAAACAAACACACAAAATCTAAATCTTAAGCGCTTTGGGAAGTCTTCATTGACTTGAAAAGCGCTATATAAATGCAGATCATTACATTTCATAAAGAACCCTTTTGGAGCCTGAAGAGCCAATTCTGTTTAGTGAGCCGAACCGAAAAAAGCCGGTTCTGTAAAAAGTGCCGGAATTCCCATCCCTCCTTCATACGAATCCCGCCCGCCAGCCACAGAGTATTTCCTGCTTCCTGCTGCGCTTTTGACGCCTTTACCGCGCCCTCTAGCGGCAGTTAGTTCCACGCACAAAGTCAGCACCGCGTTTGTCCTCGGATGACATCATCACTGTCGATAAAATCAGTGAAAACAAAGCCAGGCAGTGATTTTTTGGGGGGATATAGTTTATCTAACTATTAGATTAGTTTTAAATTGGTATTCACAAAACGTCTCAAAATATTTCACGGACCAGAATTATAAAAAATCCCTTGTCTGAAACCTGAATGCAGGCAAGGAAAAACTAAAAAACCTCAGCATGAGGAAAACAGGTAACCTTGAAAAGGGGCCATATCAGAGGTAATCACTCTTCCAAATGGACCAGGTAGTTATAGATGTTGATTGGGCAACAATACACAAAACATAGTAAACAACAACAATAAACACAGATAATAATTAAGATTGCTTAAAAAGTCCAAGTCAGCAATTACGCAGCTTCCCATCTTGGACAACCGGTCCATGAAGATGATGACATGTCTCAGGTCCAGGCGCTGGTCCGCTGACTCATCCAGATTCGTCCTTCTCCCTCACTCATCCACCAACCAGGCAGCAAAGGGACAGGAAACCAAAATGAGGTCAGCATCAATCATAAGTCAAGTCATGTTTATTTGTATGGCCCTTTATCACAAGGTGTCTCAAATGGCTCCACAGGTTATTGCAAACCACAGACTATTATACCATCCCCTGATCTAAAACCTATATGAGGGCAAGGAAATAATTAAATACCTCAAAATGAGGAAAATGAAGAAACCCTGAGAAGGGACTGCACATGAAATGAAATGAAATGATCTGCATTTATATAGCGCTTTTAAAGTCAATGACTTCCCAAAGCGCTTTACATTGTGCTTCACATTTCCCAATAGCGGCCGTGATCTGTGCAGCCATGTAAGGCGCTAACCTGCTTATTGGGGGTATTGGGGATTCAGTGTCTTACCCAAGGACACTTCGGCATGTAACACGGACAAGCCGGGATTTGAACTGGGATCCCTTAATCCTAAAATGATCGATCTATCTCCTGAGCTACTGCCGCCCCTGATATGAGGTCATCCCCCTTCCAGGATGACCAGGCCGCAATGTATGTTGCATTAACAAACAATAAAATTCAAATAATTCGATCTAAAATTAAATATATGTGTCATTAATCAATCGGCTATTGAATATAAGTCTGTCATGGATTCAAACAATTCCATTATGGCTGTAGATCTTATGTCAAGAGGCAGAGCATTCCACAGCATGGGAGAATGCTCTCAAGCCTGCGGATTTCTTTTTGGCTCTGGGAGTCATCAGTAGATCAGTATTTTCTGAAGCTCGGAGTGGGAACAAAGGGCATGGCTGAATCAGATACATAAGAGGGATTAAGTTCATGCCAACTTTTGAATTTTAGTAACAGACCCAAACTCTTAAATGGACAGGTAGGCAGTGCAAATCAGCTGAATTTGAGGTAATATGATCGAACTTTATTGTCCTAATCGAAGGTCTTGGTGCCACGTTGGAAACCAGGTACCAACGTTTGATGCTGGACATCGGGAGACCACGCTGAGAGCAATACATTACAGTAATTGAGACGAGAAGTTACAAATGCCAGTGTCTGAAAATCATGACAAAAAGTTACTGGACACTAGGGCAGACAATTCTGAAAAGTTGCCTGCCCAGCCATAAGTTGCCTGCCCCATTTTTCACAAACACAATAAGACGACTAATCGCAAAAAAGAAAAAAAACATTGTTGCAAAGTATTAAGGATTGATAATCAGAATATATAACAGAACAACACTTTAAAATTAAGTTTATTATAAATCTACTTGTATCATTCATTGCATGTATATGACATCGCTGTTTTCCATCTGCCATCAATATGTACCTGTATTTACTCCATTCATGGAATGTTTGCGTTGCATCGTCTGCTACAAGCCACATGAACTCCTCTTTCCACTATGCTTTTAATGTACGTTTACGTTTTGTAGGGTCATACATTTTGTTAGCTTCTTTTGAATCTTTCTTCTGGGGCTGAGATTTTGGCTTGATTCCTAACCGCTTAACCATTTTTCTTGTGTTCTCTCTGCGTCTATTTTGGAAAATGATATGCGAATGCACGACCTTATAAGGCTCGGGAAGCACGAAATTATTCGAGGCAGGCTTCTCATTGGCTGCAGAGTATGCAAATTGCCAAACAAACCGAAATTTCCACCGAAAGCAAACGTTTGTAACAAGCTACCATTCCATCCTGTCTAATGAATAAAAAAATTTAAAAAACGAAAGATTTTTTTTTTTCTTGAAAAAGTTGTCGGCCACCTGGGTGCAGACGTTTTGTAATGAAATGAAATGATCTGCATTTATATAGCGCTTTTCAAGTCAATGACTTCCCAAAGCGCTTTACATTGTGCTTCACATTTGCCAATAGCGGCCATGATCTGTACAGCCATGTAAGGCGCTAACCTGCTTATTGGGGTAATTGGGGGTTCAGTGTCTTACCCAAGGACACTTTGACAAGTAACACGGACAAGCCGGGATTCGAACTGGGATCCCTTAATCCTAAAACGATCGCTCTACCTCCAGAGCTACTGTTTTATGCTCGATGTAAGATGTTATTTCAGACACTGTAAATGCATTGATTGCAATCTCTGCATTTAATTTTGACATTGGAAAAATCTTTACGATAGTGGGAAAATATTCTAGTAATATTTTTCACATGTACTGAAACGACATGTTAGAATAAAAAATAACAGCTAGTTTTCTGACCGAGTCACTCTTGTGTAATATTACATTTGTCAAAGTGCAGAGCAGTGTTTGAGAACAAGTCACAACAATGAGATGGACCAATAATCAGCATCTGTTTTTTTTCTGGGTTAAGACGCAAAAAAAAGTGACATCCATCTATTTATCTTGTGTGACAGAACTCCAAATTTCCACAACTTTAAGAAACTGTTGCCGTAAACGGCAGACACAGTTGCGTGTCATCTGCATAAAGCAATGGAAACTAATGTACTTGCAAACATGAATACCAAGTGCAAGCATATAAATATCAAAATGAAGGGGGGCATTTCTTTTTTGTTGTTGAAAGAGGAAATGATTCACCTGGAGTCAGGACCGAACTGTCAGGTGCGTGGAGAATTATCTCCCAACCTTGCCCCCACCCTCAATTCAGGATGGTTGACTCCTGTCTCTTGTGCGCGCATGCGCAAGACAGGGGCTTTCTTGCTCGCGCATTCCTTCCTGTTGATGCTGATGCTGCGTGAATGAGGCAGCACTTTTCCCGCCTCCAGCCGGCAGACTCCGTCGTGCAAGGAAGGAAGTGGCATGGCGTGAGTGGCCGTCTTCAGTCTGCCTCCTTATCGTCCTTGTTATCGTTTTCTTCATCATTGTCTTCGCTCACCCCTGATCCCAGCTCAAACCACCCCCCAATCCACCGGCTTTTTAACAGCTGGAGCTCAAGGGAATGAGGTGTGTGCGCGCATTTGTGTTTGAGTGCCATTGAGCTGTTTAACATGACGTGACGCTTCATGTCGTGTCTTTAGAAGAGCACTTGTCCTCTCTATTTATCACGTTCCACGTTTCTCTCCTTTCTCGGATTGTCTGTATAGAAGAGCACCACCTTTCTGTGTTTCTCTGCCACTCCCTAATCCACCCCGCATCATCAACGAGTGTGTTTGGTATTTGAGAAAGCGCTGAGTCATGTCCGCCAGCCTCGACGACAGCGACAGCGTATTCGGTAGGTAAAAAGTCCTCCACCGCCTCACGTTAAAGTATTTACGCCCGGTCATGGCACATAACGATATTATCAGGTTACCACTTGTGAAATGCACGTGTGTGTGTGTGTGTGCTTGTACGTGTGCGTGTGCGCGTGTCAGAGCTGAATTCAGTGATTCCCGAGACAGAGTTGCTGGACAACAGCATCCAAAAGGGGCGGGCCCAGCTGACCCGCAGGCAACGCCCCTCACGATCCCGTTGCCATGACAGCGTCAGCTCCAATGATGACAATGGCGATGACAGCGTGGATAGGAAACAGGTGATTTCTTGAGTGTTTTGAGACGCGGACAGAATCGGGTAGAAAAGTGCGGCAAAAGGAAAATAAAATGATTGACTTTATTTTTCATATCTACCAATACCGTCTTGAATCTGATACCTCAGCAATACTCGAGGGAAACATATATTGTTGGCCTTTCCGATTTTTCTCATTTCGTTGCGGCCATTTTATATACACTACCGTTCAAACAGTTGGGGTTGCTGAGAATTGTCATTATTTTTGAAGGAAAAGCACAGTTTTTTTTATGAAGATAACATCCAACGATTCACAAATACACTCCACACATTGTTTAAGTGCTAAATGACTATTTCAATCAAATGTCTGTTTTTTGATGAAATGTCATAGTCTGATGGATGATCAGAAAACCCTTATGTGATGATGTTAGCCTAGCTGAACAGTTTAGCTGGTTAAAGAGCTTAAAACTGACCTTATGAGCTAGTCAAGAATCTGGAGCATTACATTTGCCATGAGAATGGCCATAAAAAGTGAAATTTGGTGTTTTGGGAAATGAAGGCTATTTCATGCGAGAAATTGCCAAGAAACTAAAGATCTCCTACAACGATGTGTACTACTCCCATCAGAGAACAGCACTGACAGGTTTTAACCAGAGTAGAAAGAGAAGTGGCAAGATGACAAGTACATTAGAGTTTCTAGTTTGAGAAACAGATGCCTTACAGGTCCTCAACTAGCAGATTTGTTGAATAAATCGTGTCAACGTCTACAGTGAAGAGGCGACTTTGAGATGAGGATCTTTAAGGCAAAGAAAAAGCAATAGCTGAGACCAGCCAACAAAAGGAAGGGATTAATATGATATTAGTAAAAGAGCAAACACATTAGACAACTCATTTGATGAAAATAAGTACTTTTTTTCATGGAAAACACAAAATTCCCTGGGTGACCCCAAACATTTGAATGGTAGTGTAGTGGTATGTATTTTTTTTTTGTTTGCTCTTTGGGGGGATTCTTTACAATTTTTGCACATTACACACAGGAACAAATAAAAAATGACCCCAAAAATGTCGATAAGTCTTTTTAGAATAGCTTTGACAATAAAATCCTAATTTTGGTCTATACTGTACATAAATGATTAAACCAAATTATTTAGAAACACTCAGAATCAAAGCTAAACAATACATTGAAACTAAAAATGCATTAATGGTAGCTCAGAAGTTGTTGTTTCTTTGTGTAAATTAATTTAAAAAGTTACAATAGAAAAAATAGCAAGTAAAGTAAAATGGAACCAGCTATCTGAATGTTGGGGCACCTTGGGGCAAGAGTGGCACCAGATAGACACATTTTCATTCGTACATTTTTTAAAAAAAACATTTAGAAAATATTTTTATTATATTTATAACACTTCTGTTTGACGGGCCAAACGAAAAAGCCTGATAGGCCTGTTAGCTTAGGCCTCTTGTATATTAGAAGACTTGAACTGGCCTGCCAGATTGCTGTGACCTACCTTGCTTGGTATTTTCCTATCTAAAAGCACTCTTGCACACACTATCCAGTTTGTACCAGTTAAGACCACCGGATCTCACATTGGCACAAGGGTGAGGTTGAGTGGCCCAATCCTGCGTGGGTGGCCGTTTAAGACAGTACAAGTATATGTACCGGTATATATAAAACGACGAAATATCTTATCTATAGGACAGCCTTCTTTTGCATCATGCTGGAAAAAAGGCTTCACAGCTGTGTATTCAATTTTTCTTGAATTCAGATAATAGTCAAACAAGAATATGGAGTCTCCTGGTTCGTAGTTCTAGTATAGAAATATATATTTAAGATAAAAGAGGATCAGGCCAAACCTTACAGGCCACATGTGACCCGTGGGCCCTAGTTTCTCCACTGTAGACAGATGTATGTTTGTAATGCAGACCATTAAAACGCACCTGCCTAACGTTTATGTGTGTGTTTGTGCGTATGTGTGTGTGTGTGACAAGCAGGAAAATGCAATGTTCTCAGTCCACTCTCCTCTCCAAGTCACAATGCGAGGCTCCTGTCCATCTCCAGATTTGCTCTTGTCAGCACGCAGCTCCGGCCTCTCTTTTGACACTTCTCTGGTGGGTCAATCATGCCACAAAAAAAAATACAGGTAACTTACTGTCGATGTTTTTCAGGTGCGTCGCTTGCCGGATGACACCGGCTTGTCATTGGCTGTGGCTCCTAGGTCACGTTATCACCAACTGACAAACGACACATCTCTGGAGGGTTTGGCCACATCCAGCGACTCGCTTTCCAAGTCCTGTCCCGCCTCTTCTGACGCTTCGCCTATTTATACGCGAAGAAGCAGGAGGCCGGACAGCGAAGGTCTGCATACTAAACAAGACACTCTCACGTACACACAAAAGATAGTTCCTATCACGCAATTGACATGCAGGTAACCCGAGCAGTGGCGGCCATATTGGACGGGTGGGTGTTCCATTGTTGCTCATCATTGTTATTGACCTTTGAAATATGGCGAGCAAAGCTCTGGTTGGGTCTGAGCTGCTGTTAGACAAACGACACAGGATACGCTATGACAGCAATTGTTCACTGATCGACGAACAGGACCCATACACGTAAAGAACATTGGATTGATTTTTTTTGTCATTGATATTAACGGTGTGAAATGTTGTATGCAGCATGATGAGACATGGCACTCCAGGGTAAACATGGAGTAAATATTCTAAATATAAGATGAAAGACTGTCAAAATAAATCGGCAAATATAATTACAAAGTAGTGCTTAGAGACTGGCCAAAGTTATAGTAATAATGCAATAAAGGTGCACTAAAAGTATAGTGCTTCGAACAGTAGTGTAATGAAAAGTAGTGAAATAACATTGAGCAGCAACAACAAAAATCCCAAATAAGTCAAAAGATATATATTTTCACAGTTTTGCACCATTGTTTAGGTTGGTGATGGCCCTGGGGAAGAAACTGTCTCTGAGCCTGTTAGTCCTTGTTTTAAGGCACTTGTAGCGCCTACATGAGGACAACAGGTCAAACATATGGTGGCCAGGGTGAGAAGAAGCGTGTGGTTTGGGGTTGGGGTTCATTTAAGGCTTTTTCTGTTTTATGTCTTATGTTACGTAGTGTTCACTATGCTTGTGTATGGTAATGCTAATTGTGATTCACCCTGGTCATCCTGGAGGGGGGATTACCACTTGTGAGGTCCTTTCTCAAGGTTTCTCTTTTTCCTCACGCTGAGGTTTTAAGTTGTTCCTTGCCCGCATGTTGGTTTAAGATCAGGTAATTGTGTAATTGTAAACCTGTGCAGTCCTTTGAGACATTTTTGTGATTAAGGGCTATATAAATAAATGTGACTTGACTTGACTTCTGCGGCCCTTTTGGTTAGGAAACAGCAGATTATTATAGGCCGGGCTTTTTCCCTTTCCTGGGCCACACCAAGAGGTCGCTTTGCACTAAATCAGGGTCTTGCTCTGTGCACCACTCACCAGATACAGGTGCTCTATCTTCAGTCAGCCTTTAAGGAACAATCAGGATTCTCTCTACAGAGTTTATATCAGTTGGAAGTCACATTGACTTGTGCTCCTTTTCCACTACACTGTTCTGGCCTTCCTTGCCCCGTCTAGCCCGGCCTTCCTCGGTTTTCCATTATGAAAAAGTAACTGGGCCTTAAGTTCCCTCTCTGTTGAGGTTCTATACCCCAAATCAGGGACTTAAAACGTCACATGTATCACTACCGAACAATCATTGGTGCGCGCCGTCGGGGCACTGCTGACCAATGATTGTTCAGACAGGTTAGTAGAAAAAGAAGGTTCAGTTTGTCCTCAGGCCATTTATTAAATAGCATCGCCTGTTTGTGTTTTTCAGCAACAAACACTGTTTTGAAACAATGGCTACCGCATGAAATTCAGTCCCGTGGTCTTCTGACCAGGTGCAGTGTTTCCTAACTAACATCTCTGCTGCCCGTTTATCCATCGTCAGAGTGCGAGTGTGCTTCTAGATCGCAGTGAAAATTTGAGTCGAATATTTGCGCCAAATATGATGCTGGAATGACGTCAAGACGCACAGACCTATAATTGAAAAGGTACCTGGCAAGAGGCTGGGAGAGGCCGGGGGAGGTCGGGAGAGGCCGGGTGAGGCGAGGAGAGGCCGGGTGAGGCGAGGAGGGCCAGAACTGTGTAGTGGAAAAGAGGCTTTAGTGATGTTCCCGCTCTGTCCTTACTCAGCGAGTAACGGTATTTAAAAACTGTTAAATCACCAAGAAACTATGCCTCACAGCTTCCACTTTCATTTAAACACCCAACAAAATTATTGCAGACCAGTGACAACATCACACCACGTCTGTTGGACCCATCCAATATGGCCGACTGTTTAGAGTCAGGGATGTGTGTAATGTCGCACCAAAACCTTTATTGTAACAATTGTGTTTAATTGCGCTCTGATCAGTTCTGGTGTCAGAGTCCAGTCGAGACTTGAGTCCGGTTGACCATGTTCCGGCACTGTTGGACCAGAAAACAAAAAGACGCTTTCAGGATTTGGGGTGAGCACAATGTGTTTGTCCTGTACTGTTGTGACATCACTCACCACTTCTGTCATGTGATCAGCGTGACACTTAGACGTTCTTACCTCCGAGCGAAGAAGGACAAACAGGACAAACGTGACAAACGAGCTAGCGAGGCCGCCGGCAGGTGATTTTTCCTCCCTTGACCGTACCTGACCAGGTCTTGCCCATCTTTAAACTCATTTGTGACCTCCTCATTCTGCTCAGGGACACATCTGAGAAGGAATGTTCGTCCTCATCTTCACGAGTGTCTGCTTCCTTTGTCTCCTTTCCCTGGTTTTCCTCCTCGGGTACAACACCCAGATCCCCACAACTGACTCCTCTGGCTGGCCATGGGCCCCCCAAATCTGGCTCACAGGTACACACTAACTGTTGCTTGTCCAACAGATATGTTGCATCTTTACATCCTGTTGATCAGTATTTTGTAAACTGTGACAAAAGCTGGATTTTATTTAAGGGGATTTTCTCCTCATAAATTGAAATTTATGTTTCCTGTTTCTCATTGGGTACTCTGCTCAAATGAGCAAAGTGATAAAACTAACACTGGTACTTACAGCCACTTCTGACTACAATATAAAACACAAATAAATTAAGAAATTATATAAAAATGACAAAGTGGGGGCAGTGACATATTCAAATATTACAACAGTTTCAAATACCTTAGAAGATAAAGTTAAAAAAAAACAAAAACAAAATGGTGCTATAAAAACATTTTTAAAAAGGTTGTGAAATCATACAAAACAGCTCCCAAAAAATACATGTCTTCAGAGTCATCTAAAAACCAGTAATTTTGTACGAAGCAAAGCAAAATGCAAAAACATTTTATGATAACCTAAACAATTGAATCATAAAGCAGAGACCAATTCTTCAAAAAAGCTTTTGAGTCAAGTCATGTTTATTTGTACAGCCCTTTATCGCAAGGAGTCTAAAAGGGATGCCCATACCTCAGATTATTGCAAACCACATACTATTATCACACCATTCCCTGATCTAAAACCTACCGGAGGGCAAGGAAAAACTCAAAAACCTCAACATGAAGAACATGAGGAAATCTTGATAAGGGAGCGCACATGAGGTAATCCCCCTTCCAGGATGACCAGACTGCAATGGATGTTGCAATAACAAATAATACACATATATTGTCAACATGAAATATAGGTAATTTGTAAGATGTAGAATAGAACTGTGTTTTAAGCCTAGATTTAATTTAAGGTTGCAGATTGAATCTCAGGGGGCACAGCATTCCACAACACCGGGGCTCGAATGGAGAGCGCTCTCGAACCTGCTGAACTCTTCTTGGGATCACTAGTAGAGCATTTTCGAAGAAGGAAAAAAGCTGTTCGAGTAATATTCTTAACGTGTGTTTGCAAGGACAGATTGCGGTCAAATGTGACACCTACATTTTTGACTGAGTCACTCTGGGTGATATTACATTTGTCAATATTCGGAATAGTTTTTGAGAACTAGTCACAGCATTTAGATGGACAAATAACTAACATTTTGGTCTTTTCAGAGTTAAGGTGCAAGAAGTTGAGTGACATCCATTCTTTTATCTCAGTGAGGCAGGCCTCCAAATTTCCACAGTTTAGTGTGGCAGATTCCTCCATCGGAAGATATAGTAGAGTGTCATCTGCGTAGCAATGGAAACTGATATTATACTTGTGAATAATAACATCTAATGGAAGCATGTAAATGCTGAAAAGAAGGGGGCCAAGTACTGAACTCTGCAAAACACCACAGGTAACATTAAAGGGCTCAGATGTCATTTCACCATATTTAACACAGTGCGTCCTATCTGAGAGGTAGGATCTGAACCATAAGAGGAAGGTTCCTGAGAGACCAATCCATTTTTCCAATCGGTCTAGTAAGATATTATGGTCCACAGTGTCAAAGGCAGGACTAAGGTCCAGAAGCAGCAAGAGTGATGAAGTGCTGGAGTCCATTGCCAGTAGAAGATCATTGGTTATCTTAATCAGGAATGTCTCAGTAGAGTGATTAGCCCTGTATCCTGGTTGCATGGATTCAAAAAGCTATATATTATCAGATATAAAATCATTCAGCTCCTGTGATAAAACCTTTTCAAGCACTTCAAAAAACCTTTTTAGGCTTTTTAAAAATAACAACCTTAAAAAATAAACAGAGACAAAAACCCAGATCACTTTGTTTCAAACTACCTCCAAAATGGGTCATTTTGCTTGAAGGACCCATAAATTGTCTTTTCAAAATAACCTAAGAATTAATCAAACCAAAAAAAAAAATAGTGTTGATTGGCCCTTTTTCATTTGACCCAAATTGGGTTATTTGTAAGCCACGTGTGTGGGGAGGAGATATTGGATTTAAAATGGAAGTTGAAAAAAAATACTGTTTTGTATGTACTGCAGGACTCAACTTTCAGTGAGGACTTTTCTCCTCCACAGACGTCCCCGTCTATGTGTCCTCATGTTGAGTTATCCTCCTCCATGTCCTCTTCGCACCGATACCAAACACTGTCGCAGTCTTCTGACGAGGTAACACATGCAATCCCAGACACACACCCACACAATACACACACAATGTGGTTTATAAAAGTACAAAATAATAACAGATCACAGTTTGCATACAAGTCCCCACTTCTAAGGTTTATTGTTTCTGTCACTCCTTTATTGAGAGATGCCTATTTTGTTGATGAATTAAGTCTTACATGAAACAGGGTACTAAGAATGGTCAGAAGTAGGAGGTATATAACTAGTCTTTTAAAGCAGGGATGTCATACTCATTTAGCTCGGGGGACACACGGTGGAAACAACATTCTCTTGGGGGCCGGACTTGTAGACTACAGAGAAAGAAAGAAAGAAGGAAAGAAAGAAAGAAAGAAAGAAAGAAAGAAAGGGAGGGAGGGCGGGAGGCTGTAAGGGATGGAGGGAGGAAGGAAGGAAGAAAGAAAGAAAGAAAGAAAGAAAGAAAGAAAGAAAGAAAGAAAGAAAGAAAGAAAGGAAGGGAGGGCGGGAGGGCGTTAGGGACAGAGGGAGGAAGGAAGGTGGAAGAAAGAAAGAAAGAAAGAAAGAAAGAAAGAAAGAAAGAAAGAAAGAAAGAAAGGAATAAAAACAAACAAACAAAGAGGGAGAGAGAACAAACAAGAGAAATGTAAAGAGAAAAAAAGAATGAGACAGAAAGAGCAAAACAAAATACACACAAAGAGAGGAAAAAAGAGGAAAAAAGAGAACAAGACAAAGATTGAGAGAAAAAGAGGAGAACGAGAGGGAGGCAGAGAGAGAGAGAGAAAGAAAGAGAGAGAGAAAGAAGGAAAGATGGAAAGAGAGATATAGAAATACAACCACACCGTCTTAGTGAGTGGAACCTGGCATTGGCAACATCAAGTGGTCATATATTCAACCTGCACCTTGTCTTTCTCTTGCACTTCTCTCAGCATTGTCTCGCGGGCGGGATTCAATCACTTGGTGGGCCTGATTCAGCCCACAGCCGCATGTTTGACACCGCTGTACTAAAATAATTGGGCTGATGAAAACCGTAGGAAGTAAAATACATCAAGCCGACAAACCGCACAAAATATTTAACCGAGAGACTGGAGGCGACATCTAATCTAAACCGAGTCCAAAAAACCATAGATTGTGACAAGTTCTGCAGTTCTGTGACCCTTTAACTCACATTGTTAAGCTCTTTTTCACGTCTTTTGTTTTGTTTTCTGGAATGCTTGTCAGCTCGGCGACGAGGCGTCCTTTTGCGCGGTTTCATCTTGGACAAGCCAGCAGGTTTGTGAGTGGCTGCAAGAACTGAGTATGGACCAGTACGTCCCCGAGTTCCGGGCCGGACAAGTCGACGGCAAATCGCTGTTGCAGTTGGATGGCGGAAAGCTAAAGGTAAGCCGATGGTCCCTAACCTTTTCTGTACCACGGATCCGTTTGATGTCCAGCCCAGTGATAACGTTAATAACGATATTCTTGATCATAATAGTAAGTCTAAATCCACTTTGCAAGCACTAGACTATCAGTGATTGGCAACCACCGGGCTGCAGACTGGTAGCGGGCCACACAGAAACAAAGAAAAGTTGCCAATTTTTTTTTTTTTTTTGCTTGAACCGGGGGGGTCAGACAGGCGGCCCACGGGCCAGATCTGGCCTGCTAAGGGATTGAATCTGGCCCGTGAGACAAAGGCTCGGAAAAGCGCAAGAGAACAACGAGCTGCGGGTTGAAATATGTCCACTTGCTGTTGCCAAAGCCAGGTGCTTCACACAAAGACGCTGTAGTTGTATTTCTCTCTCTCTCTCTCTCTCTCTCTCTCTCTCTCTCTCTCTCCCCCTCTCTGTCTCTCTCTTTCTCTCTCTCTCTCGTTTCTTCCCTTTTTCTCTCACTCTATCCTTTTCTCTTTCACCCTCTCTCTTTCTCTTTCCTCATTGTTTTTTAAGGGTTATTGTTCTATCTTCTTTATCCATTATCCATTATCCATTATCAGTCAGTTCATAGTACGTTACAAAGCCTAGGAGCCAGGACTCTTACTCTCAGCCAAAAGGCCAAGCTAAGGTCCTAACCTTAAAGCCAAGGTCATTGTTCTTTTGATGACCACTAGAGGACAGTACTACTTTAGAGAGTCGGCATGAGTTGGTGGTTATGTCGGCATGTGTCGGCTCTTTTGCTGTGAGTCTCAATTTGTAAGGCCACATTATTGGTGTTGATTTTTGCAATCCGGAGATGGAATAAGAGCTTGCTCTGTCCACTCCACGCATCGGCCCGGTATTGCAGTACCTCCGGGAACGGTGCATTCGCAATGATCCCAGCAAGGCTTTAAGGCTAGGACCTTAGCTTGGCCTTTTGGCTGAGAGTAAGAGTCCCGGCTCCTAGGCTTTGTAGTGTATTACGAACTGACCGATAACGGATAATGGATAATGAATAAAGAAGATAGAACAATAAACCCCCCCCTCCATGGCTCCATGCCCTTACAAACTGTCGTATTTTCCCTTATAAAATACAAAATAATCTTACACCATATTTTTTTTCAAACGTGTTTATTTATGTAGTTTAACATGTTATATTGTACATGTGTTTCGTTATAGCATATGTATTGTTAATTAACATTTTGTTGTGAGACACTTAGTTGCTCGACATGAATGAGGTTTATTATAAAAAAAAGTTCAAAAATGAAGTAGCTTGGACGTTCACTGTAGAAGGAAAAAATACATGCCAATATAATTAAGTAGAATAATACATTTTCTTATTCAAATTATTAATTCATTTTCTGCATTAAATTATTGTTGGTAATATACTGATTAAAAGGGATCACCAAAAACCTGTCTTTTTTCATTTTCTCCTTTTATACTTCCTTTTTTCCTTAACTTCTTCATACGACATTATAATTCGTAACATAATGCCTCAAAGCAAGTGATCCGTTTGAGAGCCGACTCTCTTTAATGAGTTGAGCCGAAAAAGCCGGTTCTCTAAAAAGAGACGGACTTCCTTCACTACACAACTACCACGTAATGATGCATGATGGGAAATTCCTAGGCAGCAGACGCATGCGCACAGTAGCATCAAACAGCTCGCTTCGTTTGAAACTGAAAAACGATACCGAGATAGAGGCTACCGCAGCGAACTAGCTTGTCTTGATTGATTTGCCTTTTCGTCATAATCGGTGTATACCGGATGGTACCCATGATTGATAAATTTGCGTTTTTCCGTACAGATTTTCTTGTATGTCGTACACGTCTTAAAATAAAATTACAGAATGGGTACAACCCGTAATATATGTCCAAGAAAGGACTGCAGTTCTTATTTTATATATTTTCTCCTCAAAATGCCATTGCGTCAGGACCGGCCCAAGCCTTTATGGACCCTAACCAAAATTTTATTTGGGGACCCCTATTACTTGTTAATTTGCATACTTACTAGAACTCGTTCCATGTTGTACTCCAGGGGTGGGCAACTATTTGGAGTCAGGGGGCTGCGTATTACGTTATACTTCTTTTGAAATTGATTATTTTCATCAAATTGGTTTTGAAACAACCACTGATAGAGGAAAATAGTATATTAGGTCTCTGTTTAAGCACTTCATTTGTTCAGTTTTGAAGTACAGTATTACTGTAGTAGTTTTTGTAATTAATTGTTTTAGTATTTCTGAAGTCGGATTTTCTGGAGTTTTTTGTAGTGTTACTGTAGTTTTATTTTTGTTGTAATTCTGAAGTAATTTTTATGTAATATTTCCATAGTATTTTTTTTCTGTAGTACCTTAGTTGTATTTTAATTTTTGTTGTATATCTGTAGTGTTTTCATAGTATTTTTGTATTATTACAGTAGTTTTATGATTATAGTATTTTTGTAGTATTACTGTAGTATTTTTCTTTGAATTTTGTTCTATGTCCGTTGTATTTTGTAGTATCTCTACATACGGATGTTTGTTTTAGATCCGTAGTATTTCTATAGTATTTTTGTAGTCCAGTGTCACTGTAGTTTTCTTTTTGTAGTGTTTTTTGTGATATTTCCAGAGTAGAATATTTGAAGTATCGCTATAGGTGTAATTTGCAGTATTCCTGTTGTAAACCTCTTGTAGTAGTATTTTTGTAGTAATATTCCTCTAGTAGTTTTTTTATATCATAGTATTATGTATTGGTATTTTTTTTTTGTATTTCAGTAGAAGTATAATTGATGTATTTCCAAAACATTATTTTAGTAGTATCTTTGTAATTTTTTGTCGTATTTCTGTAGTAGTATATTTGTAATATTACTGTGGTTGTCTTTTTGTAGTATTTTTGGAGTAAATAATTCAGTATTATTTTTTGATATAGTACTACTGTAGTAATATTTTTTTAGTTATTTATACTATTTTCTATTTTCAGAATGAAAGCAAAATAATTTATGAGGTCTCTGTTTTTAAGCACTATACTTGATATTTAGTTTTGTAGTTATTGTTTAGTATTTTTTTTTTTGCATTTCTGTAGAATAATTTTTCAGTGGACACACAAAGTGATATTGGGGACAATGTTGGCATCAAAAGGGGTTTTTAAGGGTTATTGTTCTATCTTCGTTATTCATTAAAAAAAAAAGTTAACCGCTCTTGGGGGCCCCCTAGTGGCTACGGAGCCCCAAATAGCCGCTTAGCTCACTTGCATTGGGACGGCTCCCCTTATCGCTGGTTTTCAACACACACAAATAATCAGATTTTAAAATTGTGGGTGGGTTGATCCCTTAACCACACAGGTTGTAGGGGCACCATTACCTGTTGGGTGTCTTGGGCAAGTACAGCCAGGTGGGGCCCAGATCTCACCAGGTAAACATAGGTTTCTACCCAGTCTCTCAACTACTAATAACTTATTTTTAAAAATCAGGTATTGGTAGTTACTTTTAATGGTTTTATTAGCATCTGGTTAGCAGGGGCATTCCTTCAGAAAGCTAATTTGCTTCTCGTTTTCTTAAAATCATTTATTATACTGTCGCTGACATGTCAAGTCAAGTCACATTTATTTATATAGCCCTTAATCACAAAAATGTCTCAAAGGACTGCACAGGATTACAATGACACAATTACCTGATCTTAAACCAGCATGCGGCCAAGGAACAACTCAAAAACCTCAGTGTGAGGAAAAAGAGAAACCTTGAGAAGGGACCTCACAAGTGGTAATCACCCTTACAGGATGACCAGGGTGAAATAGATTTAGCATTACAGTACACAAACATAGTAAACACAAGGTAACATGTTGAAAATTTGAGAAAACCAAGTTTTTGGTTGTTTATTATCTACTGTAAATCATGCTAAAATCATTTATCAAGAGTGCTCAATAGAAAATGAAAATCACAGCTTTACAGCCTGAAAAGTGCTGTCCAAAATTTGAAACTTTTTTTACTCTCTGCTGCCATCTCCTGGCTTAAAATGATGACAGCAGCCTCAGGCAGTTTATTCCTCAAATGCATATCTTAGATGCGCTTGAATGAACTCTTCTTTTTTTCATCTTTTTAGGGGATTGGGTTGGCATTTGGACTGTGTTTGAAACAGACTTTTTATCGTCACCCTGGAAGGGGGATCACCTCATGTTGGTCCCTTCTCAAGGTTTCTTCATTTTCCTAACGCTTAAGGTTTTTGAGTTTTTCCTTGCCCTCATGTAGGTTTTAGATCATGGGATGGTGTCATAATAGTCTGTGGTTTGCAAAAATCTGTGGTCTGTACAGCCCTTTGGGACTCTTTGAGATTAAGGGCTATACAAATAAACATGACTTGCTTCCTAATATGTTTGATAAAAGTACGATGAAAGCGTCGGGAAAAATAATAATAGAGGCTCTTTGAACTCAGTTGGGTATTGTTAACACATTTAATCGAGAAAGTAATCAAACTTTTAAGGACACCTTCAAGTGATAATTTTCTAAATCCGTCAATATTAAACATTCTGCTCTCAGTTTGAATTTATGTTTCCAAAATGAATTTGGGGAGGAGGGCAGCACGGCGGCGCAGTGGTTAGCGCGTGTGCAGCACAGTTCTGAGGTCGTGAGATCAAACCTCCTGTGTGGAGTTTGTATGTTCTCCCTGTGCTTGCGTGGGTTTCCTCCGGGCACTCCGGTTTCCCCCCACATTCCAAAAACATGCATGTCAGGTTAATTGGCCGGTCCAAATTATCCCTAGGTGTGAATAAGCGAGAGAATTGTCTGTCCCTGTGTGGCAACCAGTTCAGGGTGTCCCCTGCCCACTGCCCGAAGATAGCTGGGATGGGCTCCAGCACCCCTCGCGACCCTACTGAGGATAAGCGGTACAGATACTGGATGGATGGAATTTGGGGAGGAGATAATAAAGGGTTTTTCATCCTCCTGAAAAAATGGACTTGAGATGTTTTACATGACACTGATGAAACATAAGCGTTAAATGTTAAAAAGATGCACTTCAAACCATTCTAAACTTAAACTACTTTTTGTACAACTGTGAAGATTGGCCTTACCAACTTCCCACAGGGGGCGCCAGACTTTAAGAAGGTTGCTGAATGACACCCACCTGAACCCAATTTTCCCACAACTGTCCCTAATTATCCCAAGCTCAGAAAGCAGATGGGGTCGGGTCATTTTCAAGTTAATTTCAGCTATGGTTTTGTTTCTGGTTTGAACATATATTTTTATGATCGTTTGTATTTTGTTACGAGTTCATGTAATGTAATACCATTCTTTTTAATTTTGCGGACACCTGCCTCCGTTTCGGCTTCCCTGTACAATATTTGCGTCCACCCGACAAAAAAACTAACACAGTTCAATGGATTTTTTTTGGGACAAGTGGTTAGAATCTGCCAAACTGCTGGTGGATGGCAAGTAAATTGAGTTGAGTTTACTAAAATGGAGGACCAAAACGCTACCCACATTAAAAAGAGATAGATGAAAGCTAAAATAATAACTGAAATTAAGTATAAAAACGGAAACAAAAGCAGTATTATCTCGATTCAAAGTTCACGGATCCCTTAAACACTAGGGTCGTAGGGGCACCATTTCCTGTGGTGTATCTTGGGCAAGTACAGCCTGGCGGTGCCCATCCTTCTCCAGGCCAGTATTTGGGTAAGGGTTGCTCCCCCACATGAAACAGATATAACTGATTTCCATGGTGACCAGTCGCAGGAGAAGACTCCTGTTCTGACTCAGATACAACACGATTATCTGGTCGCTGTTTATGTTTGGTGTAAAGCTCATATTGTTTTATAACATTTATCATGAAGGAAGCAATACTCTAAGCATTTTCAGCTTAAATGATCAATTTTGAAGTTCATTGATATGGATATTAATTGATCAGTCCAAAAGAAAAATAATATAGATGCACAAATAAAATATGCACGCAGTTTGATTCTAATAACTGAGATTTATTACAAAAACAAGAAAATCACATCATAGACAAATTAAACATTGGTGGCAGGTGATAATAGAACCCATGTTAAGGTGCAAAAAGAGGGGGGTGGGTATGGAATTCTGTAGCAATAATAAAAGAACTGATCAATAATCACGGTTTTAAAGGTAATCAACTTATTTCGAGGATCAAGATAATTACATAGCGTGTCAGCATGACTGAGAACAAAAGCAGCCTCTTCGGAGAGGGGTGTGTTTAAAGCAGCACATGGCCTCACAGGAAGATTTTTGGCGGTTGATATTGAGGTTGTTCTAATTAAGACGACGGGAACGAAGAGAACCACAGGCTTTCCAAGCCCCATGGCTCTGGTCGGGCATGGATCCAAGCCTGGAGACCTCTGTCAGCCATCTTATTCCAGCGCGATAACACCCCAACAGCTCCACCCCCAGAGAGGGTCTTTTAGGCAGGATGAAGAGAGCGAAAAAGCTGATCGCGCTTACTTTAAAAAAGTGATGATGTTAGATGTGTCCTTTGACCAGTTCGAGTTCCTTGGATTCTTCTTAAAATAAAGTTTTCCAATTGACTATTTATAATAATTGTGGATCATTGGCAACATTTCATTTGGACACAAAATAAAATAAATCCTATATCATAAAACACGACACATATCCATCTATCTAGATACCGAAGACATATGGGAGGTGGCAAGAGTGAGGAACACGCTCACATTCACCAAATATTCATTCCCCTTCGCTCTTCTCAACCTGACACTGAACATTAAGTCCACAGCACAACAAGGGGTGAGTTGCCGTGCAATGCAGCCCTTCGTCCGCAGAGAGGCCAAAAAGCATACACTGTTTACCCCTCAGCATCATATATGTCAATATCATTCATTCTTAACTATCCTTTGCCTTTATCTATCCTTTGCACACATTGAATTTACAGACCTCACATCCAGAGCACGTTTCACCCCATCCATCAACCAATTTGGGCCTTCCTCTCATTCTATTCCCCCTCTTCTGCACTACTACTCTGTTAGTCAAACAGCATCCATCCATTCTTTCCATATGTCGAAACCATTTTAGAACTTTTTCATCAACCCTTTCAGCAAGCTCTCTTACCACACCAGTTCTTCTTACTTCCTCGTTCCTTAACCTATCCAGTCGTGTCACTCCATGCATACTACACAAACGTCTAATTTCAAAGACATTTAACCTATTACGCTCATTTACTCTCAAACCCAGCGCCTCTGAGCCATACATCACTGTTGGTACCACCACTCCTTCATACAATCCTCGCTTTGCATTCCATTCGCAGATCTCTACATTTGAACAATCTGCACACTTGTTGCCTTGCACCCTTAACCTACCCTCTTCTTCACATCCTCCCGCAAACCACCACCTGTTGCCACATACGAACCCAAATACTTAAAACCATCAACCTCCTGCAACAAAATCTCTAATCAACTCACCTCACCACCTCCCTAACAACTCATTAACTTACTCTTGTCGGTTTTCACCTTAAGCTTCCTTCTCTTACTCACTCTATCAAACTCCACCACCAAAGAACTCAGTCCTTCCTGCAGAGTCAGCTAACAAAGCAGTGTCATCTGCAAACAACAGCTGACTTAGCTGAAACCCACCCTCTCACACTATACCTGCTCTCCCTGCTCTTACACGCACCTCACGCACCACTCCATCCATAATCTAATTGAACAGCCAAGGTGACATGACACACCCTTGCCTCAACCCACTCTTATGACAATCTTTTGAATACAAATACAAATGAACAGACTGGGGGTTCAAAACTTTATTATACAGCTAAATAGTCTGGTTACTTCCTGTGAATTCCTGCAATGATTTTCTGTGGGCCCTGTTGTGTGTGCTCTTATGTGCCCTTTTAGAAGAAAGGAGGGGTCTTGTGAACAAATTGTTGGGCTTTCGTTGTGGTGGCAGAGTCGGTGTTTGGAAAAGATTGGGGGAAAAGATTGGGGGAAATGCCTTGGTAGCAGGGCAGAACCCTACACTACACCAACAGGGGGGGGGCATGATGTCACTTCAAAGCACTCCCACCGCCCCCATTCTTTCTACCTAACGTGTTCTGCTAAGATAAAAGCAGATAGGCATCGTTTGAATAAGGCGTATGGGATCTTTGAACCCAATTGGACATTGTTGGCACATGCTTAATAAAGAATTTTTTTAAGGACACCCCACCTTTAATTCAAGTATTTATTTGTAAAGTTTTATTAGTTGAAAATAATATTAGAGAAAAAAAATCCACATTTATTTTTATATTTCCAATTTTGTTATCTTTGTATTTAGTTATTCTTTTGTTATGCTTATTGTTTATTCATTGAAATGTATATATTATTGTTTTACAATTATTTGTTTTTGGTTTCGGAAACGATCTTCGACATACATTTTATTTTCACCTTTCTATTCAGGTCATTCAATTTGATTTTACTTTTTGCAGTTGGAGCCCTCCATATGGTACCACCCAACACTGCTGATATCTCAAATAGTAAAAAATAATCATCTGAACAATGACCCTTATCTTGTAAAATGATTTGGTTTGTTTTTCATGGGACTTGCAACTATATTACCTGGATAGTGCTAAAGTGAGTTTGCACAGAAATTAATATAGCGCCAAGTAAGCCCCTTAGCATTTCAGTTGATCCATCAAAATCTAAATCTATCTCAATCTAATTTGAATCTACTTAGTTGTTATTGTTGCTATTATTATATCATAACTGTTATTATTAATATTATTTTTATTTCTATTGTTGTTATTATCATTGGTGCCGCAGTGATGTTTGGTAACTAGTGGCATTTTGACGTTGAGGGATGTGTATGATGAAGATTAGTGTATAAAATATGTGATTATTATAATTATTGATATCTGATCTATGTAATAAGTATATCCATCAGATTTTGTTATATTAGACACAAGAGAAGAGGATTTGTAAAATGTATTTAATAGGGAAGATGAAGGGGTAGGGAGAATCTGCTTCTGACTCCCCATTTTCGAACATGTTATGTAACATTTTATTGTTGACTCATTGTTTTTGTCCTGTTTTTATTTTAATGTTCGAAATAAAGTTTTCATTCATTCAAATTGATCTATCTATCTACTTAATAGATCCCTATTTGTGTGTGTGTACGTGTGTGTGTTAAAATTTACACAGTTGTACTTTAGGGCTCCACGAGTGTCTTTAGTTCAGTCTTGTGTCAAGGCAACTCCAATAAATGCCAACAAAACCGTTAAACATCTGCTGTCATGTGGTGTGCTTCCATGGGGTCTCTAATGCTCTCTGGCGGCCAAATTCAGCACTGCAGCTCTGGCCAACGTCCACTCCAAGCTAAAGAATTCAATCTTCTATCGGCCTGTCAATGCCGGGTCATTATGTTTGCACTTTACAAATAATTTTCTTACTTCCCCGATGTATCATTCTCGTCTCTCCTTTAGCCAGGAATAAAAAATAGTCATGCCTGTGTACTTAATTAGTTGACCTCCGCAGGGCCTGGGTGTGCTGAGTTCGTGTGACCGTGGCGCCCTGAAGCGACGCATTAAAGTCTTACAGGCGGCGGTTGACAAAGAGGAGAAGAGCGGAAAGCAGAAGGACAAAGACCGCCGCAAGCATCGGGAGCAGCGCAGGAATTAAAAGACGGGGCCCTCGGGGGTTTATGCCCTGGAGCGAGGGATGGTGGCCACCGTGCGTTGCCTTGTTGTGTATCACAAGTCCAAACATGGTCAAAGTGCAGTTTTATTCTCTCACTCATATGCAAACAAGACACGAATGCTGTTAACTTTTGATCTTTGGAAGACATTTATTGCCATGACTGTGCTTTTGAATAAAAGCTCTCATTGTGAAAGACGCGGAAATGTCATTAAAAATGCATTTGTGGGGAGCTGTTCACTCATCTCTGGACTGCTGAGGGATTTTACTGATTTCCAAACCAGTGTAAGTGACTCAGTGGGGATAAATAATACATTTCCTGTGAATGACAATGATATTAATTTTGATATCAACAGAAAATTAAATCACAGCTTCTAAGCCTTAAAGGTGCTGCCCAGAATTTGAAACTATGTTAATTTCTGCTTTCATCTACAGGCTTAAAGTCACGATCGCAGCCTCAAGACAGTTCTTTCATCAAGTATATGTACATTTGATGCGCTCAAATAAACTATTTTTTATTTTATCTTTTTGGGGTTTGGGTTGGCATTTGGACTATATATGAAACTGACCTTTTTTTTTTTTTACAATTATTATGCCACTTAAAAAAACTGCGAAAATGAGCATGAAATCAATCTCTACCGTGGGTTGAACTCTGCTGCTGAGAGGCTGAAACGATCACTGGTTTAAATGGCCGTTACTTCACCAACTTGCTATTTATAAAAGTAGGACTCCAAGTGCCACCGAACAATATTTCAAAACTTATAATTATGACAAAACCTGGACAAGTATTTTTTTTAATGAATTGATAGATCAGTTCTTTTCAACTGTTTATTGAATATCCGATCTCACAAGCATGTGGTCATGATTATTCACATCCATCAGAAAAGTCTACGATTGTTTTGTATTGTCAACAAGCAACACTTTGAAACGTTTACAGCACGATCACTTTCTTTCATACACAGTGTGTTACTTGATCAACTCCATACAAAAGGAGCATAGATTCTATCACAACTAAAGACAGGAAGCCATCCTCTTCCTTAAGGTAAGCAATAAAAGGGAATTAATAAATATTTTGGTGACAAATAAATAGAAAATATCTAGTTATAAATATTTAAAAAGAACAAAGCAATAGATAAATAAATAAATGTTTTTCTTCAAATGAGCTTTCTCATTGTGAGTGGAACAGAGTGAAAAGCGTGTCTCAGCGTGCTCGGCAAGCCTCAGCACGTTGCATTCCTCATCATG
The DNA here is from genome assembly GCF_059441175.1 of Urocampus carinirostris. NCBI lineage: Eukaryota > Metazoa > Chordata > Actinopteri > Syngnathiformes > Syngnathidae > Urocampus > Urocampus carinirostris. Next base: position 45,356,931 of record NC_142349.1, on the reverse strand, counting down.
GTTGATTGCTAGCATCCACCGCTGCCACATCCTTCAGTTACCTCACTCTTGGATGTCTCTTTAGTCCTGTCTAATTTCTGCAAGAGGCAGCACAGAAAGAATAGAAAACGACGCCTTCTCTGACGGGGTACGTGTTCTCCCACGGGATGTTCCAGCATCCTTCCTGCAGTCACAGTCTTGGGAAGCAGATTCTGCCAAAGAATATGTTGCATCTTCTAATGGGCAGCTGTTCCAAGGGCAGCAATGGCACGGAGGCTTCGAATTATGTCATGCGCGAAGGATCTGAGCTGCGTGAGCACCAGGTGAGCAGCCACCTGCCCCTCGTAGTCACCCTGGAGACGCACCGCAAGTCCCACCCATTGGTCCTGCTCCTCATCAAGGACAGCCTCAACACCAACTGTCAAGGTCGCCTCCTGAACCTGCAAAAGCATCCGGGCATTAGCAAGCAGTCACATGCAAGCATAAAACCACCCAGTTAGCGTTAGCATCGGCGTTACCTTAACAACCTGGGCAAGCAGGTCTCGTAAGTCGGCCTGAAGGTCACCCAGACCGCCGACGCGCTCCGACAAAATTCCCAGGAGACCCTGGAACATTCGCAAACCTGCTGCCATGCGGCTCAGGCAGGTGTCCTGTAGGGAGCGGCATACAACATCGTCAATCAAGAAGAAGGTCAGGCCTAAAAAGAAAAGGAGTAGGAAGATCAAAGAAGGAAGTCTTATTTTTACGAACTTCGCCAATACCCTTACTAAAGTCTCAGTTTCCATAAAATGGAGCAAAATTAATAGGTGACTATTATTAAAACATAGTAGTGACCAGTGAGGGTCTGCTGGCCTAAAAAGTATCGTAATCATGTAATGTTAATTATATTAAGTTTATCCATCTATTATCTGCACCGCTTATCCTCAGTAGGGTCGCTGGGGTGCTGGACCCATCCCAGCGATCTTCTGGCAGTGGGCAGGGGACAACCTGAACTGGTTACGAGCCAGTCGCAGAGCACACAGAAACATAAAACCATTCACTCGCTCATTCTCAATTTTAACCGGACAATTAACCTGATGTGCATGTTTTTTCGGAATGTGGGAGGAAATGTGGGAGAAGATGCCAACTACGCACAGGAAGGCTGGTAGCTGGATTTAAACGCATAACCTCAGATCTGTACTGCGAACGCGCTAACCACTCATCTGCCGTGCTGCATATTAAGTCCATGAATACTTAATTCCTAATGTTCTGTCAGCTTTCTTTCATTGCTTCTTCCTAGGTGCGCTGCATCCAAATGTGTGCTTTCATATTTAAGCATTCAACCAATCAAATTTCAGCCATTAGTTGTTGTTTGGCTCAGAAATCTAACTAAAGCCTTCACAAAAAATCTTGAAGGCTGTTTCCCGTAATCAGTCTTTAAGGAAGCGTTGGTTTAGCCAGTCAGATTCTTAGATGTTGTCTGAAAGCCCTCCAGAGGGCCTTAAAACGTTGAACAACTCTCAAGCGGGAAAGCCTTTTGCAAGAGGGAGATGGGTAAGACCTTACACCCGAGCCCAAGCCTGACCCGATCCGAATTCAAGGCTGGGTCGGTATGTTGAGGTCGGGCCGAGCCTCACACTTGCTGAGTTTTTTTTTTGTATTATCCACCTATCATTGTTCATTGTCTCTGTCCATACAGTCTTGTTTAACTTAGATTTTGTTACAAAAGGCAGGCTTTACATGTCACCCGCCGTAGACGGCTCCATGATCGGATCACAATCGGCGAAGTCCGGCACCGTCCAACCTGGAGAACCGGGTGCGACCAAAATCACTTCTCCCTCACCGAAGTCCTCGCAACTGAAATAGGAAATTTTCCTTCCAAGAGAGCTTCTCCCTGGTTGTGCTGCTTCCAGAAGTGTGCTTTCATATTTAGGTATTTAACCACATTTCATGTTCAGCTCAGAAATCTACTTGAAGCCTTCACAAAAAATCTTCATGGCTGTTTCCCGTAACATCAGGCTTTGAGAAAGCTGTTGGTTTACCCAATCAGAGGAGCCGGTTCGTTTGCGACTGGAGCTGAAGGCCCGAGTGTACAATTTCAGATTGCTACTGCTAACACAACATCTGTAAATAAATCACTTTCCTGGTGATATCAATGTACTGAACATTTTTCCCTTTTTATGGTTTGAAACAAAGGACATGAATGAGTAAAAGGAAGAGAGCAAGGTAAATAAAAGCAAAGAAATCTCATATTCCAGAATCCCAGCATCGGGGGCAATCCTGCATTTTGGTAATTGTTTGTAATAATACTGTTATATATGTACTTACCATGTTGAAGTTTTGTGTAAGGGGTTTGAGAACAGGCGCGGGGGGGATGCTGAGGGCCGCAGCCATCATTTGAAGGTCACCGGTCAGCTGAGGGAGGTCAAGGGTAGAAGCCTGCAGTGGCAGAAAGCGTGTCCACTTGGTTAATGTTGCGGTGTGTCAAACAATCCATCCATCAATGTTTGTACCCGCTTATCCTAACTAGGATCGCGGGGGTGCTGGAGCCCATCCCAACTGTCTTCGGACAGTGGGCAGGGGACACTCTCAACTGGTTGCCAGCCAGTCGCTGGACATGCCAAGACAGATAACCATCCACACGCACACTCATACCTAGGGATAATTTAAACCCACCAACCGACTTGGGAGAAAATGGAATTGTCCGGAGGAAACCCACACAGGCATGGGGAGAACATGCAAACTCCGCACAGGAACTGTGGTAGCTGGGATTGAACCCGGGACCTCAGACCTCAGGGCAGAAATGCTAACCACTCAACCACTGTTCACCTTGCAAGCTTTAATCGATCACTTACCTGAGCCAGTGTGGCGGGAACGTCCTTAGCTATTTTTTCAGCCAGTGCCTGAGCTCGTTCTAGTGCGTCTCCCTGAACCAGTGAATGGTCGGTGATGGGCGCTGGATGGGTCGGGTGTGGAAACAGGAAGACACACAGAAATGGGAAAACTGCCAAAGGAAACAATATGGAAGAATAAGACAAATGTGAGAGTCTGACCCAAAGAGAACAAAATATTATGAGCCCCTCACCTCAAGTTATTACTGGATACAGTAAATGACTTTAAAAAACTAACTGTATGTAGGAATTCTGGTACACAGTGATGTAATGAAGCTCGTGGAAACAAATAATCAATGCATCTTGATTAGTCTTAACACAAAGCGACACTATGGACTGGGCAATCAATTGAAATAAATCGTCATAATAAAATCAAAAACTTTAAATGAGTTGTGAAACTGAGGCTTAGGTTCACACAAAAGCATTGTTAAAAGCTGTTAAAAAAATTGTATTCCCAAATTTAAGCTGCAAGTTCAAACAAGCGTAAAACGGCCAGACTGGGTGTTTACAAGATGTGTATACAACAATAACTTGAGACATTTCAGTGGGCTTGGGATTTGAAATAATGTCAATCAGGGGCTAAAGCCCCTGTGGTAACATCATTCTTGACGGCACCTTCAATTAATCATAATTTCCATAAAATAGATAATGATTAGGTTTGCACTTTTGGTTTTCACTTTTGATTTCCAAACACACAGCACCAAGGACTCAAAGTTTTCTACTGTTTTTGTTGTCCAAAACATGGATTGCTACATTAAGATTGCATGAAGTTATCTTTGAAAGCAATACTACTCCTATCATTGGTCAACATGAGGCAGTCTGTTTCTTACTTTCACCATTTCATGCTATGCTAACGAGCAGGGAAAATAAACTAGAGGGATGAGCATGGCGTTACTTTCCAGCACTCACTCCAGGCCCAATTTCCCGAACCTAATGTGTTCTGCCCTAAAGAGCTCTACTAAAAACAAGATGAAAGCAAATGGGCATAATGGAAAAAACATGAGCTCTTTGAACTCAGTTGGGCATAGTTAACACATACAATAGGGAAAATAAGTATTTAGTCAACCATTAATTGTCCATCCATCCATTTTCCATGCGTCTTTTCCTCACTAGAGTCGCGGGGGTACTGGAGCCCATCCCAGTACCCATCCCAGTGGGCAGGGGACATCCTGAACTGGTTGCCGGCCAGTCACAGGGCACACAGAGACAGACAACAAACTTGCTCATTCTCACCTAGGGACAATTTGAACCAGCCAATTCACTTGCCATACATGCTTTATGAATGTGGGAGGAAATCTGAGTGCCTGGAGGGAACCCACACGGGGGAACATGCAAACTACTCACGGAGAGGCTGGTTTTGAACCCTGGACCTCCCTTTACTGACCAATAATAAAAGTTTTCTTTTTTTCTAACAAAAGATGAGACTTCAAGATTTCTTTGGATGTATACTATGCGTATATAGCTACATAAGTAAATTCCGTGCAGGACTTTCAAAATAAGGGTAAAATGCAAATAATGGCTGGCACCGGTTTCTTTCCATTTGAGAGAAACGTTTGGCATTGAATGAGTTGATAAAGAAAATATTTGCCAATCAACTTTTTAAGGATACCTCAAACGATGCACCCCACCTTTAATAAATCCAGATAAAATGATCTCAATCAATAAGGAACCCTTTGGAGCGGTCTAGCAAACAAAACTGTGATATTGCAGATATCTTTCTCGAGGCTCATCGTGTCCAGAATTTAAGCCAAGTTCAATATTTGCGTTGCATCATCATCAAAGCTCGTCGACCTGTTGCCTGGCGGAGATTTATAGAAACACTGGCATATACAGTACTCTATAATGTACATGGCGTACACACGTATTAAATGTTGAAGCCCACCCCAAGTCCAGTGGAGAAACTGAAGTTAGTGATGGGCGTGGCCAATGAACAGCGTGCTCGCTCCAGTTAGTTTGGCTCACCTGCGTGCGCGTGCATGTCTTTCAAGGCGGTTTGGAATCTCGCGCGCTCAAGACGAGGACGAAGATGGCTTCGGGTTCAGCTTCCATTTGCGCTTTTATCCAAGAAGCTTCACAGGGATTTTCCAGCAAGACGACGCAAACGCGACACCAACTTTGCCCAAGTGACGAGAGCGCTGCGTGACGTCATGACCGCCCATTACAGCGTATGGCGACGTCATTTCCGGACCAGTGAGTTACCTGAATGAAGTGTTCGGAGCTAAATCAATCAAGGACCTGCTGTTTGCATTTTGACCAAACCTAAGCTAGACTCTATCGAAGTCTAAACACGAATGTTTCAGACCCATTTGAATGACGTGCGCGTTTTTTTTTTGTGTATTTTGCGTTTGGGAAATCATGGAACACCTCAGGGTGCGCATAAATATTTCGGCTTTCACAACTCGATGTGATTCACACTCATGTCATCATTAGCATCATGTGTGATCATGCTTCCTGTCCAAGATGGTGGAAAAGCCCAACCAGTATCTGACAAGATATCTAAAACCTGTATAAACCAGTAAAACAAAAAACGCTTGTGTTCAAGTGTGATAAAGAAAACAGGATAATGTTAAGACGACTTAGCTCCGAGAAAACTGGTGTTTATCTCACGATGCATTGCAGTTAGAGGCAGTGTTGGTCGCGCCACTGAAGAAGCTAAGTCAAGTCAAATTTATTTATATAGCCCTTAATCACAAAAAAATGTCTAATAAGTTAAAGTCACTAGCTGCTTCATTTAAAAAGTAATTGGGTTACACCCGAATTACTACCAAATTAGCGAAACTCTGTAAGTAACTACTTATAAATTACAGTATAGCCTCTCTTAGAAGCCGACCCCATAAAACTGCTTAAAAAAAAGCCACTTAATAAAATACAAGAAAACGCTTACACTAACCAATGGAACCGGTGAACCCTTCATGTTTCTTGGCCTGTGCAATCTTGAGGGGTTGCAAACTATAACAGCAGAGACACTCCATATCAATTTTGTCCTTAAAGTTTTCCTATTTTTCTGGATAATGTCCACAGCGTTTTCCCTTTTTATCCAGGCATAATGTATTTGACATTTTTTTTAAATAAAATAAAATGAAAAATTCTGCACTTTTTGGGGTGAATTCTGTACTCACGTTTGCCACATTGAGTTCCCATTGTTTTTTTTTCCCGTACAAGCTACACGCTTTCCTCCCTCTCACAGAAACACATTCGCTTCTGGTGAGCCATGTCACGCAGCCCAACTTGTGCATTTAAGCTGACCTCTAATTTCAGTATTTTGTATTATAGTTGAACATACAGTTAGATGCAAGTTTATATATCATGGAGGTGTCAGTAGAAATTCTTGTTCTCTGTGCTTAAGCCACCGTAACTGTATTGAGTTGTACTTTTTAGGGCCATGTATACATGCCAACTCCATTTGAATGATGTGATTAGCAGTGTGATGCTGGACTAAGTGTTCATCAATCCGTCCTATAACAAGGTGGAACAGGCGCTAATTAGGTGGTGTTGAAATTCGCGAACCGTTCTCAATAAGTTGGGGAGTAATGTACCATGTTGTACCAATTAGCTTGATCTGTAAGACCAAGCCCGAAGCTAAACCGAAATTTCATATATTATTTGGGAGGACTTTAGTGACCCTATAACTAGGTTTTGCGAGACCTTTCGGTCTCCCGCCTACTTTCTATGCCTTGCTGTCTCTTAGGGAGTAGAGATAGAGAGGAGGATCCCCCAGTTCCCTCGCTCCCTCAACTTTAGTCGCCTCTTACGACACGCAGCGGACCACGGTGGGAAAATTCTCACACCTCCCAGGGGGAGAGGGGCCCTCACTACAGGACAAGGGATGGGCAGGGCACCTGTTGACGCGGCAGGGGTAAACCAGTGAAAGCTGTCGGGCCCTGCTGTTGAACTGAAGAGTGTGTTATGTCACCCTGACCCGAGTGACATGGCCGCTTTCTTGTGTCCCGTTTTCATCTGGAGTGACAAAAGCATGACCAAGTTGGGTGCTGAGGTGTCTAACTTGTTTGGGCATTCGGGTTGGCCATGGTCCAAAATTGTTTGTGTGTTTTTTTTATCTACTTTTTCCCTTTTTATTTTCTTGTTTTTGTATGTGTTTGTCTTGCTGTCGGTCACCCCTCTTGAGGGTTATATCCAGGGTAGATAGATAGATTTGTGAGGACTCGGGAGGAGGAGAGGTGATTTATGATAACAAATTCAAGCATGTCTTTTGTAACAAAATTTAAGTCAAACAACACTGTATAAACATTTACATCTTTTAGATTAGTTTCTACAAATTGTAACAACAATTTTGTGGGAAAAGGATAAGGCCACCCATCAGCAGAATGTCTTTAAAAATCCAGCGTGTCACTTTGAATGAGAGCGGCAGAGTGACAAAGTAGAACCATGACGGTTGGATAATAATTTAATTTAAAAAAATCAGTGAAAGGGAAGCTTGGCCAGACCCAAGCATACCGATTGACATTTTAGGCCGACACCGTCGAAATTTGGGTCGAATCTGGATTGTTCTTGGGATTGCTTTTAAGCTCTTACCCAATTTAAGGTGATGCAAGAAAAATGTATTCTTTGTTTTGAGTAGTGTTGCAAAATGGGTTACAAATGTTTCATCAATTGCTTCTGACCATTAAACACCAATGCCCCAAAAATGGACTAATCTACTACTGGCACTCAAGTCATTGGGGGTGGAAATTTATAAAATACACAATTCATTTAAAATCCAATATTGTTTAGTCTCAGTCCTAATTTAAATTAGTAAGAAAAGGTCCAGCAAGCTGTAGTAGGGATGGGTTTTTCCGGGTGTTTCTCGCCTCAGTTCATCAAAGAATCATTTTAGATGACGATCCTGATCGTTTGAATCACCCATTTAGGACGACTTACTTCTGAAACATGTGGGAGTCCTGCCTCAGGGAGCGATTTTTGCCCCATACCTGAGCCATAGTAATTGCATGTAGTCGTTCCAGAAGGGTGATGTCATTAGAGTGTTTCAAGACTACCGTGAATTCCAGACTACAAGCCGCTATTTTTTTTTCTACATTTTAAACACTGCAGCTTTAAATACAATGCAGCTTGTTCTTTGTTTCTGCCTCTTTTATCCTCACTTATTGATATCGTGTGTAAATAGCTGAGCCATACTTAAAGGTGGGGAACATAGCCTGATGTGTCTTTAAAACGTTTTCAATTAATTATTTTCCTTATTATGTGTTAACAATACCCGACTAAGTTCAAAAGGTATTGATAGAAATTTTCTTTCACCGTGCCTATCTGCTCTTATCTCACTTTTATCATCGGTGCTCTCGCCACGAAGCGCATTCAGACGAAAGGAAGCGGTGGATGTGGAAAGCGATATCGTCTTTATTTATGCAAGGATCAAAATGGTCAAATAAGAAAAAGACTGTTTCAAAAGAAGACCAAATACATCAACCCAAATCCCCCAAAGCAGTGAAAAAATATAAGTTTATTCGTCCAGCCAGCAGACAGGTGATTTACAGCCATTATCAATAAATAGAATATATTTGAAGGTACGGACAACACCTTTAAGAAAACGGCAAGCATGCAAATACGCATACCAAACACCGCGGTGACGTGTGAAAACATTTCTTCGAGACGTGAATTACTGTAGTTCAATTTTATGGCTGTTTAAAGGAGTTGTATGGAATTTGGGACTTTTTAACCCGTGCCCACAATCTCCTGGCTTGTGTCATCATTGGAGCCTCCGTCAAGCTTATTGCACGTGCATTTCTTAGACGCACTCGAATAAACTTTCCTCCTTACTCTGGGTTTGGGTTGGCGTTTGGACTGTACCTAAAGCAGGCATCTTCTTTCAGCGATTTCGTTTTCACTGAAGAATAGAAACTAAACGAAAAAAATCAGAGACAACATGACTTTACTCTCCAGTTTCTGCCCGGCCCCCATTCCTCCTTAATAATTTTAGGCGTGATGAAAAAAAATTAAAAAAATGACTTTTTGAATTCAGTTTGGCATTAACACATACTTAATACTGAAAATATTTCAGTTTCAACTTTTTTTTAAGGACTCCTTCAACACTGCACCATACCTTTGGGCCTGTGGCTTTAAATCCAGTGCTTCTCGTACAAACCAAAAATTAAGTTTCTTTCTAAAGATTCTCACTTGAGACTTTTAACCAGGCGCGCTGTAGCCTGGACTTTAAAGTAGGTTCTATTTGATGAGTCAGCGCCCGCATGTTTCTTTTTCTTAAAAAACAATAAATACTTGTGGATATTTTTATTCTTAACAGCAGCGGGTTGAAATCCCCACTTTCGCAACAATATTTTTTCCCCTGGAATTGTGATGATGGCCTGTAGTTTTCTTTTAGTATCTAATTTTGTTATGTTGATCAAATAAAGTCACACTTTAAGTTGAAAAACAAATGGGCAAAATGATCAGTCATCTTTTTTCAACTCTCTCAACAATATAATTCACTGCATCCATTACTTTCAATGTCCCCAATTCTGCTTCCACAATATTAGGAACAGCGTGTGCATCCATCACTGTGATTATATTGGGAATGAGGGCTTTGATTTGTTCAGCCAAGACTTCAGTCAGCTTAGTTCCAGAACATTGTGGCCTCAAATGGGCTTTAGTAACTTTTTCTAGACAAGCAAAACAGGGAAAAACACAATGGTAGACAGACATTACAGGATATGAAAACAATTTTCCCACCCCCAATGTTTTAATATGATTTATCAAGTCATTAAAATAACACATTAATAAAAGTATTCAGTAATTTTAGTCCACAAAAGAAAATGATTTTATTGACATGTTTTTTCCCCTTCATTTTGGGGTGCACCACTTCCGTTTGTGAACCCTGCCCATCACACATGTAGAAACTGAAAATAGCTGTGCTTTTATTCATTTTGTTGATTACAAATCTATAAAAACATGTGATGGGCTTTTCTTTCAGTTGACGTACTATGATAAAAGAGCCACCAAATGACATTGATTCTTTATTTTTGCAAAGGCAAATATATTATTAAGGCCACCCATGTTGCGTTCCAAAACTCTTTGCCTCGCGACTCAACTCTTGTTCATGATATGAAAATGCACATAGAGCCATCTTTGGGTCGTGATAAGAAAGACAACTGTCACTCACTTGCTGTGTTAATCACACTACATTGGAAGTATCTAGGTCCACTACAGCCAGAACGGGGGAACAATCATGAGGACAAAACTAGTAGTCCCTGCGAGTCAGGTGAGGATGACGAGCGGCACTTCTTTGTCCCCGGTGCCGAACAGCGGGAACATCTGCTCTGTGAACTCGCCGCAGTTGAAGCTGAAGATCTCTGTACCTGCCTTGGCGTTGTAGAATGACACCTGCCCCACTTCCACATCCAGAAACAAGCCCACCTGCCGTAGCTTTGTTGGAGCTTTCACCTGTGGGTTTTGAAAAAAGTTTGATGAGGAGGACCACGTGACCATAAATTTGTGAAATAAGGACTGTGCATCCAAATACAAAAAAATAAAAACCCAGTTTTCGCGGTTAATCTGGACGAGAACCTCCTAAGTAAAAAGCCGCAAAGTAGTGTCTCAGTCTATTTTGGCAGCCTTAACTAGAGCAGACTTCCCAGATTACAGACAGATACAGAGAGCAAGAACGAGAGAACAAATTGAAACTATTTTAAATTAATTGATATTTTTTGGGGAAGGTGGCACGCCTTGATCAAAGCACAACTGACTAAGAGCGAGCGAGCGAACAAATTTAAACAATACTTTTAAATTAGGTTTTTGTTTGGGGGGGTGCACTGATGATACCCCTGATAAAAAAGCAGAGCGAGAGAAAAACAACAGGTCACAGTACGGTGTTTATGATGCTATGATATGAATTGGCATCGGAGATCTCAAGTCAAGGGGTGCTGGCCGATCGGCATGAATCTTGGCTACCCCTGTCACCCGGTCTGTCCGCCTCTTGCGCAGTCGCGAGGTCAGTGCAGTAAGTGTGGGAAGCATTTGTTGCTTTTGTGTTTTTTTTTTTTTTTTTACATTGAATTACCATTGGTCCAAATCCAGCTACCAGCCTTACTGTACAGAGTTGCATGTTCTCCTCGTGTTTCCGTGGGTTTCCTCCCACATTTCAAAAACATGCATGTCAGGTTAATGGGAGTGGACAATTGTCATACAAGTCAAAATGTCTACCCAGAAAAAAAAAAACGGCGACAGCTAGTATTTTGCTGGCTCGTTACATCGAATAGATATCCATCATTTAATCGGAAAAGAAGAGCGAAAAGAAATGCTGATCACCAGTGGGTGCTCTGTGGATAGTTATTTGGTCCGGAAAGAGACTGAAGTGATGTAACAACTCTCTTAAGCCACAACTACTGAGCTTGTATCTCACCAATGCCAGATCCATTAGACATGTAACAGATGACCTGGAGCTGCAAGTCGTCAAAAACCGCTACATAAGTGACTCTTGTATTTTAATCATCACATAGATCTGGCTCAACCCATGATCCCAGATGCTAACGTGCAGCTGGCAGGCTGCTCTCTTTGTTGCTTTCTTACACTGAAAGGGAAAGCCATCCAATTTCATTGTACAACAAAGACCATTGAAGTGAAACTCTGTTTTTATTTGTAGATCTACTGTTGTTATTTTGTCACAGTCATATACAGTATATTCTATGTTACCGATATCTCATAAAAAATAAAAACATTTCTCTTTCGCAGGTTTTGACTATCACGGGACTTTTTGGGAACGCAATCCCTGTGAAAAACAAGGGAATTCTTTACCCTTTATTTCTAAGTAAAGTTCAAGCACAAATGAAGTGAGACCTTTGTAAGTGGAGGGGTGGTGAGTGCTCGAAGTTGACTGCCGCTCCACCATAGGGCGAAATATCCATTGGATGGACTCATGTCGAAAAGGCCTTTCCTTTGTGCCGACTCACTTGCCACTCCCAACTTCCAATCCTTGTTCTCACCCACCAGCACCTGCATACAAAACAGCGGAGTCAGCATCTCACACACCCTCCACACATGCGTGCATAGTCACGCGAACATCGACACAGACCTCCCAGTAATGTCGCCCGGTAACGTATCCTTCCTTGGCGCTGACGCAAGACCACACGTCAAATCGATGTTGGCTGTTGCGATAAAACTGCAGTTTCTCGCCTCGCTTGACCTGCTTCCTGTCCTCTGACAGGATAAGGAACGGGTACGCAGTCATCGGGTTCAAGGTCACATCATCTGCAGGCCAACGAGAGCGCGGTGCCTTCCCGTCACAAAGATACTAAAACTAGTGATGATATGAATGCCCAAAGTTTCAGCTTACCCATGTACACGCGAGCCTTTTTGTGACCTATAAAAATACAACAATAATAAGAGGAATTAATCAAATGTCGAAAAAAAATATATGGTGCCAGCCGTAGTACGCACCTGACACTGGTTTCATCTTCCTGAGGTCTGTAACCAAAATGGAAACCAACATTAGTTGGAACTTCACAATAAAAACCTGATATAGGGCCAATCTCACTTGTGACCTGACAACTCCAGCTTCTCGCCTGTAGCATACCCAGGTAACTGAGCTTAAGTTAGAAGTCCAATTTTTGGTGGCAAATGAAATAATATTCATGTATAAATGACTAACCTTGACGGACTATTTTTGCCAACTATACAGTGCATGTGTGTTTTCGTAGTGCAGTGGTTAGCACATTTGCGTAAGAGGGATGGAGAGGGATGGGCTGTACTTGCCCAAGACACACCACAGGAAATGGTTCCCCTACGACCCTAGTGGTTAATGGGAACCACCCACCACAGTGCATGTACAGTAATCCCTTGCTGCATCACAGTTTTCTTATTGTGATTTTGCTGAATTTCATTATGCATTGTGTTCTGCATTCTGATCGCTAAACAGTCTCCCCGCCCCTTCAAGTTTCTCTAAATCCCATCATGTCAGCAAAAGCACTGTTGGCAGGGTAAAAAAAGATACTTTCCATCGCCAACAAATTGGACTCCTCAATCCCCTAAACTTGCTCTGGAGCTGCATGTGACTCTTTAGAACTCCCTTAGAAAAGCCTTTCCAAAGAAAAGCCTATATATGTAATTTTTGCGGCTCCAGACACATTTGTTTTGTTCAATATGTCTATTCTAATTTTTTTGTTTGCCCAGCCCTGCCTAAGGAAATTAAATGCAGCTTTCCATAATGTCCACATGATGTCGAAAAAGTATAATGTGAAGTTAGTGTCCTGAAATCAAAAGATTATTTCCAGAATTATAATTTGTAAGTACAGAGGTTATTTTTGGAACGCAACCGCCTGCGACAAACAAGGGATTACTTTGAATTGAAACACCCTGTAGCCTTTTTTGACTTCCGATACAGATCAAAGCACTGCAATCAAATAAATCCACTTTATAATCTTCTTTAAAAATGCTAAAGTTTATGACCTCTCAGGGCCCACTGACTCCTCCTCAGACTGCTGCTGCTTCCTCTGAGACTGGCCATGCTCTCTGCCGCCATCATTTGGTCAAGCGAGGGCACTGCAACACATAGCACGTGAGTGGGGGAAGGCCAGACGGCCGGAATCTGGCGGACGCAGCTTACAGGAAGCCACGGATCCTCTGGCAGCACCGCCGCTGCCGCCCAACCTGGCATCCTCCATTTTGTCACGAACTTCGGCCAACGCTGCCTTGACGCCGCCAAGGTTGAAGTGGAGGTTTAGATCCAGGTCATCTACGTTGATGGGTTCGTCTGATTCCACTGGTGACGTGGCCTCTGAGAAGCTCTGAGCATTCAGGTCAAAAGGTCAGCTGGCACCGCTCTACAAAAGCACCTCTGCACACGAGAATTTCGATACGAGTTTCTTTGAACAAAAACCCAGCTCACGAGCAGTCCCAGAGGCTTCCACTAGAGACTGCTCACTGCCATTAGCTCGGTCCAGTTTGCACATGCGCCTTCTGCAATCAGGTACCTGATTCTGTGCAATTGGTTATACCAGTATTCTACAGCAAGTTCATTTTGATCGCATCTCTTTAATTGCATTTTGTAACATCTCCTTTTTGACCTTAGCCATAAGTGTTGGAAAGGGAAACAGGAAGGTGTTTGAGAAAAAAAGAGACTGATTAAAGAAATAATCGAAAAACACGAGTGGGATGTTCCTGTGTGTGACCAAGCTAAGAAGTACAGTCGGGAAGCAGCGAGTGCCGATCACAATGCTACAGAATCATTTACGCAGTGCTTTGTTGCAATCATTTCCGAGGAGGGTAAAATAACATCTTTGGCCCAGACACGGCCAAAACTCAGGGTGGGGCCAAAACAACAATTATTAATTTGGGCTGCGCTTTTTCTTGCCATTTTATTTTTAAACAACCACTCGTCGTGTGTTCTGTGTTTCCTTTTCTTTGTGGAGGATTCGCGCAGCAACATGCATGCTAGTTGGCCAAAATCACACGTTCTTCCTCCTCACAAATAAAAATCGGGTTTGCCTTGAGCTCAGTCCCGCAATTTAACTTGTCAGGCTTGGGCTGGTCTTTAATAACAGTGGGCCAAGTCGGGTCAGATTTTATAAGAGCGATTATACCTCTAGACCAGGAGTGTTAAACTCAATTGCACAGAGGGCCAAAACGCAAACCATATCTTTGGTCGCGGGCCGAACTGGATAAATATGTTTTAAATAAACTAAAACGTGACCGTTTTTTTTTTTTTTTTTACATAAATATAAATTTTTAAAAAAGACAAGAATATTATTTCAAGAACAAAAAAACTTCAACATTGAATAACTTAAAATATTTTGCTCTCCATAGAAACATCTCCTGTCAAAACTATATCAATTCAAAAAATATGAAGAAAAAAAAAATCGAAGTTTTAATCAAATTTGTGCTTTTCACTTTGGGAATATGTTTAGTGAAAAACATCCGCTGGATCAGTGTTCTCGTTTGCCCGCGTCCCTGCGTCCTAGACGCATCATTTTTGCTGGTGACGCATTGTGTCAAATCAACTTGCGTCCCCGGGACGCAACTTTTTTGACACCAAATTGTCATTATTACCCGATTACTTTTGTTTTTAAACAAAGATTTACCGCACTCCAAACTTTTCGTCAGGCAGATCCGCCATTGTTGTTTTGGTCTCGGGCCGATCTCGGCAAACGAGATCTCGTTGCTTCGAGATGACGTCATTGTTTTGGTGGTTGTCGAGTGAAACAGAAGTATGCCTCCGAAAAAACAGTTGGTATTAGGTGCAAATCAACAAAAAATTGGTAATTTCTTCAGTGCCGATAATAAGTCGAAACATAATACAGAAAGTGGTAACAACGGCAATAATTCTGGCACGAAAAAACAGCGGAGAAATTCTTCAGAAGACAGCGAAGGTAAGGAAAAACACGTGTTTTGAAGCGAACTTTTCGACGCAAGATAATAAACAAAAGAATTCTCCTAACAAGAAAAGGACTTTTATGCCAAAATGGACTCTATTATATTCCTGGTTACGCTATGAGGAGGATGATAATGGAGGCTACATGTTCTGTGATGCGTGCACCCAGCGTGACAAAAAAAAAAATGGATTGCATAAATCATTTCGCAATACGAACTTTCAGAAAAGCACATTGGATCGGCACAACGACATGAAAACCACAAATTAGCTATGGAAATTCCGTTGCTGCAATTGGACATTGAGAAGGCATTACAACTGTGGCGGGACAGCAAACCACGAAGAATATATGAACTGAAAAATCTGAAGTGATTAAAACTGCATGAATATATAGACTAATATTTCAGCAATATTTCGTTGTATAATGTACAATATTTTTGTGAACTGAAAAATCTGAAGTGATAACTGCTTTGTATTACCAATTAACTGTGATGATTAAAACTGAATGAATATATATTTAGAGCTTTATATATTTATTCATATATTTGTCACCGATTTACAATTTCAACCCCGATAACACTACATTTTGGGGACCCATAGATCTCATTTGGGACCCATAGATTTTTTAGCATGGGAGTCCCCGGGACCCATCACTTTTCAGAGGTAAAATGAACATTGATCTTCATGTTCTTCTTAAATTCTTCAACTTTCTCTATCTTCTGCTCTGCATTCAGGTTTTTCATTTCATTCTTATGTTTTGTCTCGTAGTGTGATTTTACATTATATTCCTTAATTACGGCCACATGAGCATAGTCTTACCAGCAATATCAGTAAACATATATTCAGCCTCCCATCGGTTTTGAAAGTGTCAGTTTTCAGAATCAACTTTTCTCTTGGCCATTGTAAGGGTCTACATCTGCGTAATCCACAGCAACCGAAACCTCACCCTGCTTTTCTCCGTTTGGCCTTCCGATACTTTGTGATAGATAAAAGCTCGTCCCCGGACGTCACGTCTCCGCTTCCTGACACTAAAGACTCATTGTTATGCACCTCCGGGCTTGTTTTTCAACTGGCTGACGTATTGTTTGTCAGTAGATAGTTTTAAAAGTGGCTGCGCTCGTCAGGCTACAGCTAACTCGATTTATGCGGGAATGATTACAAGCAGTCTTGCAGCGGCAAGGTAGCTGAAGCGCTGCATTAGAAGAAGAGTGTTGTAGGGGGGGCGGTAGTCAGAAGTTTGAACATTTGTTTGACGATTTGTACACAACACGTTAGGGCTGCATAATTAATCGAAATCGAATCTACATCGCGATGTGACGTAGTGCGGTTGCGAAACCCCAAAGCTCTGCGGTTTTTCAAGGTTTTGTAGTGAGTGATGGAGTTCTGGCCAACCACAATTGTTATTGTTCGAGTTTTAAAAGCGCCGACCAATCAGAGGCAAGTTTTAATAATAGCACAAGCCAATAAATGCGATTCAAAGTTTGCAAGAACCACACTATGCCCACCACACTCACTGTGTGAACTCATTGAGTGTCATGGCGGACTCCGTAAACATAGTCCCAGGGTCAGCAAACGAGAAGGAAATGAAGCGTGCACCAAAGAAGGGCGGAACATCACTTGTTTGGACCTATTGTGGTTTTGACGAAGCGGATTTGGAACAGAAGAAAACGCCCATTGCAGAATTTGCTGTCGCGTAGTCGCTAGGTCCAGAAGAAACACAAGTTATTTGTACCAGCACCCTAAAAATGATCACGGCATGTAAAAACGATTACAAGTAAAAGATGAAGAAGGTACGTCTACAATTGGATTGGGAGGTAAACAAACCTCCATCAAAGCGGCATTTGCGCCCTTCACGCCGTATGAAAAATGTTTGCAAAGGCAAAAAGACATAACCAATGCTGTGACTCTAGCTAAAAATGTCTAACTGTGTCCAACCCCAAAACTGCATTATCTATTTGAGGTAACACTTTTTATTTATGCAAGTTAACAAGTGAAATGTTTTAGAAAGAGTAATAAATAGTTGGAGCAGTCGTGTTAACAAGTTAGCTGGAATGGTGGGTTTGAATCAAGCTAGGAATTCACCAGGGAGCCAAGGGGGCGCCAGCCTGCAAAACTTTGGGAGGATATTCCTTTTGCAAAACAACAGTGAAAAGGGGCACAAACCAACGGAAACTGGCATCTATAAAGGAAAATGGAGAGGTGCTGGCTAAATGGAAGGAAGTTGCTGCTTTTGTTAAAAAAACACCCTAAAATGTGTAAAATGGTCGTGCAACAGCACTCTGACACTTGCCTTACGCATTTCCGTAAAATGTTGAAGAGGGGCAGAGACCAATCTTTTTGGACATGATTTGTCCCCCCAAAAAAGTCCTGTAGAAAGCGATAGTGTTAAGATTCCAGCTAAACAGACAAAAGAAAGTAAGGAATGAAAACTGAAACATAAGAAAATAAATAGTTCTGCTGTAAAAATGTTTTCTGTGTTCATGTTAATTTAGAATTACATGAACTTCAAATTTAAGTGTACAATAAGTTCTTACGTATCATAAAGTCGTGCGTCATCATTCCTTCTGCATCCCTCTCTCCTACTACCGCACAGAGCACGCACATTCGTTACGACGAGTCAAGTCGCTCAGTGGTAAGTGATAAAACATAAACTCATTTTATTTTGTACCTATTTATCTTATTATTTTGTTGTTTGATTACTACAGTATTTTAATGTGATTTTAGTTATCAGGAAGATGTGTTTTATTGCCATTTAAGGTTCACCTTGAGCATTTTGGGAGGTCGGGATCGAGCAAATTGGTTTTCGATTGTTTCATATTGGGTTATTTTGGTCATTGCACGAGCTACGAGCACGGTCCTGGAACGAAGAAACTCGTATGTTGAGGTACCACTGTATTAGTGACGTCGACCAAGTTCCCATCTGACCTGCAGGAATCCGATGTGATCCTGACTGACAGCCTGAACCTCAAGCTGGGCCCGTCTGTCCGTCAGCTTCCCAAGCTCTGCCTCCAGAAGGCTGACTTGCCCCTCACCCCTGGCCAGGACAGCACCCATCCGGTTCTGGACTCCACCCACCACCTGTGTTCGGAGACGGTCCAGAGAGGCGGCCGCCTCGTCCAACAGCGTTTCCACTTCGCCACGCTCTCGCTCACCATAAGCCTGGTACGTTAGCACGTTAGCCCGTAAGCAACAAAAGACAAGGTTTGACTAGCAAAGACTCACCTTGACACCGTCCATCTTTGTTTTCAGTTCCGCCAGGATCATCTCCTTGTCTTTTATCCGGTTCAAGATCTCCTGCTCAGTCCCCGCTACGTGCTTCTACATATGCACCCCACCCCGCATGGTGAGTTGTTTAAGGAAAGAGGAATTTAGCATCCGTGACAGTGTTTTGTACCTGTTTAATGAGTCGCTCTGTTTGGACAGATACGGTCTGGTGAGTTCGGTGGTCCTCCAGCACGCAAATGGCACAAATGCAACGCTGACATGTCCGACAGAAAACCTGACCAACAACACGTCATCCTCATTAGCAGTGTTGGGGTTAAGGCGTAACAGAGGAACATGTTCCTGAAATGCAATTATTTTTCTTGGTAACTCTTACATTATGGGTTATTGATAAAATGTGTAACTCCATTGACATTAATCCGCTACTTTTAATACCAGAACAAGAATTACAATGCATTCTGTTGATTGACTGTTCCTTGTCTGCCAATATAAAAATACATGAGCCTCATTCCGTAAGCAACACAACGCTTAACACATAAACAAGGTAGGGCTGGGAACTTTGGAACGACCCACAAAAACTGAATCCAGTTATCGTGGCGGCGTCTCAAGCACAGAGCATGCGGACACGCTATTTCTTCCAACAGATATTTGTCCTACCGTATACAAGCCGTATTTACAACTATAAAATACTGAAATCGGTGCGTCAAATTATATACACATATTATGTGTCACCAGTTGCAA
Source organism: Urocampus carinirostris (assembly GCF_059441175.1). Classification (NCBI taxonomy): domain Eukaryota; kingdom Metazoa; phylum Chordata; class Actinopteri; order Syngnathiformes; family Syngnathidae; genus Urocampus; species Urocampus carinirostris. The sequence continues at coordinate 45,337,809 of NC_142349.1, read as the reverse complement.
ATGGTGGGCAGCGTATGGGGAGGGAGCGTGGCATATACAAGAACAACGCAAGCAATGGGACAAACATGAACACAGAAGTCACAGAAAAAGACTGCTGAATTTTAGTCTTTTTCTTTAAAAAATATTTTTCAATACACCATGCCTGGAGAAAAAAATAGAACAGACAGCAAGGACAGAACCTATAAATTGAAAATGAAATATTCAATAGGTTTGATGAAATAAGACAAAAAGGATATGGAGTGTCTCAAACTGTTAAGTTTGCGGGCTCTCAAGATTGCACAAACCATGAAATACGAAGGCTTAATTCTTCCACTGGTTAGTGTACACATTTCCTTTATTTCTTTTCTTAAGTGACTGTTTTTATGCAGTATAGGTTGGCTTCAATGAGAGTATATACAATCATTTGTAACTAGATACCGTAGTCACTTTCAGAGTAATGCGCTGCTTTTGGGTAACCTGGTTGGTAACACATTAAATGAAGTAACTAGGAATTGTAACGAATTACTTTTTTTCAGTAACTCGCTCAATACTGGTCACTGGTCATGCACAAACCCATAATAACTATGGACAATTGCTGCCAAAGCTATCGGCGCGCGTCCCACGGAACCTAAACCCAGCCACTTGATATACAACATCTTCATCCCTCCATTGGCACGGGTAAAGGCTTTAGAGTTATTCTATTACAGTCTTATTGATCTTATTGCTTTTTTATGTTCAATTGATAATAAAATCTGTTTGCAGTCACCAGGAAGGTGTATTTTATAGCTATCTAGGGTTAACCTGGATGCTTTTGGGACGCCAGGAACCGACGAATTTGTTTTCAATTATTTCGCATCAGGAAAATTCGCTTGTTACGAGATCCCGCAATGAACTAATCTTGTAAGTAAAGGAATCACTGTATATGAATCTGCCTTTCCCAGCTTCCAGTTTCAGAAAGCCATTTTATACTTGATAAAAACCTGGATGATTAAAATAGGTGGCCAAAGCTTTTCTAGGGGCAATAAAAGACAGATGGACCCACTGCTCCATAAAGTCTTTTATGCTTTAATCTAGGGCTCGTTTAATTTGCAATTTTGAAAATTGACAATTGTAAAATGTGCTAAATCAAGGAAAGGAATTGAATAGCTTAATTTGAATAACTCAGATTCTGATGATTATTAAGACAAGCAAATGGCTGGTGTTGCTGAGCCAATAGAAGATTGGATTCAGTTGCTTGGAGTGGTTGGGAGCTGCAGACCCCACGAAAGCATGTTATGGATTTTGTTATTTTTTGGTAGTGTCCGGTTCCGTTAGATTTTTTTCAGTAACAGGGTAATCTAAGTCTTTACTTTTTCCGATGTTATCGTTACTTTGAATAAAACTCTCTGCTCTCTACAGTGTTCGTTGCATCACATCTTTTAGGATCAGGTCACCATTTAAAATAGCAACTACCACATAGTAAGATAGCGATTATGAATATAGTATTTACCAATTCTCTGAAAGAAAAGGCGAATGACAGCTGGTGCAGCAACCGACTCATGTCGCTTGCAAACTAAATGACTTTGTGAGCTGCCTCTTGGAAGTGGGAAACGGCTACCCACCAATCGAGAGCCGCTTTAGGGACGCTATTTTTCTCTTGTGATTAGTCAAAATGCATTTTCAGGGATTCTGTGCTGTTGACTTTGTTGAGGATAAAAAAGGTTAACATCTTTTGTATATTATAGTTTTCTTTGTAGATTCATAAATATTTTAGTTTATGTTTTCAAATGTTTTTCAGTGATAATGATTAGGTGTCAATTTTGCTTTGTTTTCCCCTTTTTTAGTTACTCATAATAATACATAATAGATGGTAATATATGGATTAAAACAACAAAAACAACCTGAAGAGTATTTGGGAGCCGAAAGAGCAGGGCTCTTTTAAGTGAGCCAAGCCGAAAAAGCCGGTTCTCTAAAAAGACTCAGAATTCCCATCTCTACAACGGACCATTAGTTTGTTTTAATGTATTAAACTCACTTTGTATTGTTTACTGCTGCTTATTTTATTATATTGTTTACAGTTTCTTTTTAAAGTATCAGATAAATATGTTGCTGGTGAGGTGCAATAAATATCAAAAGGTTCTATAACACAACTACCTGCCTGTTCTTCTCTATTCAACTGACTTGACTTTTCTCAGAAAAATTCAAATTCTTTAACATACAACAACTTCTTTTTAAAGAAACGGAAATAGTTACTTCCCCTAGTAACTGATTGCTTTTATTGAAGAGTAACTCAGTTCCTTTTTGGAAGAGGTAGTGAGTAACTATAACTAAATACTCTTAAAGTACGTGCCCTTCACCGTTTATTGGGGCTGCCTTGACCCGAAAACCTAGTTAAGAAACTCTCGGAGGCCTAAAGTACAACTGTGTAAACTTTCACAAAAATTGCAATGAATCGGACCCTATAATAATAATAATAATAATAATAATAATTTCCTTTGTATTGTCATTCTTTGTAACAATGTACACAGAACGAAATGTCGATACACCTGACCCGTTGTAGCGAGTCGATGCAGCCGCAGCCAGAGGGCGCCGCCATTATACCAATTAGGTAAAGTCACAAACAAACACTTACACACAAATCGGGAATTATTAAAAGAGTTTAGATTTAGATAGAATCAATATATTTAGAACAATTTTACAAGGGGCATAAAACAGATTGGGTGGTTTACAAGATGTGTTCACAATAGTTCAACTTCTTAGTTGTTGTTAGGCAAATAGCTTTTTACTAGCTTAAGCTTTGTGCTTTAGGTATTATTGAAACGGATTTAAAATCAGCTATAGTGGTTTGAGGGATATAGAGGGTTTATGTGATTAGACCACCAATTTAAGTCAAGTCAAGTCATTTTTATTTGTATAGCCCTTAATCACAAAAAGTCTCAAAGGGCTTCACAGGTTATTACACAGACTATTTTTCAGACTATTATTACACCATCCCCTGATCTGGAACCAACATGAGGGCAAGGAAAAAAAGAAACATTATTTAGGTTTGTTTTGTTTGAAATCTATTGAAATAGACTATCTCCCAGATTTACACAAAAAAATAAATGAAACTGGATTTTTTTTTGTGTCGTATCACCCACTGCATTGGAAATGGTAACAACCTCTCTGCAGATCCTCCATTGGGCCCTAATGTTTAGTTCTATGCAGTGCCCACAAGCACTATTTACTACTAATGTACAGCGTCGTAACTTTTTAGAGCAAATAAATCTGCAAAATCAAAATCCATTGTGGCACAGGCGGGGTTCGTACAGGTGCTTGAAATCCTTGAATTTTGATGTACCGTTTTCAAAAACTGAAAAGTGCGTGAAATGCTTGAAATTGTTGCCATGTTTCTCAACAAGTCTGCTTAAATATGAGGCAGACACTGTATGGCATTGTCCAATGAAGTGTCTTCGCCGAAGCGGACAGGTGAATGTTACACCTAAACAAGGCACTAGGAAATGTGTATGAGTGCAAGGATTATGCATCGATTATTGACATTTATTATGGGCCATGTAAAAAATGAAGGTAGCGTTTCACAGTGGTAGATTGAAACTTCCTGCAACTGAAAATGTAAGCTACGGATTATTGTAATTTTGCCCAACATCTATATGGAGACAGATTTGTTCGAAATATATTTACACAAGGGCAGCACGGTGGAACAGTGGTTAGCGCGTGTGAGGCACAGTTCTGAGGTCATGAGAGCGAACCTTGCCGTGTGGAGTTTGCATGTTCTCCCCGTGCTTGTGTGGGTTTCCTCCACGCACTCCGGTTTTCTCCCACATTCCAAAAACATGCATGTCAGGTTAATTGGCCGGTCCAAATTGTCCCTAGGTGTGAATGAGCGAGCAAATTGTCTGTCCCTGTGTGCCCTGCGACTGGCTTGCAAGCAGTTCAGAGTGTCCCCTGCCCACTGCCCGAAGATAGCTGGGATGTGTTCCAGCACCCCCGTGACCCTACTGAGGATAAGCGGTGCAAATAATAGATGGAGGGATATCCACACACCAATATATTTGCAATTTACTCAAGATCTAAAAACCATCCGTCTGGATAAATGCACACGCAAGATTACAAATCACATATGTAAATCTGTGATGCATTTGTGCATCTGCAAAATACATGATTCTCTTCAGATGCCTTCATTTAAAGGTACTGGAAAAAATGGCTTTGAAAGTCTTTAAAAAGTGCTTTCATAAAAGGTGCACGAACCCTGCACACAATACATAAAAAATGTTAATATCCAAAATCGGTCGAAAGGACATACTTGTTCCCGGGACGTTACACTTATAAAGTGTCGTTCCGTTGCATGGTAGTTTATAAAAACATGAATGCAAAAAATATGTTCTTAGAAAATTGTCAAATGAGCGAGACCGCATGCTGATTTGGTTTCAATGCATTATTTTTTTCATATGGCATTGCTGTAGTGCAGGGGTCTCCAACATGATGCCCGTGGGCACCAGGGAGCCCCTGAAGGAAAACGGATGTTCTGAAAACAGCTCACCAGTGCTGGGTTTTTGTGCATTTCTAATAAAATGATTTTTTTAAGTTGACTGAGTCTATTTAACTCTACTCCCAAAAATTAAGCAAATAATAACATTTTAGGCTGTTACTTAAGAATCGCATAAAACTGGGTGACATTTATGCTAGTTGGTAACAAAAAGTAGCTCTTAGCTTGAAAAAGGCTGAAGACCCCTGCTGTAGTGTGTTCGGTCCCCACATTTCACCGTGCCTGTTGTGTGTAAAGATTGCGAATGCCCAGAATCCGTCCTCTTACCTCCAGTAAGCGGCGATGCATCTTGCAGGTACGTCCCTTGAGGGCCTGCTGCGGGTCCATGAGAGGATGCTTGGCATAGAAAGGTGTGTTATGATGCGGCTGCACATGTTCATTGCAGTACGCTGCCGTGCACGTCAGGCACGAGCTCACAGCCGGCTGCTTGATCCCCGTGCACACGTCGCACCAAATAGTGTCCTCGTTGGACGCCGTCAAAAATGGGTTTGTGGACTTGGACGGCCCGCTGGATGGCGCCGCAGCGATGCCGTAGCGAGAGACTTTGTAGTTCTCGGTGATCATCGCAAAAACTTTGTTGATGCTCAGTTGGGGACGCTCTTCAAAGACGTGTTTGCACAGAGGACAAGTACATGTCGCAGTAGATGCCCAGTAGCCACCTATACAAGCCTGCAAAATACAGTTGCTAAAATGTTAGCATGCTAACCCGATGGCCGAGTGATCCACTAAACCAGAGGTCCGCTAACTTTTCTGTATCAATCACATTTATTGTCTGACAATATCCTCGCAGTCTGGCCCAATAATCTTAATAACAATAATAAAAAACATAAGCCTAAACTCACTGGGTATTCTTTAGATCACTATGGATCTTGAGGACATCAGAAAAGACATTAATATTTGATCTCATCATCACACTATTTTTGTTGTTTGGGTGAACTCTTCCTATAATACTCCATTACATTGTTGTATAACGTGGCACCATGAGTAAAAAAAATAGTGTGACATTGCAACACCCATTTTGGTCTGGTCATCCTGGAAGGGGGATTACCTCATGTGCAGTCCCTTCTCAAGGCTTCTTCATTTTCCTCATGTTGAGGTTTTTGAGTTTTTCCTTGCCCTCATGTAGGTTTTAGATCAGGGGATGGTGTCATAATAGTCTTTGGTTTGGAATCATCTGTGGTCTGTGCAGCCCTTTGAGACTCTTTGTGATTAAGGGTCTTACCAGTTCAGTAGCCTAGATGGTAGGGCGCCCGCTCTGGGACTGGGAGGTCGCTGGTTCAAGCCTCGGCCGAGTCATACCTAAGACTTACAACATTGGTACTCATTGCTTCCCTGCTTGGCGCTCGGCATTAAGGGTTGGAATTGGGGGGTTTGGTCACCTAATGACTAAAATGGCTACGCCCTGTTTGGCTGCGGCTGCATCGGCTCGCTACAGTTTAACTGTACGGGTCAGGTGTATCGACATTTCGTTCTGTGTGCATTGTTACAAAGAATGACAATAAAAGTAAATTCTTCTTCTTCTTCTTCTAAAAATAAACATGACTTGAAATAAAATCGAATGCCATTTCCTATGTCATCTATAAATAGAGTTTGATTCTGTCAACGCATTGATCATTGCTCAACAATATACTACCGAAAAGCTTCATGTATGAAATATGTGTCTAAGCAAACACTAGGGAAATTTTCAGGCGTGAATATAAATAAAAAATAAAGATTGATTTCAAACACTTTCTGCTGAAGGTGAGAGATTATCATGCCTGAATTTTATTTACTTTCTGTCCGGGCCAGTACCAAACTACCCAGAGCCTGGCACCGGACCGCAGACTGGCGGTTGTCGACCACTGCACTAAACTAGCGAGCTAACCAAAAATCCACTGTAGTTGCTCATATAAAGTTTGCATGCAATTGATGATGATCAGAACCCAATAGAGATAAGCTGCCCCAGGACTCTAAAAGTCATGTGACACTGATTTCAATGCTGGGAAGCCAACCAAGCATTCAAATAACTTAATGATGCCAACATAATAGACAATGGATGCAAGCCAAACATTGATAGTACATACTGATCCCAAGCTAGAGTGCTATGGAACACAAGTCAATCAATTATGCAAAGGGTGTCAAACTCTTTTAAGCTCAGGGGCCACACAGTAGAAAAACCACTCTTGTTGGAGCTGGACTAGTAGTAAGAGAGAAAGCAAGAGAGGGAGATAGAGAGGGAAAGACAGCAAGGAAGAATGAGAGAAAAAGAAAAAGGGAGATAGAAAAAAAAGGGAAAGAAAGCAAGCAAGAATGAAAGAGGAAAACAAACAGTAAGGTAGAATGAAAAAGGAAGAGAGGCAGAAAAAGAGAGGGATAAAGATCGAATGCAAAAGAAAGTGAAAGACAAAGAGAAATAGACAGAAAGTGAGAGAAAGCGAAGGAGAGGAAGAACGTTTTTTTCTCCCCGTTTTGACTTTATTCTTGCCCTTTTGGAAAAGGCTGAGTAAAAAAAATGGAACATATTTGTGGTTTGGTGACTTTGAGTCTCTTCGATTTAACTCATGAAAAGTAGAAAGTGACAAAAATAGCACAAACCCATTTGAGTGCAAATAATTGAAATGAGTGATTGACTGATTTAAAAGACTGATAATCATCCTGATTGTTTAGATGATCTAAACTGGAAGCAAAAAACGTAGAAAACATCCCGGCCTACGGCTCTCGAGGAACTGGAAGATCACGCTATTAAAGATGTCACGCGGTGCCTCGCACCTGTTTCGGGTGAAGGTTTCGTGTTGTTGACGTGTACCTGGCAGAAGTTGTGTCCACATGGCGTGGAGACCGGATCATTGAAGAGGTCAAGACAGATGGAGCAGGTGAGTTCCTGCTCCGAGAACAAATCAGGCGCCGCCGCCTCTGCCATCTCGTTTCCTGCCAAACACAACAGCTCAAGGCTAACGTTAACCCGCCGAGAACAGGTGAAACAGGAAGTGCCTCGAGGCGACGCCCCATTCCTCTGCATTTGCGTACAAATACTTCCTGTCACATTACAAACAACTGTGTTGCTGATCTATGTGGTTGGTAACAGCTGGGGTGAAACCGCCGGCCTTTAACTCCAAAGAAATACACTCACATCCCTGTGTACCAGGGATGGACAAACTACGGCCTGAGGGGTCGCTTGTGGCTCGCCAGGCGTTTTTAATACGGCCACCAAACAAAAATGGGAAAAATATCATGACTATATAAATAACTGTAAAAAAAAGTAAGACTGATAAAAATGTTTTTTTTTCTGGTGCCAGCTTAGTCCCCATGGTCCCTTTGTGTGTCTGCTACAAAAATACTAAATACCATATTAGTGTGTGAAAACAGGGAACTAATAAGGTATAATGTTTTCCTTCTATGCTGAAAAGAAAAAAAAAATACTACTACAGAAATCCTACAGTAATACAACTACAGAAATACAACAGAAATACCACAAACGTACTAAAGAAATACTACAAGATTGTTAAGAAAATACTAGTATGGAAATACTACAAAAATACAACTACATCAATACTGGGAAAATTCCGGCAACTACAGAAATACTATTAAAGCAATGACAGTTACACTTCAGAAACAATACGAAACTAAATATCAAATGTTGGGTCCCTTTTATTTTTACGTATTATTTTGTTTTGATTTTGAGTGTTTCAAAAAAACAAATTTAATGAAATTAAATCAATAACTAACTGAAAAATAATGTATTTAAAAACAAATATAAAAGGGAATAAATGATGGCTATGTTTCCCTGTTTGTTTATTTATAAATGAATATTGGATAAGTTTCCAGACTCTGTGTTTTGAAATTCTTTCCTGCATGTCGAGATGTCCTACCAATACGCAGAGCGAGCACACACGTACAAGGCTTATTGCAACGTGTGCCTCTTAAAGCCGAAAGTACTTACAATTTTTGTTTTGATTTGGTCTTATTTGAATCTTTCACTGCTTCAAAATACTGTTTTCTGACATAACTTTGAAGCCTGCCCTGTTTTTCTGGGGTAGTATTCTATATGGTGCTTGTTGACTACTGTAGTCACACAGTGTATGGGCCGCATTGGGTTCAAAATGGTGGCATGGGGGGGTGTAAGATCCTGGAGACCTATCCAACTTTTTCATTTATGAATAAATATACATGCATACATCTACATATTATCCATCCATCCATTATCTGCACTGCTTATCATCAGTAGGGTCACGCGAGGGCTGGAGCCCATTCCAGCTATTTCCAGGCAGTGAGTATCCTGAACCGATTGCCAAGCAGTAACAGAACAAACTGAGACTCACTTTTTCCCAACTAAGGACAATTTGAACCAGCCAATTAACCCGACATGCACGTTTTTGGAATGTGGGAGGAAACCGGAGTGCCCGGAGGAAACCCACACAAGCACAGGGAGAACATGCAAACTCCACACAGGAAAGTTTGATCTCATGACCTGAGAACTGTGCCGCGGACGCGCTAACCACTCTGCCGCCCTGCTCCCCTCTACATGCTATGTTCATGTTTTTTTTTTAAATAGTTACATCAAATGTGGGAGGAAACCGGAGTGCCCTAGCCACTCCTTTGCACATCTGTTCTCCTCTGCACTATTGTACTCCAGTGTTATTGTATAGTGACTTGTTTACCTGACTGCCCATTTTGCACACCTGGTTAGCTGCTCCTCTTGCACTCTTTGCACAACTGTATAATACTATACATAGCTATAATTATTAGTATATTATTAGTACTTCAATACTCCAACTCAATACAACATTTTATTTATATCTGTACATTCAAGGAAACTGTGCGGGTCAGATGTATCGACATTTCGTTCTGTATACACGTGTACAAGAATGACAATAAAGTATATCTGAATCTGAAATTGTTTGAAACAGTCATGATTAAAGCTAAGTAATATACTGTATTGGATCCCTGTTTTAAGCACTAAATGTTACATTTAGATTTGATGTAAAACCGTAGTTTAATTTTGGTAGTATTGTAGCATTTCTGTAGTATCGTTGTAGTATTTCTGCATCAGTATTTCTGTATTATACTTGTATTGTAGTATTTTTGTAGTATTACTGTAGTTGTATTTTTGCAGTACTTCTATAATAATATTTATGTAGTAGTATTTTTGTATTATAGAATAACTGGAGTGGTAATATTGTATAATTTCTATAGTATTTCTGTAGTAATTTTGTAGTATTTACATAGTACTATTTTTCAAAAATGTCTAAAAGATTTTTGTTATATGTACGTAGTTGTGTATTTGTATTATAATGTTACTAAGTTTTGTAGTATTTCCACTTTATTACTATGAAGCATTTCTTTAGTATTTTTTTTATATTATAGATAGATAGATACTTTATTCATCCCCGCAGGGAAATTCACATTTCCAGCAGCATCCCTTCGCTGAGAACAATACAATAATAAAGCAAAAATACAATAATAAAGCAAAAAGTACTAGTATTTTTGTAGTATTTCTGTTGTACTATTTTGTAGTAGTATTTTTGTTCTACTTTGTTATAGAAGTAGTACTTTTGTAGTATTGTTGTATTATGGTATTACTGTGGTAATACCTTTGTGTTTTTTCTTTTCAGAATAAAAAGAAAAAGAAGAATATAGAAGAAGAATAAGATCCCTGTTTTCAAGCACCAAATTTGATATTTGGTTTTGCAGTATTTTTGTAGTATTTCTGTTGTACTATTTTGTATTAGTATTTTTGTATTACTTTATTATGGCAGTAATACTTTTGTAGCATTTTCTAGGATTTACATATTGTTATTTTTAATCATTTCTTTAGTATTTTTTGTATCATACAGTTGTTGTATTTTTGTAGTATTTTTGGATTACAGTATTACTGTGGTGACACTTTTGTAGTATTACTAGTGTTTTTTCTTTTCAGAACAAAAGCAAAATTATGCATTAGGTCCGTCTTTTCAAGCACTAAATTTGAGATTTCGTTTTGTAGTAATTTTGTAGTATTTTTGTTGTGGACATGCAAGAGACAAATTTGACACCAAGAAAAACATTGTTGTTGTTGTTTTTTATTAGTAGTACTTGATATACCATTATCTATATTGTCATTTTATGTTGACCATTTTCGTTTGGGGAGCCAGGTGAGAAAGCCTGTTGCCCGCCGGCCGTAGTTTGCCCACCCCTCTTTTATGTTTTCAGTAAAAGTTCTGTCTGTAATAATTCCAAAGTTCAGTGTTGCTACTTTTACTTGAATATAAAGAAAAACAAAAGTACTGCTGTCAGGTTAGCCTGCAGGAGGAATGTCCCGGCAGGGTAAGGCGTTTCGGCAGAACACCAGGCCCGTAGCCAAATTTCGGAACCCAATTTGCCCCGCAACTCCTAAAGTTTGCCCACCTCTACCTCATACAAATCCATGCACATAGCATACCATTTGGCAACATGGCCGCCATCCCAGACCGGTCGGTTTACCGATTACATGACACTTCTCATGAAAGGGCGGGGAAAACTAAAGAGCTAACTGTTGACCTTTCACCTGCGTCTGTCAGTGGTGCCACCAGGGGGTTCCCCCAGGCCTCCCCCCCCCCCCATATAATTTTGAGCCACCCCGCTTGCCAGTGTATCGTTCCATTGTTGTAGCATCAGTTATGCATTTCATTCCAATTGCACAGCCAGGTGCGCCGTTGCCTGGTCAGGACTATGCACATTAAATAATTAGCAACATCAAATATTACACAATACACAAAGTGTATCTGTAGCTGTGTCCTCTAGTATTTCTGATAGTTTCCCCTGGATTTTCTTACTTCAATAACCAGAGATGATATTTTATAATTTTGGTATATGATTCCAAAATGTGCAGCACGGCGGCGCAGTGGTTAGTGCATGTGCGGCACAGTTCATGTCTTGGGAACCTCCTGCGTGGGTTCAAATCAAGCTCCAGACTTCCTGTGCGGAGTTTGTATGTTCTCCCCGTGCTTGCGTGGGTTTCCTCCGGGCACTCCGGTTTCCTCCCACATTCCAAAAACATGCATTTCAGGTGAATTGGCCGGTCCAAATTGTCCCTAGGTGTGAATGAGCGAGTGAGTTGTCTGTCCCCGTGTGCCCTGCAATTGGCTGGCAACCAGTTCGGGGTGTCCCCTGCCCACTGCCCGATGATTGCTGGGGTGGGCTCCAGCACCCCCGCGACCCTACTGAGGATAAGCGGTGTAGCAAATGAGATGAGATTCCAAAATGTATGAGGCACCATGTGACCACCCCGAGGAAAAAATTCTGGAGCCGCCAACTGGTCTTTGTCCTTCAACGCCCTCTGCTGCTGATCCCTTTCCAGTAGACACTTGGCATTACTACCATCAGCGCATCTTTCCCAGGACACCTTCAAAATAATACTATCCAGCGCTTATTCCCTTATTAAATAACTTTCACAATAAAAAGTGTGTTCGGTGAACTGTAAGCTACTCCTTTCAAAATTGAAAACACTCGCCATCCATCAGTCATTTGTCTGCACGTTTCCCTTCGGAAATGAACGATTTCCTTACCGTTTTTGGAATCCCTAAACTCATATTATCAAAGGTAAGCTTAAATCCCACCAGGAAGCGTTTCGACACGAGAATGAAAATGAGGTCAGGGTTGGAAAGAACATAAAGAATGTTTGAAAAGTTTTCTTACCTTTTTATCTCCGTTCGCGTTTCTGCTCAGCCAGAAACGCGAGTTTCTACTATGACGTATTTGAGGGCGTATCTCAAAAGTGGTCTGGGCACATGTTTGTGTGGAAATTAAAGTGCGAAACAATTGTTTGTTTTTTTTAGCCTGGGCGAACGTGGCCACGTTCAGCTGTTGCGCCCCCTAATGTCTGATTATTTACCTTCGTTTCGATTAGGACAGGGGTCTCAAACTCAATTTACCTGGGGGAAGCTCAGGGTGCATCACAAGTTTCTCTGGGGTGCACACGTGCTCAAAGACAAAATACAGTCATAACTCGGTCATCGCAAGTTATGAAGCCCAGAAACCCCTGCGAAAAGTGAAAATCTGCACAGTAGTGTCACGCCTTCATAAAAACTTCCCTCAAAATGACCTCTTTACCAACTAAGAATATACGATTGTAAAATAAAAACTATAGAGCAACAAATCATCAAAATATCTTCACTGTTGCTGCTGATGGAACTTAGTACTGCCTTTGACACTGTGGACCATAATATCTTACTAGACCGGCTGGAAAAATGGATTAATCTCTCCAAAACCGTCCTCTTATGGTTCAAATCCTGCCCCTCAGATAGGACGCATTGTGTTAAATACGGTGAAATAACATCTAAACCTTTAGTGTTAGCTGTGGTGTTCCGCAGGTTTCAGTACTTGGCCCCCTTCTTTTCAACATTTACATGCTGCCTTTAGGTGATATTATTGACAAGTATAATATCAGTTTCCATTGCTATGCAGATGACACTCAACTGTATCTTTTGATAGAGGAATCTGCCACACTAAACTGGAAATTTGGAGGCCTGCCTCACTGAGATAAAAAGATTGATGTCACCCAACTTCTTGCGCTTCAACCCCGAAAAGACCGAAATGTTAATTATTGGTCCATCTAAATGCTGTGACTTGTTCTCAAAAACGGCTCTGCACATTGACAAATGTAATGTCACCCAGAGTGACTCAGTCAAAAATGTAGGTGTCACATTTGACCTAAATCTATCATTAAGAATATTATTAGAATAGCTTTTTTCCATCTTCGCAACATTGCTAAATTTCTCCCTATGCTTTCCCTGTCTGATGCGGAGATTATAATTCATGTGTTTGTTACCTTCCGTCTCTATTACTGTAATTTACTACTCTCCGGTCCCCCAAAGTAAAGCGAGGCTTTTTAACTAAGACAAGAAAGAAATTCTATAGCTTGTGAATGACTTATATTTCACGTTGACAATCGTTTCTCCGGCGCCGTCACGAATGGCAGCCACTCCAGCAGCTCCCGTGTTATTTTCGATTGTTCTCAGTTATTTTCGATTGTTCTCAGCTTAGGGATGCTGCTGGAAAAGTGAATTTCCCTTCGGGGATGAATAAAGTATCTATCTATCTATCTATCTATCTGTGTATTGTTATTGCAACATATTGCAGTCTGGTCATCCTGGAAGGGGGATTACCCCATGTGCGCTCCCTTCTTAATGTTTAATTTTCCTCATGTCGAGGTTATTGAGTTTTCCCTTGCCCTTATGTAGGTTTTAGATCAGGGGATGGTGTATAAAGAGTTTGGAGTTTGCAATAATCTGTGCAGCCCTTTGAGACTCCTTTTGATTAAGAGCTATACAAATAAACATGACTTGACAAATAAAAACAGAGCACAGAATTGCAGTTGATCAAATGGTCTTTATTGTCATCTTACAAAAGTCCAACATTTTTTGGAGGGCTTCTCCTTTCAGTGTTGGAAAGCAACGTCAAGAGCGGCCAGTTGCATGATAGCATCGGGTACAGGGGCGATTTTAGATTCAGAGCATTGAGGGTGCTGAGCACCAAGACTCTCTGGCTGGCTAATTGTTTATGGATTTATTTATTTTTTCATTTCACTCAGTGATTTGTGATCATTCAACACTGCTCAGGACTGTCACATCCCATTTGTGAACATCACATTACACTTCCCAGCAAAAACATTACGGTATTTTGCCATAACCAGTTTTTGCTCCTTTTTTTTCTAATAGAGTACACACACACACACAGAAGACGCATGGAATTTATTAGACAATGATGAACTAGATTCAACATGTAATAATTCCACCCTACAATATGGATTAAGCTGTGTCGCCCGGCCTTGAGGGTTGAGAACCTGTCAAAACTTTATTGATGTTGCACTTTGCCAAGCACTTATCTTTCAATGGCCACCAGAGGCAGGTGCTGGGGTCGAAAGACCTTTTGCTGATGCAGCTGCTTGTTGGAATTGTTAAGACAAATCTGAATTGCCTTCATAGTTTTAAACATTGCAATATGCAGGAGACTACACCAATAGTGTCTTTGGTGGCACCAGACTCCCTCTTGCTCCTCAAAAGGTTTATTTTTGCAACCACTACTTCTGCTGATTCAACTTCAATGCCATAATGCACTGTCAGTGTTGACAACTGAGGCACAGACCAAACATTGTCAGAAGTAGGACTGCATGCATGAATCCCATTTAGCAAGTCTCGGTTCACATAAAAAAAAAAAACACCTCAAATTCGTAGATCATTCTGTCCAAACAGAAGGTAAAACCATTGTTCCTGCACCATCATCATCTCTCCCTTTTCTTTATCACTCCATTTCCACTAACAACCACATACAATCATCTTTCAGTCATAAAAATATTCAGTCATCTAAAAAAAGTATTAATAAAATAAATCTGTGTTCTCAAACACAAGCTGTTTTATTACCAAAAAGATAAGCATTCGGTATCATAAAAATCAGTATCAGTTCATAACTTTTCTTTAATAGTAAATGGTTGATAATTCATCAAAATGTGATGACTTGGTCAAATGACAAGAAAATACATAATTATCAGAAAACATCTTTAATTTTATTCTGGATGGGATGTCTTGCTTCTCATGTTACCTGTGCGAACACCTATGCTGGTGCTTGGAGGATGACCACACTCATAACTTACACACACGATCATTAAGCTAGGCTAAACATGGTCACATTCTATTCAATGCAGCTAAAACGAGGACAAATATCTGTTGATAACAAAATAGTCGTTCAAAATATCCATAACATACTCTTACCGTAATACGCCAGAGGCTTCACAGACTCTGCCACAAAGCCGCAAATGACAAGATCCAAGCGAAAGAGAAGGGGAGCAAGAGTGGCAGGACTTAAATGGACCGGACCATTTCAAGGCAGTTGAGTATTTCCAATGCTGCATTGGTAACATTTTTGTTTTGTTTGACCTTTATTTTATTTTTTTTAAAAAGGTTTTATCATATTTAAGACTTTCCTATCCCTTCGTTAAGGAAAATAGCGTTTTAAAAATGCTATACATTTCGGGGGCTGATTACTTCCATGATCAAGGTTGGCGTTTCAGGGATGTTTCTCAAGTCTCGAATGTAGCGTTTTCCAACAAGTTGTAGCTCCAGGTCATTTGTTACATGTGTAACGGATCTGGTGTTGGTAAGTACAGGCTTGTCAGGGGTGGCTCAGGAGAGTTGTTTGCATAGCCGTAGCAGTAGGCCGGACCTGCAGCCTCGCTATTGGCTTTTTACCCGTCGTGGCCCGGACCCGTTAACAATCCATAGAGCATCCGCTGGTTATCACTATGCCTTTGTGCTCTTCTGACTTTTCTTTAGTCGGATATTATTAATGAATTAATTTTAATATACCGAGCCGCTAAAAGCTAGCTGTTGGCCGCGCTTGTTGGTTTGGATGGCTACATTCGCACACACAGTCATGCCCATCCAATACACAAAGCCCTACCTATCCTGCCCTCACGATAGCAATTTCTGTAAGCTATGAACATAATGCAGAATGCATTGCCATCAATGACAATAGAGACAATTCAAGTCAAAATCTGTAAAGCAGTGAAACAGCGATAACCAAAGCATTAAGTAGCGAGGGATTGCTGTAATTTTTTTCCCTACCTGCTTTAATCCTACTTTTAGAAAAGCTGTTCCAGGACGCATTAAGCAGGAAAAGTGGGAGGGGAATCGAGTGATTTATTGCTCATCCCTGATTTTTTTTTGTGTAGCCAGAAAATGGTAAAAATAAGAAAATGCCTGTTTCGTATTCACTGTAAACACCCAAAAAAGATGAAAGAGGCACAGGTTATCGGAGCGTTTCTAAGAAATCCAAGTACTTGAAGAAAGAGCTAACTGAGGCTGCAATCGTGATTTTACGCCAAGAGATGACAGCAGAGTGTAAAAGTTTAAAATTCCAGGCAGCTCTTTTAAAAATACATCCTTGTTTCTTACCGCCTGAACTAGATTCCGTTTAAATATGTACCTCGATTCACACAGCACAGACACCCGCCACACTACACACACAACTGGCTCTCCAAATCCTGACTAACATGGCAAATTCACTGACATTATGTAAATTCTGATTTTAACAACAAACGACATCAACCTAACATCACATCTCAGTCTATTATAATGTTAATCTGATCAGATAAACTGAGCTCCATGGGAGGAATTTTCTTTTTGTGGGGGGCCACAAAGTATGGTTGTAGTTGGCTCGCAGGCCGCTAGTTTGTCAGACCCAATTTAGAACTAAAAACATAGATTTTGGAAAATGACCATTGTTTAACCAAAACATACATTTTACTATGGATTAAATGCATAACAAGTAGACGTGCAGTGATAGGATTAGCATTGCACTACATTCTAATAGTGGTTCATAAGATTCACGTGATAGGAAATTCAGATTTATAACCTAGCTTTAAGTGTAAAAGGAAATTGCATTTGAGTAAACTTTTGAGTATTCTAATTTGAATATTGACATTTTGAAATTTTACTGAAAGAGAGGGGAAAAAATGTATTTAAAGTGTGTTCTTTCGTGATGTTACGGTATATCCAAAAAAGATTTATTTACACATGTGGCAAAATGTTGGATTGGATGGTTTACAAGACCCATTTACAATAGTTAATAATTACTAAATGATGGTGCATTTGTGCATAATTGATTTAACAATTCCTCATGTAGATTGTGAGTGATGGCAAATGTATACCTAGACCGAGTAGCAATCAGTCGGCAAAGTTATACTGTCAGTTATTTCGTCTTGGAAATAGCTCTATTTGCGATAGTCAACGTGTCACAAACCTTCGGAACAAGATTCCGCCAATGATGTGATTGATGTTTCTCTGTTGGGATCGACAGCATCATACATAGAGGTCTGATCATAGTGACAGGCTATGCTAATATAGCAGTCGAGATCAAGTGTTAAAACAAGTCCAAATAAAAGCCCAAAAAATATTTCAGGTCTCCTTGACTTATGGGTCGAGTGACTCCGCCCTCTTGTTCATCCTCAGAAGCTGCCGTAATGCAGAAGTCTGTGTAGGGACAAACACAGACACATAAAAGAAGTGAATTAGTCAAGTAATTCATTATTCGAGGTGATAGAACTTTTTTTTCATTTTTTTTAAAGTTAATATTCTACTATCTCTACTTCAAACTGCACAATACTTTCATGGGATAAATTCAAGAGGACTTTTTTTAATTTGGGTCGCAGCGCTTCGTTGGGGTGGAATGGTCAGTCCACTTAAAAAACAGTGGTCTAGATAAGACCAGTTGCCACAATTGTCATTCATTCTGAATTATTCAATGTATTTTCACTAAATTTGGGATTCTTTGGAGACTCACAAGGATATCAAAAGAATGTAATTATTGAAAAAAACAAAACTTTTTACTTCTCATTGATAAAACTCAATCTTCTTTTACTTTCATTTATAACATTTTCTTCCCTACATGCCATCGAAAATAATTGACACACTTGCCAACCCCTCAACCTTATTGAGAACTTCCTCAAGAGGAAAGTGAAAGACATCTGACAGGCAAATATAGTCGTATCCTTTTCAGATGCCGTATTTGATCACATTTGTACGACGCAACTCTGCTTGCACCTTGATTTCAAGTTATTATTCACAACAAAAATGACCCTAACTGACTAACCCTTGTCAAAACAAACCTCAACTCTCTTAAGTAACAGTAGGAGGAAGACAAATTTTAAGTGGGACATTTGTTGATATGGGAAGAGGGTCTGGCATTATTTCATATAGAGAGACCCCTAACTACTTCGTGCTTCAGTAATTGCTAGTTCCCTGCTTTGCAGATTTTAAATTGTCTTTATTGTCATTGGTATCAACGAATTGTTCTTTGTGGTCAACAAAGAGCACACAGCAAAGGCCATCACGGAGCAGATTACGCTTGTATTGGGTGGGTGTGACTGTCTGTGTGACTGCAATAGGCTGATGTATGATGTCATTCAATCAGCTGGTCAAGTCAATGTGTGTACTGCTAGGGCTAGGCTAACAACTCTCTTAACCCCTGCATCAACATTGACAGATCCATTGCGCATGAAGCGGATGACCTGCAGCTACAACTCTTGCGAAACCGCTCCTTTCATGACACTTGTATTTTAACCAGCTAGCCAGCCGCTCTCTAAATAACTTACTTACTCTGAAAGGAGCAACCCTTCGATCAGATTTGACGGCTGTGTTTAATTTTGTCGTAAAGTATATGATGCGGCTTCTCACTGAGAATAAAAATCTCAAAATTGAGTTTTTAGTCAATAAAGTACCCAACCCTTGGGCTCTATTAGACTCTGGTAGCTTAAGAATGTATCCATTCTTCATATCCACGCTTGTTATCGTCTGTCTTACCTGAAAAGAGGGGCGTGTCCTTTATTGTTTACCAGTGAGAAGAATCCACTGTGAGGCGAGAAATCCATACAGGAAGCCCGATAGATAATCTTCCTCTTGGACACGGGAAAGTTGGAGAAGACACTGAGGCTGGGAACATGAACCTGACGATAACATCGTCACAATTAATTATAAGCATCCGCCATCATAACAGCAAACTTATTTTCTCCTTACCAGTTTGACAGCCTCGTCTTGGAACTGAGAGCTGATGGCCAAGATATCAGCACTGGGGTTGAAGGTGAGTCCAGTAATGGGGGTAACAAGATTCATAATGGCCTTCATGGGGATGGGATTGGTAGAGTTAAGACACGTCTCCTGAGAATACACGTTGACCACACCCGCCCGTGAGCTGAAGCGGGAAGAGAAAGTAGGTAGTAGGTTACAGGAAATTTCCATATTTTCCCGACTATAAACCCCAAATTGGCCAGAATTTTAAAAGTTGATTAGATTGGACATGCTTACTGCATTTATGGGTGTGCATTACTCCATGAGGTATTACAGCATACTACCATATTTAAGCAACGTTTGATCAATCTGTAATCATTGATCTAATTCCCAATACATCTTATGCAACAGGATTCAACCCCAGGTTGCGGAGGTGAGACACCGGCACTTGACAACAAGACCAGAGCCGACAAACTCAACTTTATTGAGGGAGGGCCACATCAGTGTAATGGCGCTCCTCAAAGGGCCGCATGTAACTTGTAAACATAACTAAATTTATTTGTATGTTGTGTGTAAAATCAATGTAACCACTCCATGTTAAGCAAAGCTGAATTGGAGGAAAAATATTAGGCTAACCCGGTCCTCAATTGTCGATCATTAACTCTGGCTGGGCTGGGGTTTTATTTTTTCAATTGGTGGTGTGTCAACCGGCAATAAAAACAACTTTTCCCGCACTTTAAGGTCCATTGCATGCTCAGCTTCTCCTCCAAATTTCTGAAGCTTTTAAGTCATTTTATAATCATCTCATGTATCTTATGACTGTATTTTTATGTTCAATTACAATTTGAATGTGTTTTTGGTGATCAGGAAGATGTTTTATAGCTGGTTAGGCTTAACTTGGATTCTTTTGGAAGGTCAGGAACAAATTTTTTGGTTTCCAGTTATTTTGTTTTCGTAAAATTGGCTTGAGATATGAGCAATTCTAGATAAGAGCACTTGATCCTAGCCAAGAGACTAAGCCAAGATCCTAGCCAAAAGGCCAAGAAGCGATCAGTGCGAATGCACCGTTCCCGGAGATACTGCAATACCGGGCCGATGCGCGGAGTGGGCGGAGCAAGCTCCTATTCCATCTCCCCGTTATAAAAATCAATCAGATCTTAGCCAAAAGGCAGAGAAGCGATACAGATACTACACTTGATCTTAGCCAAAAGGCCGATACAGATACTACACTTACTACACTTGGCCTATGACTTCGACTGATGCACATGAGCGATACAGATGACATTTGAGCTTATTTTATCATCACACCATTTTTACTATTGGTGCCAGAAACACTGATTTGCATAGTGCATGTTTGTCCTGCATTCTGATAAGTTAAACAGTCACTTTACTTCCTCACCTGTGTGTCAAAAACTTTGCAAAACACAGAAACAGTAAGTCCATAAACAACATACTAGAAAAGCTCTTTTACGGAAAAATACATATAAAATTGCAACGTTATTGACGCACAGTTGAAAAGTGGTGACCAAACTAGCAGAATGCAGAACAAAATGCACTATGCAAATCAGTGTTTTTAATACCGTGAGTGAATATTTTATGATGATATGAGGTCTATTGCTTTTCGTATGTTACCGGTGGTCTACCGGTAAAATGTTGACCAATCATTCATTGCACCGTAGCTTTTACTGTAGTCTCAATTTCATGCGCCTTATAGTCCGAGGCACCATATGCATGAAACATATCTGACAAGACTTTTTGGGGGCATTTGCATTGTAAACCGGTGTGCCTTGTAGTGCACAAAATATGGTACATCACAAAATACCATATTTTCAGGCGAGAGAAGACACCAAGAACAAAAGGTCGTGTCTTACCCACAGGCCAGGTAGCGACCGTCGGCAGAGGCGGCAATGGCCGTGCTGGCGACGCAGCCTTGATCCACAAACCGGCTTATGCAGCGACTGCTGCGAACATCCCACACGTACACCTCGCCATCCTCTGAGATCACCGCCTTGATGTCATTATTCAGTCGTAGTTTTCAGCGTTTATGTCAACTTGCCTGCGTTAGCGAACACCTTGCTGCCGTTGCCGTCTATAGCCACGCCTACCACCTCGCCGTTGAGCTTCAGGCTGCTCACCACCTCGTTTGTCTGGCGCGCACATAGTGGAGTCATCAACTCCAACATCGCTTTTATTGTGAAAGTGTGACGAGAGCCTACCTTGAGGGTGATCATATGCAGGTAGCCCCGAGTTCCCGTGAGTAGCAGAGCGTCCCCCTCAGGACACACACAAAACTCCTTCACCTTGCCTTCCTGCAGCCCTGGACACAAACGCACACTTGACTGTGTGCAGGGTTTGTACAGCTTTTTCATAGCCATATTCAAGCACTTTTCAAGGCAATATTCCAATTTCTCCAGTACCATTAAAAAAAGAAATCCAATGTGATCCATGTACTTTGCACAGCCAAAAATATGTGACTTACATTTGTTCATTTTGATTTTTACAAATATATTTGTTTTTGAGAAGAATCTCTCCCTATGTAGGACAATAAAATGTAGCTTGTATTTTCAGTTGCAGGAAGATCTTCCCATGACAATTCACCACTGGGAAATGCAACCTTAATTTTCTTGCATGGCCCATAATGAACTTTCATAATGAATACATATTCCTTGCACCAACACACATTTCATAATGCCCTATTTATATGTAGCATGCATCTGTCCCTTGGACCTGACCCGTAGAGGGTGATGATGCTTCATGGGACAATGCCGTACAAACTAATGCCAGCTGCCAGTTCACCACTAAGGAATAAAAAATGCAATGCAAAGCAAAGCCACAGTGGGGGCATTGTCGGCGGCATTTTTCAGCAGACTTGTTGAGAAACATGGGAACAATTTCAAGCATTTACATACACCTAACCCAAAATTCAAGCACTTTTCAATACTTGAAAACAGAACATCAAAATTCCATCATTTTCAAAGATTTCAAGCACCTGAACATCCCGAATAAACATGCCTGTTCGAGTGTGCGTACCTCTGACGTGCTTCACCTCCATGACGCGTCCTTCCATCATATCGTACACGTAGAACATTTTGTTCCTGGGGCTGGTGGCGACCAATGCGTCGCCACGAGAAATGAAGCGAGCTTTGTGAACGGGGAAGCCGTCCAGGTGGATGCTTTGAATCTTACTGTTGGTCTTGCCGTCAACCTGTGGTGCAAAGGATTGCACAAATGCAACATTACCTTTTGGGGACAATACAATTACAGTATTCCCTCGGGGTATCGCAGTTTCATTATTGCACGGATTTATATCTTGCCTGATTTTCTGCACACTGATTGGAGAAACAGTCGCCCCACCTCTTTTTTGCCCAACTGTGCCTTCCTGTGCGTCAATAACGTTGGGATCTTAGTTGTATACAGACGCTGCCCTACTTACGAACGAGATAGGGTCCGGACGATCGTTCGTAAGTTGAATTTGTTAGTAAGTTGCTCCAGTGCTATATTTTGTATGTTTTTAAGTTTTATATAAGTATGTTTAAGGCTGGGCAGCACAGCGGTGCAGTGGTTAGCGCATTTGCGGCACAGTTCTGAGGTCATGAAATCGAACCTCGTGTGTGGAGTTTGCATGTTCTCCCCGTGCTTGCGTGGGTTTCCTCAGGGCACTCCATGTCTCTCCCACATCCCAAAAACATGCAGGTAATTTGGCCGGTGTGTGAATGAGTGAGCAAACCTGTGTGTCCTGCGACTGGCTGGCAACCAGTTCAGGGTGTCCCCTGCCCACTGCCCGAAGATAGCTGGGATGGGCTCCAGCACGCACGCAACCCTACTGAGAATAAGCGGTGAAGATAATGGATAGATGTTTAAGGCTTGTATAAGAAAGGTACATTGACTGTTTAATAAAATAATATGCTCTATAACCTTACAAAGCAGGCTGAATGATAAAGCATAGTACAAAAAACAAAGTTACACATTAGGTATTGACATTCTTTGGTCTGTGAAGCCCTTTGAGACTCCTTGCGATTAAGGGCTATCGAAATAAACATGAGTTGACAATAAAAAAACAATAAAGTTAAGCTTAACTTACTTTTGGAAGAGTTAAGCGAATGCCTCCTCTGAGGTAAAAAGTGGACGAAGAAAAGTGATCCAACCATTTTCTCCACTGCATCAGGGTTTCTTATTTCACTTTAATTTCAAAAGAAATGGCTCGCCTCCTCTTTATGTTTTTACACAGACCACATCGCATGGATGCACGAGATATTAAACAATAAAAACGTCAAAGTTCTTAGCGTGCTAGAGATACAGTGCAGTGTGTATACACACAAACCAAGAAGTACAAGCCGGATTTCTTCTTCGGGGTGGATGCTGGGTGACCTCTCACAGCGCCACGTGGCGGAAAGAAGCACTACAGTACTGTCCTCTACTCTGTCCTCAAGAGCCGTATGCCCTGCATGTTTTTGGAGTTTCTCTGCTCAAATACAGGTGAGTCCAATCACTTGGGTCATTATCACACTCCCACGCAGCTTGCTAACAAGCTTAAAATTTGCATCACCTGAGTTGGAGAAGAGAAACTACCAAAACATGCTGGACATGTGGCTCTTAAGGACCGGGTTGCCCACCCCTGGTTTAAGAGTTTGATGATATGATATGACAAATGTGTGTTCAAGACATGGAAATCCTGTGCTACAATATTTAATTGCTATTTGTCAGGAAAAAAATCGTAAGGATTATTTAGCTGATGAGGCAAATACACCTTTTTGTTCCCTGAAATTAACTATTTTTTTCTCTATCTTGGGTGCAGCCATTTTGCCAATAATGGATGATCAGTTTTCAAAAGATGAGCTGTGATTGGTTGTTACCCAAACACTGAGCATATGGATTTTTCTGACAACAGTGATACCTTGGTACTTGACCATAATCTATTTGGGATCGGTGTTCAACCACAGCAAACTGTTAGAGTGCCGAAACAACAATGGTATTTATTTGTATCTGCTCTTGTGCATTACAAAATATGGATAAAACGGATACTTAATCAACTCAATTAGTCATAAAACATGCACCTAAACAACATTAATTATTTAAATAAGTTTGTACCCCTTAACCAGTAGATTTGTGGGGCACCATTTCCTGTGGGAACCACAGCCTCGAGGCGCCCATCCCTCCCCAGGCCAACAAATGTTTCCATCCAGTCACAAACAGAGGACCCTTAGCGTGTTAGGCGCATGTGCTAATCACTGCACTACATGTACATGAGAATAAGCATAATAAAAATAAAAATATTAAACAATTTTAGACCGTTTATTTAACTTTTGAGCAGTGGTTCGATGGCAGACACGTGTGCACCATTCTCGTATTTAGCCGTTATTTCCTTCTCTAATTTTTATCCGATCATATTGGAAAACAGTATATTTGTTAGCTTTTCATTAGGTTCAATTAGGTTCACTAGACTGTAAACGTCATTTTAAAGATTTTCGACATTTGATCAGTCCTGCCCTCAGCTTGTAGCCGTTTCTTTTTCAGTAGGCCCTCTGTGTATTAAACATTGACACAGCGGGACCAGATCCAGACAAATCCTATTCAAGTGGTTTGAAAGTCACAACCTACTGACCTGGAAGAGGGAGAGTGAGCAGTCGAGACCAGCGGTTAAAACCACCTGAGCCGATGGGTGGAATTGCACTGACGTCAGGCGATCGGATGCCGGATGCTCGGCGTTGGCATCACGACACTTCTTCATCTGGGGAGCAATACTGTCAACATTGATGATCACCACATTACGACTAAGCTAACAGGCACAATTGTTATGGTGAATAGAAAAAGAAATAGCGAGTATGGTTGTCAAAACATCCATTGTCAGGAAAGCATGTAGCACAGTGGTCCCCTAACTACATACCCACGGGACGAGTATAGCTCGCCTCCACATTTGGTATAGCCCCCTGAACAATACCAGAAAGCATTTTGATGTGTTTTTCCATATATCGCACATTTTGTTTTCACCCAGAAAAATAACTCCAAGACTAGCTTCACGTTTTTGGCTGTAACCGGAATTTCAACGATGGGTCGCGGTGGTAAGAGCACCTACCTCTTATTACTGGACTACCAGTGATATAGTTCAAGTTGAAAAGGACATTGAATTTCATCCGATTATCACACTATCTTTAGTCAAGATACTAGAGGCGAATGTTAATTCAGTTGCGCAGTTCACATATTACAATGACACCAATTTGTCACAATTATTGGAATTGAAGAATACAATATGTCATTGTAACATGTAAATTACACAACGAAATTAACATCAGTCTCTGGTACCGTGACTTAAAATATTGTGATATTGAGAAAAAATATACTGCCTTTTCAGAAGTCATCTATACCACTGGTGGTTCAGTGCTCGGACAACTAAGCTAATCTTGGACCTTTGAGGCTGTTCACGGCACAACAGAAAGTTTATGTTCCATGGAGTTTTTTTCCGTGTTATTTGGTCACTATTTATTTCATAAACTGTGTCATTATTTATTTTTGGACTTTTGTTCTATGAAGAATCCAGAGGGGATATTTGTGGCTTTGTGGAAAATAATATATTTTTTACATTTAAGCAGTCTTGCAATCATCACACTTTTTCTGTTACAAACTGATCCCAGCCCCTCATCAGAGAAGGGAAGTTATGTGAGCCTAACACGAAAAGATTTGGGGACCACTGATGTAGCAGAACATATGTTGCCATCCATCCATCCATTGTCTTCCGCTTATCCGGGGTCGGGTTGCGGGGGCAGGAGCCTTAACAGGGAAGCCCAGACGTCCCTATCCCCAGCCTCTTCCTCCAGCTCATCCGACGGGATCCCGAGGCGTTCTCAGGCCAGCCTAGAGACATACTCTCTCCAGCGTGTCCTGGGTCACCCCCGGGGCCTCCTGCCTGTGGGGCATGCGGGGGAGGCGTCCAGGAGGCATCCTTATCAGATGCCCGAGCCACTTCAACTGCCTCCTCTAAATGCAGAGGAGCAGTGGCTCTACGCAGAGTCCCTCCCGGATGACTGAGATTCTCACCCTATCTCTAAGGGAGAACCCAGACACCCTGCGACGGAAACTCGTTTCAGTCACTTGTATCCGGGATCGTGTTTTCAGTCATAACCACAGGTGAGGGTAGGAACGTAGATCGACCGGTAGATCGAGAGCTTTGCCTTTCGGCTCATCTCCCTCTTCACCACGACGGACCAGTACAGGCTCCGAATGACGGCAGACGCTGCACATGTTGCCATTCAACACAATTGCCTTCAAAAGTCACATATCGGCAATTGATACAATGCAAGCTCACACTGGAGGTAAGATTTTGGGCCTTGGCCAAAATCTCCCTTGATCTCACAAAAACACAGAAGGCAGGCGCTGTGGACGAGGGGGTGGGGAGCAGTTTTCAGAGATAGCCCAAATCACCATCCCTCCTCACGAATAAAATGTGAAAGTTCGGGTTTACTTCGAGCCCGGTCCCCCAATTCAAGTTAATTGGTCAGGCTGGTTCGGCCTTTTTTTTACCCGCGGGCCGGGTCAGGTTGGGCTGGATTTTTGAGGCCGGAGCTTACCTCTACAACACACAACCCACCCAAGCACCAACCCACACCCACAGCTACTCAAAGAACACAGGCATGCATGTGAGCACAGACCTGAAGGATGCCACTGGACAAACTGTCCGAAGATGCCACAAAGTTTCCCGTCCGCCTCAGCAGGTCGTCTGCATCTTCCTCCTCATCGTCGTCATCATCATCATCATCTACACAAACGCGCGCACACACACAGGCAAGCCAACTGTTGAGTGGATGCACGTGGAATTTGACAGACTTTGGACTTAGGGCTGTTTTCAAGACGCTTAAGAAATTTTTTTTTAAAAAGAGAATGTGTATTATTTACTGCTTCTTAGTGGAAAAAAAAAACCTTTAATACAGATTTGCATAATAAGCACAATTTAATGATCTATCATATTAAAGTACATTTAGGAAACAGGTTGAGAATGTCGCATTCTTACGGGTGGTACAAATAAATGTGACTTAACAAAATCAAATTTTTTTCGCCATCTTGCTCCTACGGGTTCCAAAAAAACCTTGCAAAAGGCTGCGGGAAATACATTATAAGATAGTGGGTTATGTTTAATTTGAGTGTCCGTAGTTTGTGTTCTTCCTTGTGCTTTTTAACACTACATCTACAGCAACAACTAGTGGTAGAATAAAACAAAATGTCCCTTGAAAGAATTAATGTATAAACACAACTGTGCAAAAACATAATACAGGGGTACATCTACTTACGATCGACCCATCTTACGAATGTTTCGGTATCCGACGTTCGCGTCTAACTAAAATCTTCCTCGTTGTACGATTAGGACTCTGAGATGCTGCATCAGCTGCACTCTGGCTGGGATCACACTGCAGAGTTAATGCTCGATTTCAATTTTTGGGGATGAAATCTTGATTTTGTAAGATTGTTGACATTTCCAACTAAATATGACTTGAATGAGATCTAGTGTGTGAACGCCACAAGTGTCCCGCATGCGCAGAATAGGAAACGTGACATAATACTCGATGCGCTCACTGTTTGCAGAGTACTCATGGATGATAATGGCGGCGCGCATCCAGCAAATTTAAAGTCATTGTGCTCCCAGAGGCAGCACAAGTACAACTTAACCATTTTAAGGAGATTAAGAAGAAAGAGAGCTAGGATTTTAACTATGGCGTTTTGGGGGCAGAGAAATGTGTGGGTCAAGAGTCGCAGTGCACAGAGACCATATATGAAAGTGGGCTGGGTCTGGTGTGAAAAAATGCAATATGTCATTCAGACAGACTTTGACAGATCGGATGCAGGTCGCGTTTGTGCAAAAAAAACAAATAAATATTTTTTATAAATAATGATTTTCCTGCAGTTTCTGCAGTGTGAACCTCGCCTCTGACAAAGACAATCCATTTAAAGGAGCCGGTATCGACTGCAGAAATTGAGGATGTGTTCGTTCGCTGGGGAAAACTGCAGGCTTTTATAACAAAAAGACATCTTAATTAAGCAAGAAGCGGACGGGCAATGGAAATATTTGATGAAAAATGAAACATTTAAAAAAGATTCTTAGTTCCAGACAGAGACAACAATCGCTGAATCACAATTTTGTGCCCAGCGACACAGTGAGCGAAAAACCCTGCCAAATTACACTTACACTGACTTTTTACATGTTATTGTTTTAATTTGGTTGTTGTTTGAACTGTTCTTGGTTAATAAAGCTTTGTACTGTACAGTAACTTCAATTTTTTAACTCCTCATTTCTGGCTTCATTTATACTATGTGGTATATTTATGAACATGAAATAAAATGAATGAAATTATCTGCATCTCTATAGCGCTTTTCAAGTCAATGACTTCCCAAAGCGCTTTACAGTGTGCTTCACATTTCCCAATAGCGGCCTTGTAATGCAGCCATGTAAGACGCTAACCTGCTTATTGGGGGTATTAGGGGTTCAGTGTCTTACCCAAGGACACTTCGACATGTAACACGGACAAGCCGGGATTCGAACTGGGTTCCCTTGATCCCAAGACGAGAGCTCTACCTCCTGAGCTACTGCCCATCATCAGCGTACCCCAGGGCCGTTATGGTTGATTTAATGGGGGTTTGGTTGCATTTACAATCGGATTGGAACGGATCATCCCGTTCACATTCATTTCAATGGGAAAACATGTTTCTTTTTACAATAGCTTCATTATGCAACGTCACTTCTGGAACCAATGAAATTCGTAAGTAGAGGTAACACCCTCCTCGTTCGAGGGTTCAGAGCTTCGCGGGTCTAAAAAAAAAAAAATATATACATATATATATATTTTTTTTTAACATTTTTGAAGGGGCGTCGCTACTTCGCGGATTTTCACTTTTCGCGGGTGGTTTTGGTCCCCATTAACCGCGATAACCGAGGGATTACTGTATATCAATACAAATGTAAGCATATTATTCAGGGATTATGTCTGCGTCAATGTAATTTGTAACTGGTCAGAAGCCAAGGTCAAAACAAACCAGGACCCGATTTTTTCAGATACAGTGTTATTAAAAGTAATACACAGGTGTGTTTACAGAAAAACATTTAAGACTATGAGAGTACATCCGCAACATACAGACCGTGCGCATACACTACAGCATTTGCCTTATTTTTCTTTTACCTTTAACCGACTTTGTGCCGCCAACAGCCCATGATGGAGCTCCGCCCATTGTCTTCTGAAACCTGAGATATACAAAAAAGCAAATACAAGCTGGAACCGGAGTTTGGGGATGTGACAGACATGTTTATGTGGATGTGTGTCCTTGTACTAACTGATCTCTCATCCTCTCCTGCAATTTTTTCTTGCTGAGCTTGGCCTCAGCTCGTCCTCGCATCAGGTTGCTACGGAAACGGTGCTTCATGTCCACCCTGAGCAGAACGCAAAAGTGCATAGCTGAGCTTGGCTCGCTTATGTGCGCTTCTAATTGTGGTAAAAAGGAAGACAACAGCAATTGATAGTTCATATCATGTTGTTTACATCCAGGAAACCTAAGTAGTGGCATCCATATTGGATGGGTGTGTGTGTGTGTGCAAGTTTACCTTGTTGTTTCTGTGATTGACCTTAAAAAATATGACAAACCAAGCTTGTTGGGTAAATGCGGTTGTTATGAGATTGCTGCAAGCTAAATACAATCAAATATGGTAAATGGTCTGCATTTATACAGAGCTTTTGAAATCACTGAAGACCTCCCGAAAGGCTTTACAGTGTTAAACAGGTAGCAGTGTCAGCCATGCAAGGAAACCTACATGCTTTTTTGGGGGTATTAGTGTCTTGACCACGGACACTTCGACATTAAACTTGTAGGAGCCGGGAATCAGAACCTGCGACCTCTCAAGCCCAAGACAAGCACTCTACCTCCTGAGCTAAAGCCGCCCCAAATAAAAACCCATACAAGCAAGAGACAAACTAGTGGTAAGGGTTCATTTACAGCTATCTGGGACTCGTTTTGGTCAGTAAATGGCTCACCATCATCAGCCAGCGCACAGGGCCATACCTGGAGATTGCATTGCACTAAGTGAGGTTTTCTCGCTTTACTATCAACTCACTGAGTATTGCTACACAAAAAAAACAGTGAGGGCCCATTGGAACGCCGCCTTGCACCTTCCTCTTTCATTTAATCATCTAACAGATTTAATGTAGATCCGTGACATCATCAAACCACATCTGTTGGATTCAGGGATGTGCGTGACGTCAAACTGAAGCCATCTATGAATAGTTCCTAATCATGTGAACAACATCCTGGCAGCCAGAGTCGTGGCGGTCATGTTAAATGGGTGTAAGTTTACCTCACTGTTATTGTTATTGACAGTCGAAATATGGCGGTCAAAGCTAGTTTTTAGGGTTTTATGACATGCCCCCTTTATCACCGAAGGGCATATTACAAGTGAGGTTCTCGCTTTGGTAACATTTCTTAACAATAAACTGTAAAGTCACCAAAAAAAAAAAAACATCGCCTTACACGTTCCACTTTCGATTAATTATCCAACAAATTTAATAAAGAGATGTGACGTCATCAACCCACGTTTGTTGGACCCATCCAATATAAACGTCTGTTTACATTCTGAAATATGCATAATATCATGTGAAAGCCATCAATACATCCTTAAATGTTTAAGGTCCCTCTCCGATTTATTTCACTCTGAACCTCAATTGCTAACATATACAATATATATATATATATATATATATATATATATATATATATATATATATATACACACAATAGATCTCACCCAAGCTTTTATAGGAATCGTTTTTTAGCTGTGAAGAATGCGGTCACCTGGGCCCAACAAGAATTCACCTAACGAGAGTCTGACACTGTACATCGAAAAACAACGGCGACCAGATGATGAAGGTACTGTATCCGAGTCAGATCAGGAGGCTTCTCCTGTCACATGTAACATGAGGAATGACTCACTCTTCCTCCAGCTCATCATCTTCATCCACCCAAGCAGCTCGTTTGGTCGGTGGAGGACGTAAACGTTCTTCCATCTCCTCGTCCGACTGTAGCAAAATGGCATCCTCCTCTTTACCCTCTTCATCATGCTCATCCTTACAAGCACCAAAAGACCGATTCAAGTTTTAACATTTTCGATGACGTCTCTACGTGTATGTATATACCTGTGTATTGGCCTGCAGGTCACCAAACACTAGCTCCTCCAGCTGTTGCACTGCTGGCTCTTGTGCGCGCAAACGGGCCAAAGTATTGACGTTCTTCTGTCGCACGAGCGCCTCCTCCGCGAGCACGTCGGCGATCCTCTTCCTGGCCGACATGTCCAAAAGTCTTAATCGCCAATTCAATAAACGTGTGACGGTTCTTCGCTTCGCCAGTCGAAAGTGTGTTTGGTACACGTGGGAAAACTACTTCCGGTTACATCTCCTTTCAAAAAGGAAGTACGAATCAAGTGTGTCACAAAAATGAGCCTGCACTCTAGTGCCCAAAGGCGGAATTACGTTGCTGTAGTCTCTCCGCCCCAATTGACAATAAATGATTCATGTTTTTAATTATTTCTAAAAGCTTATCTCAAATTCAAGAAGTAACTCGTTCTTATTTTTTCCATGCGGTCTAGTATTTACTTTTAAATGCACTCAAAGGGGTTCAATATTAGGGGATAATTGTAAACTTTGTCAACTGTGGCACGAGAAGTTTTAGACTGTTTGATGATAAAGGCTTTCCGAATAAATTCGACTAGAAATACGGTAAATGAATAGGTAGAACAAAATTAAACAAGGTTCTTGACAACAGAAACTCACCTAAAAAACAACGGCGACCAGATGATGAAGGTACTGTATCTAAAACACATCAGGAGGCTTCCACCTTCAGTTAAGAGTGTTGAGGCATTTTTTTTTCCATGACATTTGTCCTTAATAACACTTTCAAAGCAGCACGGCGGCGCAGTAGTTAGCGCTTGTGCGGCACAGTTCATGTCATGGGAACCTGTGGTGGGTTCAAATCCAGCTCCAGACTTCCTGTGCGGAGTTTGTATGTTCTCCCCGTGCTTGCGTGGGTTTCCTCCGGGCACTCCGGTTTCCTCCCACGTTCCAAAAACATGCATTTGAGCGAATTAGTTGTCTGTCCCTGTGTGCCCTGCGATTGGCTGGCAACCAGTTCAGGGTGTCCCCTGCCCATTGCCCGGAGATGGCTGGGATGGGCTCCAGCCCCCTCGCGACCCTAATGAGGATAAGCGGTACGGATAATGAGATGAGATGAGAACACTTTCAAAACAATGTGCATGCAAAGTTCTTCTGTAAAAATGTCACAAATGACTGCAAACCATAAGCATATCGTCATATTCACTTTCGGTGTAGACTGCACTGAGCGAGAGAAAGAGAGAGAGAGAGAGAGAGAGAGAGAGAGAGAGAGAGAGAGAGAAGGAAGTGCCTTGCGCTGTGTGCAGGGATCTGCCCACCTGTACTGCTCACCCAAACAAAGTTGTTTGCCAGCGTTTTTATTCTTCAAGTTTAAATGGTTTCTTATCAAACTTCTGTATTAAGTTGCTTCGGCTTTATATGGACCAAAATCGGGATGATATCATTTGACTTTGGAACGCCACAGAGAGATGTGCAATAGTTATATTTTATTTCGGAGCCATATGTACTCATAAAAAGAGCCATATATGGCTCCCGAGCCATAGGTTCCCTACCCCTTCTTTAATGGATCGGTTTATTCCTTAGGTCCCTTATATATTTTTCCGGCATTTATATTGCAGCTTCCGGAAGACGTTGGAAAGAAAGGCGACCTTTTAGCAGAAGCAGGTGGTTTTATTTGTCAACTGGCTACTGTAGGCCGTAAACAACGCCACGAATACAAAACAGTAACAAGGCCAGAACTCAACTGCTCTCCATCACTCCATCCGCATTCTTCCTCACTCACAAACATCTCTCTTGCCCAGCACCTTTTTTGTCTCTCAGCCGTCCACAACTCAGATTCACAGATGCACTTTATTGATCCGAACGGTAGGAATTTACAGACCATGACAACGTAAGACATTTACCGAGGCAGAGTTGCGACAATATGTTTTTTGATCATTTAAAATTGTTTACAATTTACCCAAAAAAGTACTTGAAGATTCTTTCTTGGAAATACATTTTAAAAACTGTTTTTTTCTATGTTATACCAATCTCGTTTTGCCCATTTCGGTTCTAATAACGGATTATCTCGGTCACTAGTATCAGACGTTATCAGAGATTTCTAAAAGTGTCCCGGTACACTGGCAAATGTTATCCTTGATCAAATAATTATTTGGTAAATAAAATAAACTTGTTTTAAAAATTGTATTAGTTTTTATTTTAATAGTCTGTTTTACTGTGAGTAAATAGGTGCTGTGTTGTAAAGTTAATTATTGCTTAAAAAGATGGAGACATGGAATATGACAAGAAAAATGACAAATTTGAAGACAAACAAAATTATGAAAGAGTCTCTGAATTTAATGGGTGATCTGTGTGGATAGGTCGGAAGGTAACGTGTGCCCTTCTACATGAGAAGTTAGGAGATGAAAAGCATCACTTAAACTTTGCACCAACTAAATAAGTATTGAAGGCGTCAATACTTATTTTTTCCCCAAAAAGTGAATTACAATAATTCATCTAAAATTTCACAAAGGCATAGATTGTCATTTGCAAATACAGCTGAAGAATGAGAATCTACTTTTGCCAAAACTCTAAGATAGAAAAAGATAGACAATGTAATAGCGTTAAAGTCCAGTTACAGCAGCCTTCCTGTGTGGAGTTTGCCTGCTCTCCCTGTGACTGTGTGGGTTTCCCACATTCCAAAAACATGCATGTCAGGTTAATTGGCCGGTCCAAATTGTCCCTAGGTGTGAATGAGCGAGTGAGTTGTCTGTCTCTGTGTGCCTTGCAACTGGCCGGAAACCTGTCCAGGGTGTCCCCTACCCACTGCCCAAAGTTAGCTGGGATGGGCTCTAGCACCCCTGCTACCCTGATGAAGATAAGTGATGGATAAACAATAGTACAAGTTGGATTATCACGTTACAAAACTGTCCAGTTTGATAACAAGATTCCAAACTGTTTTCTTAGAAGGAGCGCCAAAATCTAAATGATTATCCTTTAGGATACAAAGCTATGAATTGGTCATTCTGTTATTACCTATAACCTATGTTCATGACTGTGTTGTCTTGTGATGCAAAATCCATTGAAGCTTAATCTTCTAGAAGGGGCAATTCTTCATGTGCAGCCCCTTTCAAGGTTTCTTCATGTTACTCATGCTGTGGTCTTTGAGGTTTTTTTTTGCCTGCGTGTATGTTTCAGATCAGGGGATGTTTTAATGGTGGTCTGTGCAGCTAAATAAAACTTTTTGTGATTAAGGGCTGCACAAATAAGTGACTTCACTTATCAAATGTGCAAGGAAAATCAGTTTGTCCACGATCTTTATTAAATGTTCCTTGCATGCCTTTGATCAAACGAACCACCCAAAGTGGTACAGTTTCAATTTTTAAAACAAAAAATTGAAGATGAGAGCAAAAAAATAAAGCTGGTCTAAAATGAATACAGTACACATGTTGTATGGGCATAATAATAAAACGTTTTTGGGGGGTTTTGATTTACATAAATGATGACAGATGAACACAATTCATGATCCTTGGAAATAATAATTTTGTTTCCAGGAAATTCACTCATTTACTTGTGTGTAAATACATCTCTGAACTACTAATTAAAGGTCTTACTAGTACAGTTGATGCATTTTGGCATATTCCATGATTGACCACCGCCACATAAAACAACTGTACACAACTACTGTTCTCAAAATAAAAGCATTCGCAGAATGCCATTTCACAGTTGAGCCAACACATGCAACAAACAAAAAAACAATGTTGAAAAATAAAAACAACAACCCCCCACTTTCTGTTCAAAAGGTTTGAAATACTTTCGGAAAATCACATCATCATGTTACCTGATAATGGGTCTATGTTATGCTGCGTTCAAGGAAAGTACGGCTTTTCAGACATAATTATTGGAAGTATGCACAAGAACACTTAAATTCAAAGATTCAAGTTGGAAGGTTTAAAAATAGGATTGCAACTTGACTAGACAAGATGCAGACTGTTTATGGCAAACATAATTTTCAATATTTTCAGCAGCTGTTGTTTCTCGGGTATTTGACTAGTGACTAGACATATGGTCACAAATTCCACAAAGTCATTGAAATTTTGAGGTCAGAAGTGGGACGATCACAAATCCACATTTCCACTTTCCTCAAATGAAGCATGGGCAACTCCCAAAGAAGTTTACAAAATGAGGAGACCATGACAACAATTTTAGACTAGCAAGATGTTAAGCTAGCAACTGTAGCCTATTGACAGGATAGTATGTAGTTAGTTTCTTGGCATGCATACTTAGACGTACTAATATAAGTCTTGTTTTGCCACCATTTTAGCTTCGTGATTTGGTCTTAGCCTTCACAACATTAGCATGTTAACTTGCTATCATAACATATTAGACTAATGGAATAACTTTAAGCGGTGACCATTGCTTGCAAGGTTATTATGTTAGCGCAGCAACATAGTATTGTAACAACCTTTATAAATACCAGTGTAAATATTTCAACTATCGGAAGCTTGGAGGGAGAAAATATATTTATTTTCCCTGTTCAAGTATTTAATGCAAATACAGTATGACAGACATGACAAATATGCTCCACATAAAAGTTTGTGTAACTCAAATGAGTAAAAGAACAATGGATAATAATGTCAGGCGTAATAAGAGTGACCACTATGCTAGGCCATAATCTGTAATACCATTAGGCTCATGTACAGTACTCCCCTGACCTCTCCTCTGTTTAGATGCTGAAGGTTTTAGGTGCAGCACAAGCATATAGTAGAATTGGCTACTTCATGTTTTGAACTCAATTTTATATTCAATATCTTAAAATGTAAAATTTTATGATAATTTCTTTCTTATAGGCCACTGTAACCATGGTGTGGCGCTTAGTCTAACAATGTTAGACTTCTAAGATGAAAGGTTTTCATAATTCCTGACAGCGTTAATTACCAAAGCTAGGTGCAGGAACGCTAACTCATGGAGAAAGCAGTCTAGTGATGTGAACAAGGCCCACTGAGGACATGTTAAAGGGGCAAAGCACTAATCTGGCATCTGTCATTGGCAATATCCCACACATAGCATAGTATGGAGGCCAACTGGAAGAAAACAAAAGGACTGAAACGTCCAATAATTATTTTCTTGTCTTCCCTCCGTAGTTCACTCACAAGAAGGAAGGGCAGATGGAAACGATGGCAGAACACTTGTTCACCTGCCCACTGGAGGTAGCGGGGGAGCCCCTCGCATGGCTGCATCAGACACATCAAATAATTAGCTGTGTTAGCACCCTTCCAGGCTTGGCTATTCAGATGTGCATGTTGTCTGTGTGCAATGCATGGACAGCACTGTGACCTGAGTAGGCTTTGCTCGGGTAGATCTTGGCAAAATGTCGATACTCTTCTGGAGGAGGGAAGTCATCCAGTGGATGAAACCAATATTTGGACTCAAAGTCATCTGTGCAGAAAACAAAAGCAAAACAAACGTCAATCAAAAGAAGACGTTCATAAATAGTACTAAGTTCATAGTGTCTCAGTAAGATAGAGAATAACTACTGTACCAGTTAAATGAATGTTAACTAGCAGTAACAAGTTGCTAAGTATACTGTATGCTAACTAACTGGCTAGAAACCCAATTAATGGGAAATGCCAACCTGTCAGCGCTTCATTCAGGAAGTCAATTGTGAAACGTTTGAACTGTACAAAAAAAGACTCAGCAATATTTTTTTTCTTAAAAAGTGATGATAAAAAGGAAAAAATGATTTTTGGTGCTTGTAGAAAATTTGTACAAGGTCAAATTGACTTTGGCTTGATTACGCTTAATTGGACCCAATTTTATCCTACAACAGGACAATGACGCAAAGCAATTACTATTTGGGGAAGAATTAGGCAGCTGGTTTTCTGTCTTTAATGTAGTGGCCAGAGCAGTCACCAGATCTCAACCCTATTGAGCTGTTGTGGGAGCAGATGGGCTGCATGGTATGAAAGATTCTGGGAGCGTGAGGTGAAAAATTATATTGACAACCTAAAAATTTAATAGCAAGTCTGCAATGCTGTAATTCTTGCATTCTATATTTTAAATATATATATATATATATATATATATATATATATATATATATATATATATATATTTTTTTTTTTTTATTTTTATTTTTTTTTCAAATAAAAATCATTATTTTTAACCTTCTCAATCTCTCAACTATACTTTTTATTTATTTTCAACTCATATGATACCTAAGTGTGACTTTCATGTACAACAAAAAATGTTCTGGGTGACTCTAAAATTTTAAACATTACTGTTGTGGGTGGTGTATTCCAGTAAGAACTCACCACATAAACAAGGAATGACAGTGGAGGCAAGTCCATGGCGAACTGGAGGGGGTGGTGGGGGAGGAGGTTTACCCCTGGCGGGGGTCTCAGAGGGTAAGGAGGGACTACCAGCCACCTTGTACGAAGGAGGTGGTGGAGCCTCTCTGATGGCTGGAAGGACAGTCACAGGAGAAGGTCACATCAAGGTTGTGTGATGTAGATGAAAGGCATCTCACCTGAGGGGGGCGTCAGCCTGTGGGCAGGGGAGATGGGAGGAGGGGGGGGAGCAGGACCTCTGGTGGGGTTGTGGCCTCCCGGTAAGGGGGCGGTCCTCTTACCGTTGAGGGAAACGTGTCGCTGCGGATGCTCCGCCTCTCTGCCGTTGGTGGGAGGGGCAAGAGTAGTGGGAGAGGCTTTGGCTGGAGGAGCTGGTGAGAGGGTCTTGTCTCTGTTATTGGATGAAGGTGGGGAGGGGGCATATCCACGGCGAGTCCGATGGGGGTGTGCGGCAGGGGTTGGGGAGGAGCCTGCAGGTGGGGTCACAGCAGAGTTTTGAGCATCGTCATGGTGCTGGCCCGTTGCTGAGCGGGATGCTGACGCACCAGCAGCACCATCATCTACAGGCAAAAGAGGAAGAGAATAACCAGATGAAGATGGCACTTAAATTATTCCTGCAGATATGAATCGCATCAACTGAGGTTATCATTAAGACATGAGCCCAAAATGCTAGCTGCTTTTCTCATTGGAAAAACAAAAAAACGCTTTCTCAAAAGAGCAACGGTAGTAAGCTCCTAATATTGACAATCCTTAAATGTACTGTACCGAATTTGGACGCCATCTTCTGGCCTTTGTTACCCTTGCAGCCTCTGTCAAGCTTAAGACACACTATAACTCTTTTTCTTCATCCTTTTGGGATTTGGGGTTGTGTTTGGACTGTACTTGAAACAAGCCTTTTCTTTCTTTCACCATTATTGTGCTACACGAACTAAAGGTCCCATCAATGTCCATACCCCCTCATCCTTTCCTAATACCTGATTTGTTCCACGGCCCAAACAGCTTTGCTTAAAAAAATTAAGATAAAAGCAGAAAGGCACGGTGGAAAAATTACAAGGGCTCTTGGACCTCAGTTAGGCATTGTTAACACATTTTAATAGGGAAAATATGTAATTTTCAACTTTTTAAGGACACTTTTAACAAACGACGCACCCCACCTTTAATGTCTGGTATGGAGGACCAATGCTGCCATATGTAGAAATAAAAGCATAATAAATGCCTACAAATAGCTCAGGAGGTAGAGCGCTCGTCTTGGGATTAAGAGATCACAGTTTGAATCCCGGCTCCTCCGTGTTACATGTCAAAGTGTCCTTGGGTAAGACACTGAACCCCTAATGCCCTCAATAAGCAGGTTAGCGCCTAACATGGCTGCACGGCCGCTTTTGGGAAATGTGAAGCACAATGTAAAGCGCTTTGGGAAGTCTTGACTTGAAAAGCGCTATATAAATGCAGATCATTTCATTTCATTTCATATATACCATATAAATGAATGAATGCATAAATAAAACATGCAATAACTACTTCTATAACACAAATGCCTTATTCATTTGTGAAAATTATTTTGTCATTTATTTTTTTTGTTGTGTATTTTTTGCATTTTTGTCAAAACAAAATGTTCTTCAAATAAAGAAGTGGACAATAATAGGTGAAAAGCTCATCCAGTTTCACCCACCCCCTCATTTGAATAACATTTTCCATCTATCTTCTGACCCGCTTATCCCCACATCGGTCCTAGGAGTGCTTGAGACTCTCCCAGCAGTCTTCGGGTAGTATGCAGGGAACTCCCTGAACTGCTTGCTAGCCAGTCGCAGGGCAGATAATTCACTTGCCCACTCACACCCAGGGACAAAATTTGACCCGTCAATCAACCTGTCATGCATGTTTTTGGAATGCGGGAGGAAACTGGAGTGCCCAAAGAAAACACACAGAACATTTAAACTCCACACAGGGAGGCTGGTAGCTGGATTTGAACACGGGGCATCTAA
Organism: Urocampus carinirostris; assembly: GCF_059441175.1. Classification (NCBI taxonomy): domain Eukaryota; kingdom Metazoa; phylum Chordata; class Actinopteri; order Syngnathiformes; family Syngnathidae; genus Urocampus; species Urocampus carinirostris. The sequence continues at coordinate 45,298,368 of NC_142349.1, read as the reverse complement.
ACTGATGGTTCTCAACTGGTCTGACTTCAGGACCCAGCATCCCACTCCAATCACAAGCTGCGGCCCAAATCAAGTATCTACCTATCTATCTATATCTACCTACCCTGATCATATCCCTCAAGAGGGGTGACCAACAGCAAGACAAACACATACAAAAAACAAAGAAAATAAAAAGGGGAAAAAGTAGCAAAAAAAATTAAAAAAAGTCAAACACAATTTTTTGGGACAATGGCCAACCCAAATGCCCAAACACCCACAAGTTAAGCACCTCGGCACCCAAGTCAGTCACGCTTTCGTCCCTCCAGATGAAACGGGACACAGAAAGCGACCATGTCACTCGGGTCAGGGTGACACAACACACTTTTCTGTTCAACAGCAGGGCCCGACAGCTTTCACTGGTTTACCCCTGCCGCATCATACGGCGCCCTGCCCATCCCTTAGAACACGTCCAAACATCCTACCATCCTTTCACGACGCCTCTTTGCTCATTCTAATCACCAATAAGAGCTCGAGCTTCCATTATATTTAGACCTCTTTCCGACTCATAACACTATCCATCCACGTCAATTTCGGCCTTTCTTTTGGTCTCCTTCCATTTTTTTACATGTATGTAATTTTTCCGGGGGGATTTATTCAATAACATCCCTCCCCCACTCCCTTGACAGATATAACGGGTATATTACCTATAATAAACTAATATCGTGCATGAAATGAATAAATACAAAATGAATTATACTACAATATTATACTAGCCTTTATTTGTTCACAACCCCTCCTCTTTTTTTATAAAAGTTTGAGAGCATTACGGGGACCAATTAGACCCTGGCAGCCCACCAGACACTTTCAATGGTTTAGGAAACACTGATGAGTCAGATTTAGGACCACATATGAAAGTGGCCTGGGTCCAATTTTCCTGCAATGTGAACACAGCCAAAGACGGCTCTGCTACTACAAATAAAAATAGTGTGGTGATGAGATAAAATCTGACTGGAGTTACTCATGAATTAATACATTACTGCTCAAAGTGAACTAAACTGATTTGAATTCAAACGCACCACCTCAAACGCCCAATTCACTCTGAGAAATGTCACAATACTCCCTCCCCAACTCAAATTATTTTTTTTCTCAGATCTATACAAAACACTTGGGTCACCCTTTTTGACTTTAAAAGGGTGGATTTCTCCTAAAGGTGAGAAATTTTCATGCCTGATAATATGGACTTTTTAAAGGCTGCAAAAACAAGAGAAAAAAATGGCAGAGAAGTCCTGAAAATATGAACATTAGCATGCATCATCCTTATGTCCGGGGGCGGTTTTAGGTCAGGTGAGGGGGGCACTTTTACAATGACACATGGAGGGTGAACGAGATCTTAAAGCAGTTTTGTATTATCTAACAACATATGACTTTGCGTCTTGTCAAATGGGCGCCACATGGATGCCCCTGCTTGCTGCGTAGGTGTGTGGAGAGACTGAGGCTAAGATGAGGAAAAGCGTAGTGGAGTGGCGGCTTGAGGGACACTTCACCTTTGACTGGGGGCGGGGGAAGATTCTCTGTATTACTACTATACATAAAAAAATAGTTGGTGGCTCCTGTCTTCCAAATAAAGCACATTACTCATAACTTTGACAATACAGGCAAACTACTGCCCATGTTTCTCACTCTGTCAGTCACGGTGGCTTAAGCAGAGAAGCGCATTTCAAAATAAAAGTTTATAAAGTCGTATCCATGGTCAACTGTGTCTCAGGAACGGCTCACTGGTCTAAGCATGAATCACGAAATAGGAGAGCAGATTGCTTATGACAATTTTATCGATGATATTGCACCAGGGGGAGCCGGAAAGGTCAGGTTTTAGTCATTATACAACTACATTTTCTTTAGTAGTTTCAAATGTGTTTCTTGAAAAGAATATAAGTCTATTCATGCCTGTCAACCTGTACGTTTTTGCCGTACAAAGTAAGTTTATTATGCATTTTAAGACGTGTACGACGTACAAGGAAATCTGTACGGAAAAACACAAATTTGTCAATTATGGGTACCATCGGGTATACACCGACTATCACGAAACGGCAAATCAATCAAGTCAAACAAGTTTGCCGCGGTAGCCTCTATCGGTATCGTTTTTTTTTTGTTGCAAACGAAGCAAGCGGTTTGATGCTACTGTGCGCATGCGTCTGCCGCCTGGGGATTTCCCATCATGCATCATTCCGTGGTAGTTGTGTAGTGAAAGGAAGTCTGTCTCTTCTTAGAGAACCGGCTTTTTCGGCTCAACTCATTAAAGAGAGCCGGCTCTCAAACGGCTCACTTGCTTTGATGCATTATATTATGAATTATTATTTAGTATAAAGAAGTTAAGAAAAAAAGGAAGTATAAAAGGAAAAAATGAAAAAAGACAGGTTTGTGGTTATCCCTTTAATCAGTACATTACCGACAATAATTTAATGCAGAAAATAAATTAATAATTTGAATATGAAAATTCTACTTAATTATATTTGCATTTATTTTTTCCTTCTACAGTGAACGTCCAAGCTACTTAATTTTTTTTTTTTTTTAATGAAAAACCTCATTTATGTCGAGCAACTCAGTATCTCACAACAAAATGCTAATTAACAATATATATATAATATAACAAAACACATGCACAATATAACATACTGAGGATAAGCGGTGCAGACAATGGATGGATGGGTGCATGGATCATGGTAAATGAGGTACTACAGGAGATCTCACAACTCACTGTCATTGTACCCGAGTGAGACCTTGTCTAGAGAAGGGACTGCACAATACACAAAGAGGTAAGTATTAGTTTCAGGAGCGAGCAGCAGCAAGTCAACTGCAGGAGAGAGAGTGGGAAAGGTGAGAGGAGAGAGAGTGGGAAAGGTGAGATGGCACAACATTCATTTGGACAGGTAACTTAAAATTAGTTTTACCTGGTTATATCAGTATTATTTTCCCCCCATTTTATTAACACTCCACTTATTGAAACATGAATATTTTGTTTGTTTGTTTGTTTGTACATGATTCAATTGTTTGTTTGTTTGTACATGATTCAAATTGAATCTTTTCTTCCGGCGCCGTCACGAATGGCAGCCACTCCAGCAGCTCCCGTGTTATTTTCGATTGTTCTCGATTGTTCTCAGCTCAGGGATGCTGCTGGAAATGTGAATTTCCCTTCGGGGATGAACAAAGTATCTATCTATCTATCTATCTATCTATGTTAAATTACATAAATAAACACGATTGAAAAAAAATGGTGTAAGATTATTTTGTATTTTGTAAGGAAAACTACGACAGTTTGTAAGGGCATGGAGCCCTGGAGGTTGACAGGTATGTCTATTTAATTATGTTATATTAATATTCTCTTCACATTTTATGATCAATATTTGCGCTTGGGGGTGGTCTCGCCCAGGGAGAGTGTAGAACCGCCACTACTTATGCCTTACTTCTCTGTGGCGCTCCCTGGTGGAGGTACTGGTACAGGCGGAAGTAGGGATGGTCTGTGCCTTGGCTGAGGTCCGGGCTCTTCTAGGTTTACAGGCCAAGTGGTTAGAGGTCACGTCATCACCAATGTCATCTCATCTTCGTGTGTTTACCTGCGTCGAGGCGGGGGGCGGCTGTGGAGGAAGGGGCATCCTGCTGCTCACTTGATGTCATTCACCTAAGGAGACGCCGCATTGTCCTTTATCCGACTTGTTAAATGAGCGTGTCATCATTAGACATATTCAATTTAATCGTTGGATGTTCTGAGACGATCTCCGAGTCGTAATCATGTGTTTAGAGTATTAGCACAGGCTAAGGTTTAGCAGGTTAGCAGCATCGCGAGTTTACGCTCTAGCTCTCTACGGGAGCGCGTCATGTGCACATGCACAGGTGTACAGTGTATTGATGCCTCACCTGTGCACGAGTCCGCGGCTCGTGTGCGCATGCTCCCCTGCGACGCTGCAGCCCCGGCGGCTGTCCGTTACCCTTAGGTTTCTTCACTTGCCTCCTTTGTTGCCTCCCAGAATGCACTGCGTGACCAAACGTCACAGCGCCCCTCACACAAACACACGCACACACTCGCGCACGCGTACACACACACGCGCAAACGTATTGATGCACTCACGAGGCTCAAGCCCACACGCCAGTCAGATTGTTTTCATTTTAATTTCATTCTCGCTATGATTTCAATGTATTTATTTTCATATACTATACATATTTTGGATAACAAATACTGAAATAGATGACTATATTGAGAGCTTTTTTTGACGTACAAAGTACGTTTATTATGCATTTTAAGACGTGTACGACGTACAAGAAAATCTGTACGGAAAAACACAAATTTGTCAAATATGGGTATACACCGACTATCATGAAACGGTCAATCAAGTCAAAAGAGTTCGCCGCGGTCACCTCTATCTTGGTATCGTTTATTTCGTTGCAAACGAAGCGAGCGTTTGTTGCTACTGTGCGCATGCGCCTGCCGCTGTAGTGCCTAATTTCGACTCCCCTACAAAATCCCCCATCCCCCTCGCGTGAACGCGTATTCTGCTGCGCTTCCGACAATAGCGATCGTATTATATATAATAAGTTTATTGAAACAACAGAGCTATTGTTTTGTCATTGGTATTTGAAAATTAAAATACAAGCATCAATGGTTGATATTGTGGTTTGGTTTACAAAATAAAAATGCCAACTCATTTTTTTCCTCCAAAAATATCTTTATTTACAAATTTAAATTGAAATTGTTATTAATGGATATTTTAGTTACGCTGATAACAATTGTTCCTGATTTTTAATCTTTTTTATTTCATTTTTTATTTTATTATTAAGAATATGTACAGAATGATATAACGAAACACATGCACAATATAACATGTTAAACTACATAAACAAACACATTTGAAAAAAATATATGGTGTAAGGTTATTTTGTATTTTATAAGGGAAAATACGACAGTTTGTAAGGGCATGGAGCCATGGAGGTTGACAGGTACGCAATAGTGATACTCCATCCATCCATCCATTATCTGCACCACTTATCCTGAGTAGTGTCGCAGGGGGTGCTGGAGCCCATCCCAGTCATCTTCGGGCAGTGGGCAGGGGACACCCTGAACTGGTTGCCAGCCAGTCACAGGGCACACGGAGACGGACATCATACTAACTCATTCATACATAGGTACAATTTGGACTGGCCAATTAACCTGACATGCATGTTTTTGGGAATGTGGGAGGACACCCACGTCGGCAAACTCCACACGGGGAGGCCGCAGTGGCTGGACTTTAACCCTGAACCACTGCACCATGGGGCTACGCGTAGTCGGCCAAAGTCGTCAGTGGCCACGGAGAGGGGTGTGGTTCATCCTTTGGATTGCTCACAAATTAAATATGGAAATTCGGGTTTGCTTCTGGCTGGGTCTCACAAATTAAGGTAATTTGTCTGGCTCGGGCTGGGCTTCAATACCCGCGTGTCGGGTCATGTCGGGCTGGATTTTTTTTAGGCCTCCTCTTCCCGTGTTATTTTCGATTGTTCTCGATTGTTCTCAGCTCAGGGATGCTGCTGGAAATGTGAATTTCCCTTCGGGGATGAACAAAGTATCTATCTATCTATCTATCTATCTAACCTCCTTTTGTCCGGCATTCTGCCGCCACCCTGTGCCGTGTATCCCTGGCCCTCGCTCATACTATACAACACAGTGCCATCTAGTGGTCGTATACATATGAATAAGCATTGTAAAATGGTATTGTAGCCTACAGCTGTTTTTTAATGCAGATAGTTGGTTTCCTTTTGTTAAATAATGATTGATGTTTTTGTGAACTGTGCCAAAATACAAAGCTACAAATAATCAAAATGTAATTTTACAACTAATGGCCTAGTTTTGTTCATCTATCAAACAATTGGTTACTGAATCAGATTCCCTTATCACATTGCAATTTTCATCTTAAGTGACAGTATGTAATATTTGACTACTGGATTTGGCTGTACTGAGTCATGCAACCAAAAACGAGTGCTCCAAAGCACAAGGAAGAATACAAACTACAGGGACTTAAAGTGACTGAACAAAAGAAAATCTCCTAATTCTTTTATATTTTGTTTTGCTTTTTCGGAACTGTCCGGGTAGCATTTGAACATTAGCTATTTGTTTTTGTTTACAGGGTACATTTTGTCATGTTAGGTTTGATGTCTAAGTTTTGACTTGATTGATTCGCCGTTTCATGATAGTCGGTGTATACCCATAGTTGACAAATTTGCGTTGTAAAGGATGACCTGCATGGTTTTACGTATGAAGTATGGGTCGTGTTTTGAAAAGTTCAAATGCCAGAAAGACGAAATAATTGTTATTTTAGTGTGTTGTTGACGTCGCAATTTCCGCGTTAGTCACGTGTTCCCAGGTGAGCTCAAAGTTCAGTGTAAATGAAACTCTTTCAAATTGCTTTCTCAACAGCCACACCACAGGTAACTTTGCATTTTTGTTTGTTTAACTTTGGTCTATCTTTCTTACAAAAGCTGTATCAGGACATAAGGGGATCCTTCAGGGTTTAGAGCGTATCATGAAGTGAGCACGGATGAGCTTGAAATAAAAAAAAGTCCAGTTCCATGGAAATGGAGAAGGAGATAGTCAGGGATAGATAACACTTCAGCCTGGGGACAAATCCCTTCCCATCAGTCACTGAGAGGCCAGTGGAGAGCTTTGGAAAGGTTTTAACTGCAGCCAGAAAGATGCAGACTCCACCGAAGCGTCGAGTACTGACCTAGAGAGCTGGTTCAAGACCGTGGACAAGTCAAGACTCCCAAGCAGAATTAAACCTGGGTCTACCAACATGAGATCCTTTCAAGAATACTCTGGCCTCTCACTATCTACTTTATGTGATCCTCATTACTGTGGGGAAAGACAGAAGGTGAGCAATAATCTATGAAGATGGCTGGAAATGCCAGCCTAAACAGCAATGGCAACACCAACAAGTCCAGGCTGCCTTTCATCTCAGTCAGGGACACATGCAGGGGAACCCCTGCATGATCAAGAGATGCCAAAGTTTCTGTGCCGAAGATCAGCTAGAGGAAAAGGAGGATGTGGAGTGCAGCCAGTGCAGTCCAACAGGCAGTGTCAAGGCTCAAGCATAAACTATCCTGAGGTCAAAGCTAGATTTTGGTAGACATCAAGTAACCAGATTTCAATGTGTCAGTGGAAAATACAAAGACTGGTGCAGGAGGAGGTGAGAACTTAGGTTGAGGAAGAAAGAACCAGCAATTGGGTGGAAAACAGTTCGGGGTATTCCCGCCCGATGTCAGCTGGGATGGGCTCCAGCAGCCCTGCAAACCTTGTGTACATAAGGAGACGAAAATGAATGAATGTTAAAAAGTTGATTCTATATGATTGATTTATTGATTGATTGACATAGATCCTAATGGAGTATCTGTCCATATATTTCTCTTCAAACATGTACACGTATAACAAGGTCTGATGGCGTATGTGTGTTTAACTAATGATTTCTTCAATGAACTGTTTCGGCCACTTTATGAAAACGGACCTTTCCTTGTCAGCTTACCAGAGGTAGGAGAGCATCTTGACCTTTGACTGGGAAAACACATGTTCTGGTGGTAGCTTTGTGTCTGGTTATCAGGTGACCTTCCTAAAGTCTGCTGCCCTAGATGTCTTTGGTCTCCGCCCGGTAAGAGAGAATGTTGGCTTATTCAAATCTCTTCCCGGTTGCTATCGTTTAGTGAGTTAACATGTAGACTGTTGTGTCTGCTGCATTGCTTCTGTAAGGCACACTTAATTGCCTTGTTTCTAAAATATCCAATATAAATAAAACAACCTCAATTTGCAGTATTCAAAATAAAAACAAGGTTCTCAGAAATCTAAGAACCAATAGTGAAAAGACTTATTGGTAGCGTCTTAAAAAACTGTACAGTGCTCTAGGGAATGAATGAAAGTTTGCTAACTTGCCTACTTGTCAAAAGGATCACATTCTGAGCACTGTGATTGGCTGCAGGGCCGACTTCAGATGGAGTTAAGGAACCCCATAGCGGTTAACATTCACAAAACTAGACTTATCATCAGAACAGATGCGCGAGCTTCAACGCATGGAAACCGACATGAACTCAATCTGGTGAGAACATTTTACACCAACAACCTTGATTACATGTGGCTTTATTGGCGTTCTTTTCTGGTGTTTTTTTAGGCTCTTTTAGGGTTTACATTCTACACGCTCATTTGTTTTTATTTGGCTTCTGCTTGTTTGTCAGCATTTAACTGAGGTTCTTCAAATACGTATCATTGTTATTCTTGAGGTTCTTGAAGATTACTTTATAATTCTTATTAAGGTTTCTAATCTGTCAACTTGTATTTAATTATTTTAAATATGGGTGTGCTTTTGAAATTCAAACAGTTCTAGTATGAGGTTTTCTGGTTTTTAGAAGCTTAAGGTTGCTTTTGCAGTTAGTTTTTTTTAATTCTTATTCTGTTTCTTTCTTGAGAGTTTTCTTCAGGTTTGTCTTCTCTAAGGCATTGTGGTTCTCCTGCAGAAGTCTGAGGTATCTTTGGAGGTGGATTTCAAAGGAAATCGTTTGGTTCTACTTCATGGGAGTGCCAAGTGAGAATACACAATTACACCGATACATTTTCGTTTAACTCCAGTAAATTGCCAACGCTCCTCATTCAGATGTAAAATTGGACCCTCGACTTTCTGGGGAAAAGTTTTTGTAAGTTAAATGTCACCATACATACATACAGTGGGGCAATTAGGTATTCAGTTTTCCACTATTTTCCACTTGAGAATCTTAGCGAGACCTGTAATTGTCAATATGGATGAACCTCAACCATGAAAGACGGAATGTGGGGGAAAAAAACAGAAGATCACTTTGTTAGATTTTTATAGGTTTTATTTGGAAATCCTGGTGGAAGATAAGTATTTGCTCAAAACCCAAAAAGTTCATCTCAATACATTCTTATGTATCTTTTGTAACAGAAGCCAAACATTTTTTTATATTCTTCACCAGCTTTTCACAAACTGTTGCTGATTTTTTTGGCCTATTCCTCCATGCAAATCTCCTCTAGAGCAATAAGGTTTTGGGGCTATCTTTGATTAACACGGACTTTCAACTACCTCAACAGATTTTCAATGGGCTTGTTATCTGGAGACAGGCTAGGTCACTGCGGGACCTTGAAATGCTTCTTATGAAGCAACTCTTCTGTTGCCCTGGCTATGCGTTTGGGATCATTGTCATGCCGGAAGACCTAGCCACGTCTCATCCTCAATGCCCTTGCTGATGGAAGGAGATTTTCACTCAAATTATCTCGATACGCAATCCCAATTATTCTTTCCCTTACATAGATTAGTTGTCCTGGACTCTTTGCAGAAAAAGCCTGAAGCATGTATTTTTCCATCCTCATGCTTCACTGAGGGTATGTGTTTTTGGGACGTGTTTTTCTCCCCCAAACACAATAACCTGTGTTTCTACCAAAGAGTTCTATTTTGGTTTCGTCTATCCATCACACAGTCTCCCAGTCCTCTTCAGGCTCATCCAAATGCCCTCTAGCAAACAGCAGAGGGGCCTGGACGTGCACTTGCTTCAGTAGGTGTACGCATCTGGCAGTGCAGCATTTGAGTCCCTGGGGGCGCATCGTGTAAATGATAGTAACCTTTGTTACTGTGGCCCCAGCTCTCTGTAGGTCATTTACTCTGTCCCCCTGTGTGGTTCTAGGAAATTTGCTCACTGTTCTTGTTATTGCCACGCGGTGAGATCTTGCATGGAGCCACAGACCAAGGGAGATCATCTGTGGTTTCGTATGTCTTCCATTTTCTATTATGGCTCTTACAGTTAATTTATTTACACCAGGCATTTTACCTATTGCAATTTCTTTCTTCCCAGCCTGGTGCACGTCTACAATTTTGTTTCTGGTGTCCTTCGACAGCTCTTTGGCCAAAGTAGAGTTTGGAATGTGACTGAAAGGTTGCGAACAGGTGTCTTTTATACCGAGTTAAAACAGGTGCCATTAATACAGGTAATAAGTGAAGCCATATTAGACCTCATTAGAAGAAGTTAGACCTCTTCGACAGTCAGAAAGCTCACTTGTTTGTAGGTGACCAAATACTTATTTTTGCCCCACTGTGTATGGTATTTCACAGTCAATATTTTACTTGACAACACTCATGAATTGCGTTGCTTTGTAGAAGCGGTGTGCTCGGAAGAAGTTGGAAGAACTCATTTTATCCAAACTAAAAAGTCAGATAAACTTCTTTCCTTTAATGTTGTGATACATCATTGAAATCTTTGTGCGTCAATGGGTGTTTTTTGTGTAGGATTGATTGGCAAAATGGTGATTCCTGAAGCAGTCACTGATGTAGTCAATGTTGATGCCAAGATTTCTTATCATGAGGTAAGTCAAACACACCTCATACAAGCAAACCGGTAGGAGTGAGATCAGTCTCTGTTTATGTCTGTCCATTTTCTGAAGGGTGCCCTGATGGTCGGAGGAAATCTGAGCCTAGTTACTGAGGTGATGCAGAAGATTCTGAGGCGATACCAGGCAAAATAGAAGTCAGCTTGTTGGTCATTTTGTTGTTGACTGACATGGAATTAAATTATTTGATCAAACTTTCTGATTACATAAAAAATAACAGCTAAACATACTCACAATACCTCAACTTATTTTTCTTATCACATTAAAAGTTGCTTTTTCTTGGAAACTCATTTTGCAAAAGGTCTAATAAGTTAGTTTTATTGGCTTTAGTAGAAATGACAAGATGATAAGCATGATCTAAAAAACTGCCAGGTGATCTCGAGCCATGGTGTCCTTTCGCCGTTTACCTTAAAATGTCTTTCATCTTGCAGACTGTATTTTACAACTCCACTTAAAATAGCTTAGCATAATCAGGCATGCAATGACGGCTAGACTAATTAGCAGGGTTAGCATGAGCAGCATGGCCAGCCTCATTAGTTTGTTAAGCTAGCTCAGTGTTTCCTTTAAACACCTGTGAGCGCTGTCAAAATAAAAACCTTCTGAAATTAAAGCAGTGTTGCTTCATTCAGTTTCTTCTTCAACACTCAGGTTGCTGTCAGGCTGCAAATTCAAAGTTCACGTCAACAAATGAAACCATAGATAAAGGAGAAGAATGTTGTTGGCGTCTCACCACATACGTGTGTCCTGGAACAAATGACACTCTGCCAGGCCTCTCTTGAGAGCGCTTTTTCATTATACCTGGCAAAAGCAGACCCATACACAATTGTCATGTGACCAGTCATTTGACATGAAACAAAAAGACAAAGCCGCTCTTTTCACTAGAAGTTAATGTAGACAGATTACATCTGTTGTCATCTGAACCTTTCAATGACCTGCTGAAAAGTAAAAAACAATGGTCTAACGCAGGGGTTGGTAACCTTTCTGGACCAAAGAGTCGCGAAAGCAAAATATTATAATTTTTTTTAAAAGCTACATCATATATTTTGAGACAAATTTCACAAAAACCACTGAACTTCAATCTAGACAAAAGCTAATTCTTCCGCACAATTTATTTCCCTTTGACGTTTGATGATTTGATTAAATCTATGAAAATATCATACCTGTCAACCTGTACGTTTTTGCTGTACAAAGTACGTTTATTATGCATTTTAAGACATGTACGACATACAAGAAAATCTGTACGGAAAAAGGCAAACTTGTCAATTATGGGTACCATCCGGTATACAACGACTATCACAAAACGGCAAATCAATCAAGTCAAACGAGTTTGCTGCGGTAGCCTCTATCTGGGTATTGTTTTTTTCCGTTGCAAACGAAGCGAGCGGTTTGATGCTACTTTGCGCATGCGTCTGCCGCCAGGGGATTTCCCATCATGCATCATTCCGTGGTAGTTGTGTAGTGAAAGGAAGTCTGTCTCTTCTTAGAGAACCGGCTTTTTCGGCTCAACTCATTAAAGAGAGACGGCTCTCAAACGGCTCACTTGCTTTGATACATTATATTACGAATTATCATGTTGTATAAACAAGTTAAGAAAAAAAGGAGAAAATGAAAAAAGACAGGTTTGTGGTTATCCCTTTAATCAGTATATTACCAACAATAATTTAATGCAGAAAATGAATTAATAATTTGAATACAAAATGTATTATTCTACTTAATTATATTTGCATGTATTTTTTCCTTCTTCAGTGAACGTCCAAGCTACTTAATTTTTGAACTTTTTTTATAATAAACCTCATTCATGTCGAGCAACTCAGGATCTCACAACAAAATGTTAATTAACAATATATATGATATAACGAAACACATGTACAATATAACATATTAAACTACATAAATAAACACGTTTGAAAAAAAAAATATGGTGTAAGACTATTTTGTATTTTGTAAGGGAAAATATGACAGTTTGTAAGGGAATGGAGCCGTGGAGGTTGACAGGTATGAAATATAACAATGCCTGTGTGCCACATCAACAAATATACCACTCAAAAATTGTCCCTCTTATGCAGTTACTGAAGATGTTGAGGTTCATGTTGACCATTTTTCTGGTCGTAAATAATGGTTTCAAAACAAGGTGCGAGCAGAGTTCTCTTGTGAAAATGTCACAAAGTACTGTATACAGACGTATTCAGGGAATTGTGCTTTGTGTGCGGAGATCCGCCAACCCAATAAAACTGCTCTGGGGGCTTGGCTGTTTTTTTGGGGTGTTTACACTTTGTTTTGCTCTGTGTTTTCATCATAAAGTGTCGACTGTGAACAGAGATCGTGTAATGAGATTCCATATAAAGGATTCCTTAGAGATGTACTCCACAGCCAAGACGGGGTTTGTTGGTGAAATTTTGCCCTATATATTTTAGAGCAAACATGAAGCATGCCGTGTTGCTTCAGCTTTACATACATTGTTATTGGAATGTCATAGAAGATTCATATAGCACTTATTTTATCTCAGAGCCAAATCTACTGGTACTCATGAAACGAGCCAAATCTAGCTTGCGAGCCATAATTCCTGACCCCTGGCATGATGTGTGATGTGACTCATGTGCCTGTCAGTCCTGTGGATGGCCTGACCTGCAGGGGGCAGTACATCAGGCCTATGGAGGCGACGTTGGTTCATCATGGCCGCCGGGGTCACTGCGCCAAAAGGCAGGGCTTTTCCAATCTTCTGACAAAGCTCGTCCATCTCTAGCTTCTGACTGGCCTGCAGCCGACGCACCTCTAGCATGTGTCTGAAGAAGATGAGTGTTGGGTTATATAAGGTCGTTTCCACTGCAATCATCCTTGGGGTCCACCTTTCACGAATTTCCTTTAACTCCCCCCACGTATCGTCATCATTGTCGGATTCGTCGGACGTGGCGTAAGAGCGGCTTCGTAAATGGCTGCCAGACGATCCCTCATATAAGCTGCCGGTGGCCTTGCGGGCACCCCTCCTTCTTCTGTCTTCTGGCGCAACAACTGTGTCAGTATAGCAACTGCTCTCTGATTGACTGTCTTCCTGTGAAACACTATCAGATGTCTCCGACAAGCTCATCTGAGATGAGGGTGGTGAGTGGGATATGATTGTCTGGGGCTCCGAGTGCGACACCTGGAAACGACCGACGCTTCGAGTGGGCGGAGTTTTTGCTGAAACATGACAGATCGATAATGAATCATTTGTAGGCTTATAGCAAAAAACGGGGGTCAGCAACCTGTGGCTCTAAAGCGTCTCTCTAGTGCTTCCTAGTGGCTCACATAAGCTTTTTAGACAATGTTTTGAAATGTAAAATGAATTTTAAACCTAGGCAGCACGGCGGCGCAGTGGTTAGCGCGTGTGCGGCACAGTTCTGAGGTCATGAGATCGAACCTCCTGTGTGGAGTTTGCCTGTTCTCCCCGGTTTTCTCCGGGTACTCCGGTTTCCTCCCACATTCCAAAAACATGCATGTCAGGTTAATTGGCCGGTCCAAATTGTCCATAGGTGTGAATGAGCAAGCAAATTGTCTGTCCCTGTGTGCCCTGCGACTGGCTGGCAACCAGTTCAGGGTGTCCCTTGCCCACTGCCCAAAGATAGCTGGGATGGGCTCCAGCACCCCCGCGACCCTACTCAGGATAAGCGGTGCAGATAATGGATGGATGGATGGATGGAATTTTAAACCATATTTGTAAATATGGTTTCTATGGGACAAACACAAAACAAATATTTTTAACTTTTTAAATCTCATCTCATCTCATTAGCCGTACCGCTTATCCTCAGTAGGGTCGCGGGGGGGCTGGAGCCCATCCCAGCAATCATCGGGCAGTGGGCAGGGGACACCCTGAACTGGTTGCCAGCCAATCGCAGGGCACACAGGGACAGACAACTCATTCGCTCATTCACACCTAGGGACAATTTGGACCGGCCAATTCACCTGAAATGCATGTCTTTGGAATGTGGGAGGAAACCGGAGTGCCCGGAGGAAACCCACGCAAGCACGGGGAGAACATACAAACTCCGCACAGAAAGTCTGGAGCTGGATTTGAACCCACGACAGGTTCCCATGACATGAACTGTGCCGCACAAGCGCTAACCACTGCGCCGCCGTGCTGCCCAACTTTTTAAATATTTAGAATAAATATTAGATGAGCAACTTTTATGTATAAATCCCTTTTTTCCTTTGATTTAAAAAAAGGTTTATTAAAGGTCTTTATTTTTTGTGGCTCCAGAGATTTTTTTTTTTTGTTAGTCTGTTATGGCTCATTCAACATTTTTGGTTGCTGACCCCTGGCATAAGCAAATACATCATCATGTTAAAAGTGTGTTTATATGTGTGTACCATTAAATGTGGCTGGCGGTCCAGGTGATGGTGTGACAGAGGACTGCACCTGTAGCACAGCAAGTTTACAAGTGACTAATATTTCCATTACCATAAACATCAATATCAGTGTGGGCACATTACTTGTGTGAGGTTGGAAGACTGTTCCTGTTTGGACTGGGTTGGGACTGGGGCTGAACCTGTGCATGTGACAGAGATAAACAGATATTTTCATCACAATGCGATAACAGTGTGTGATGTTACATTTTATATCACAAGTTATGTTGTTAGAGGATACAATGTATGTGACATTGCATTCAATGTGGTCCCAGAGACTATGATGTCAAACTAACCATGGGGGGGTAGATTTGAAGAATATCCCTGCTGAAAGGAAGAGGCATGTGAAAAGTAAAAATAGTGACTTCAAAGATTATTACATTGTGAGAAACAATGTCAACCAATGAGTAAAGGAATCAGTCTCACCTGTGTTGAGCTCCAGTTAGGCGTTGCCCCCTGTGGCCCCTGATAAGCGTGGCCTAATCCTGCTGGTGGAGTACCTTGGAAGGAGGTGTTGCCCAAAGAAGGCGACGTTGGAGGAGAGAAGTGCCCGAGAGTTGGTGCAAAGGGCGGGGTAGCATGCGTCTGGTAGCTTTGGGAAGGAGGAAGAAAAGAGCGGGCCATTGTCATGGCTATTGACATCATGTTGGCCAGAGAGAAAAGTGGTTGGTCAGGAGGCGGCCATTGAGGTGGCGCGCCAGTTGGGTTATTGTAGGCAGGGTACGCCACAGGCAATGGGGGATACTGTGGAGATGATGGGGCCTCTGCGTGGAGGGAAGCAGGAGCAGGGGTATGAAAGACAGATAGATGAACACACCCCCAGCAGATGTTGACAAATTCAAAAGGTTTTCAATTAGAAATCATCTACCTGGTGAAGTGAAAGATGGTTGTGGCCATGGCGCTGTGGCAAGCACCGTTGTCTCAGGCTCAACATCCCTGTAAGAGGACGGATCAGCCTCCACCATGTCTGCCAGGAATACATGTTTATCACTGCCCAACATTTCAATTTAGCATCATCAGTCAAAGCTAGTCTTACTGCTGAGGGAAGAGCTAGATGGTGTCCTGGATGAGCGCTCAGCAGCCAACTCAGCTTCCATCTTCGCCTGTTGGGTAACAAAGGGTTATGATCGGCTCTGGCGTCTGTGTGCGTATGCACGAATGTGTGCGTGCTCATATGTGTGTCGATTGAAGTACACCTGTTTCTGTTGCATCTTCATGGACTCTGCTCTTCTAATGATATCATACATGCGGAGGATGAATACAGTCCGCTCATCCTCCAGGAGGAAATCTCTGTGCAACTATCACACAAACATTTTCGTTATTTGTACAGTGCAGTATGCAGTAAACAGCTATATCTGATCCGAAATCCGTAGAAATTAAACAAGCTGTTGTATTTTTTTCCTGAATTAGTAACAACACTATGTGTATTTGGATGATTCTGGTTCCTCGATTCAATCTAGGTTGTCAGTTTCAACTTTGATTTTTGTCCCTCTACTTTGACATTCATGTTATCCAACGCAAAAAACAAATTCTTTTAGATAACCAGTTATTTTGAATGCAAATTTATCTGCACGCAACGCTACTTGATAAAAGAGCAGGCGTGGAAACTTTAATAGACTTTAAGTACAATGCAAAACATTTTTTTGTAGTTTTAACATATTTCAATTTTTTATGTCAGTAAAATCTGAAAAATTTACCATAAGTATTATCTCATCAGCCACACCGCTTATCCTCAGTAGGGTCGCGGGGGTGCTGGAGCCCATCCCAGCAATCATCGGGCAGGGGACACCCTGAACTGGTTGCCAGCCAATCGCAGGGCACACGGGGACAGACAACTCACTCGCTCATTTACACCTAGGGACAATTTGGACCGGCCAATTCACCTGAAATGCATGTTTTTGGAACGTGGGAGGAAACCGGAGTGCCCGGAAAACCCATGCAAGCCCGGGGAGAACATACAAACTCCGCACAGGAAGTCTGGAGCTGGATTTGAACCCACGACAGGTTCCCATGACATGAACTGTGCCGCACAAGCGCTAACCACTGCGCTGCCGTGCTGCCCATTAGTATCATTATTTTTAATATTTTCTTGTTTATCTGTTAATTTTTTCTGTTGATTTTTTTAAGAATTAAGAAACAAGAAAAAAAGCTATTCTTAACATGATCAAAACTTTCAAGGGGTAAGAATTTATTTTTGGTGATGTATGAATACAGTAGTATTGTACGATGTGAATGTGAACAGACCACCTCGAAATTTCAGAAAGAGAGTGTTCTCTCCCAAGTACTTAGGATCTAAAATCAGTATGGTCACACGCATACCAACAGGCTTTGGGGGAAAAGTGCGCTGCGACGGGCAGCTGGTGATGTACCTTTAGGGGGCGCTACCCATTAATGCCAAGGTTTGGCTTATCTCGGAAGAGCGGGAGGATGCTTTCCAACGACAACATCGGCGACCAGATGATGGTAGGATCAGGAGGGTTCTCTTGCTACTGGTGACCTCGGGAACTAGTACTGTTTCATGTGGGGGGAGCAAACCCTAACCCAAAATAATGGCTGTACTTTCCTAAGACGCAGCACAGGAAGCGGTGCCTCGACAACTCAGGTGGTTAAGGGATCCATTATCTGTGATGTTTAGTGTACGAGGGCCAATATCAAATAAATTTGAATGAGATCCAACAAAAATTAATCCAACAAAAATTAATGTCGTTTAAAATGGAGAGATGTGCTTGCTCCCTTTTTGAGTTTGTTTCAACAATTTCCTCTGGCATGTAAAAAAGACACTGTAAAACTTTTGATGGAAGTTGCAGTATTGATTTATACTTATGATGAATTATACTTATACTTTATACTTATGATGAATTACTTTTGCCGCACACGCTGCAATCAACTGCAGGCGCTCACCATCACAGAGGCGATGTCTTCTGGGTGGTCGGCATCCAGGTCAAATTTAAATGTCACCATCTTGCTGTCGTGAGTGTTCAACTGGCACTCGACCACGCGATCGTTCATGTCAGACACCTGCATGGGCGTGAGCATGCACACGCGCGTCAACTCAAATGCATTGATACAAAAACAGCAACTCAGAGCCATCAACACAAACAAACATATACTGTACGTGTATGCAAACACCCAAAACCGGAGCTCACCGCTGTGAGTCTGAGCTGCGTCCTCATTCTCCTTCTTAACTTCCTGTCGGGATGATGCTCAGTTGCGTCCCATTGGCTCTTGTCTGGTTGGCCGTCGTTGCAATCACTCAGTCCTGATGTTACGTCAGAAGCGCAGCTACAACAAACAACAATTTTTTAACTTCGTGTATAAGTGTGTGTGACTCTTCAACATACTTGTCAACTTATGAAATGAAATGATCTGCATTTATATAGCGCTTTTCAAGTCAATGACTTCCCAAAGCGCTTTACATTGTGCTTCAAATTTCCCAATAGCGGCCGTGATCTGTGCAGCCATGCAAGGCGCTAACCTGCTTATTGGGGGTATTGGGGGTTCAGTGTCTTACCCAAGGACACTTCGACATGTAACACGGACAAGCCGGGATTCGAACTGGGATCCCTTAATCCTAAAACGATCGCTCTACCTCCTGAGCTACTGCCGCCCCTGTATTCTATTCCTTTTTTGATCATTTCAAATTGAGCACGCCATTTAACAATTATTGGACGGGATTTTTTTTTTTTTTTTCCAAAAGGCCAATCATGCCCTGACCATTTTGCTCTAATCCAGATTGTCTCGGTCACTGCTAACAGACAAAAACGTCATTGATAATTGCTAATGAAGAGGATGTCTGCGAATCCTGCACTGTTAGGTATTAAAAGCGTTCGAGGTAAGATAAGGCCTAAAAAAATCCAGCCTGACCCAGGCCATCAGGAATTAAAACCCGACCCAGCCCAAGCCGGACCAATTAACTTGACTTGCAGGACCGATCCCGGAGCAAACCCGAAATTTCATTATTTGAAAGGACTCGGGAGAAAAAGGGGTGATTTTGGTCTCCCTGTCACCCGCCGCACGCCCTGTTCTCTGGGTTTGACGGTGCCAGATGCCGCGAAAGTGGGACGGGATCTGAAATGTGAATCCGCGTGACACTTAAGGCCTGTCTTTTTAACAACATCTAAGGTAAACTGACTGTATAAAAATGTACATCTTTTATATTTCTGTGTCTGCAGATGTTACATAACCGACAATTTTCAATCATTGATGGGTTGTTTTTCGGTATAACAAATAAATGAAAATCTGCAAGAGGGAAGCAAGCTCTGGCCCGACATTTTAGGGCGCCCCTTTATCCAAACTAGGGTCAGGCTCAGCTCAGTAAGGCTCAGTAAGCAGCACTACATTTATTGTAAGTGGAGAAAGAACTAAGAAAGATGCTGATATAATGTGTTTTTTTATTTGACAATTGTTATCCCCTTGTTTACACATATTATCTTTGTGTTTTTGTTCTACATAGTCTCTCTTGCTGTGAGTAAACAGGTGCCGCGTTATGTTTGTTAAGTTTATCATAGCTTAATAAGGGGAACTGCAATAATTAAAAAGGGGGAACAATTGGCTGACGTGGACAGGTATTCTTTAAGTTTGTGTGCGTATGTGAAGGTATGTGTGTCACCTGTCGGCAGGTGAGGAGAACCCATGAAGCGATTGTGAGGGCTCATTCTGTAACACTGCGAGGCTCTGAGAAGATGGAGAAGAAAATAGTTGTTAATATAGCTGTATCCCTGCTCAGTCTATGACCCCGCTTTCTACTCACTCTTGGGTAGCGCAGAACAGGAAAAGGTGGAGGTTTTGACCTCCGGCTCCTAAGGGGCGGGACATAGCTGCTTTGATGAGTCTGAAGAGTGATAGGAGGAGGCGAAGCTTCCTGTGCACTACTTCGCTTCACTGTTATGAAAACCACAAAATCAGACACTATATGCTAAAGCTGACTAAATATGTCAACAAATCATTAACAAAATACTCTTTTTATTCTCCATATCAATTCTATTTTAACACACTAACAGATTAATTCTGTAATGTGTCTGAACATAGAACTGAACATACAAAGATAAAGTGTCAATGCTCTTAATAAGTGTGATGGCTAAATCTTACAGTAAACCATTTTTCCAAGAAGTTGCATTCCACCTTATTAGTAAGCTGTATAACAGTGGTCTCCAACCACTGGGCCGCAGACTGGTAGCGGGCTGTGGGTAGTTTGGTACCAGGCCGCACATAAAAAAGAATAAGTACTATTATTGTTTATACATATTGTGGTTTTACTGTTTTAGAATGAACTTGAACCAGGTCTTTAAGATGGTACTTAAAATCAGTGTGGTTCACAGAGGCAATCGCAGTTACCTGTAGTGTAATGTCACAGTCACATTGGAAACAAGGATTTCTGCCCGCCGAAGAGACAGTGAAGGACGGAACCAAACTTTTGCATTTAGAGCCAATCAGTGAGGAGAATTGTATCTACTTCATGCTACAACAATTGAATAATAACTTTGAAAATATTTATTCAATGGAGATGGAGGATGTATGGATCCTAAGTCAATAACTGTGGTGTCTCCACATAATACCAACAAGCTTTTAGCGGGGTTGCTTCATTTGGTGAGTTTGTGTTTTCAATTACATGACACGCCGATCCTCGGGAGATTTTGCGTTAAACATTGCGATAGCGACCAGAGTGTGTCGCTATTAGCACATTCGACTAACAGTTCACAAGTCTCTTTTTGCACAGTTTGCATGTTCCCCCCATGCCCTCGGGCACTCCAGGTTCCTCCCCCATTCTAAAAATATGGCTGGGATAAGCCAAGCAACCCAGGGACTCTCGTTCATGTAGGATGACTCAAATTTTTCACATGAATAACAGTGGATTTACGCTCATTATTATTATGAATCTTGTAATAGTTCTTCGTGTTCTAATTGTTTTTTTAATATTATTATCGTTATCATTATTTCAGAAAAAGTAAAAACATGTTTAATGCCGCCCTTGAACTGGTCCCTGGTACAGAAAAGGTTGCCGACCATAGCTCTATAAAACCTTTGAAGTCTTTTTTTTTCCAAAAGGTGTCAAAAAAAACAAAATCTTGTCTATCCTGTTAAACACGTAATAATGTTTAGATTTTTTTCTCACAGAAGATTGGTCTCAAAAAATGTGCTGGATTTAATACAAAACACTATCTGAATTGATTAGATTGTTGTGTGAATTATTTCTTGAAAAAAATAGTTTTCTGATTTAGAAAAGTGTATTGTAGAATAGATATAATATTTCAAAAACAAATATTTGTCCATTCTTTGATTTCATCATGTTTTAATACCCAGATACTGATCACATTTTTCCCACACTGGTTTCATTAAAGGGTCACTGTGTAATATTTGGCCACTAGATGTTGCTGCATGCTGCAGTACAACCGAAAACGAGTGCCACTAAGAACAAGTAAGATTGCAAACTGTGGAGACTCAAAGCGACCAAACAGCACCATTTAGAGTCTTACTTTTTTGCCCAGGCTATTACAAGGTGTTTGGTTTTTAGGAGTACCCTTCGCTGCAAGACGGTGACAGCTCCCTCTAGTTGAGCCTCATGTATGCAAAATTAATACAACTTTCTTGACCTAGGAGTATTTAAATGACAAAACACATTCCTTCTTTCATTTTCAAAGGAGATCAATTCTAACCTGTAGCCGCCATCTTGTCGCTTGTATAATGCACCTGGCTGACGCTGGATGAGGACATTGGAGGAGGTGGGGCTTGGATCCGAGATGTAGCAGAAACTCCAGAGTTCTGATCGAGGGTAGCCATTAACTCACATAACACTTAGTCCAGCGCAAACAAATTCATAAATGTCTTAATTTTCAGTTTTTTAGAGCTTCCATAAGTTTACCTCAACAATTAAAAGATAATGCACCCACCTCTCCTTGCTGATTGGTCGTCTGTGGTAGAAGCGGTGGGGGAACTTCACACTCCTGGGTGGCATTTCCCTGTTGCCGTGCTGCGTCTTCTGCCAATCTGCGTCGTTCGTCGCGGTGTCGCTTGATGGTGGTCACGCCATCTCGTATTGCCATTGCAACAAGCTTGTAGTCGCCCTCTGACACGAAGCCCAGGACAACCTGGGAGGTGATAGTTTCAATGAGTGAGAAAGAGAGTGTATAAATCAGAGAACAGAAAAGACTTGCATGAGCATGCATATGTGCGGGGAGACAGAGAGAGAGATAGAGAGAGACAGACAGAGAGAGACAGAAGGAGAGAGAGAAAGCGACCAAATGTGTTAGCATATTGTTCAATGGCCTACCATATCCTGGGCCACCTCTTCAGGTACGTCGTTGTTGAGCTGAAAGAGGAACTCGATGGCATTGTTGCCTTTGTACTTGCCGTGAAGCTGCTTAGTACCGTCCATCCTCAGCCACAGCATGAGGGCCGACTTTGTGCCATCATCTTCCTCAGCCAGCTCCACATGAACTCCTGGATGGCTTTGGAAGAAGCGGTGTTCGAGAAGGCCCTGAACGGTCAACCTGTTGGTGGGTGGCATAGGGGGTGTACTGTTTTAGCGGGTGGGCTAAGACTACTGGTCATGCACTGGCCCGAATGGATGCACCTTTCTTTGCTGTTTGTGTGGATGCATCCTTCAATGATTTCCTTCAGCTCAGGAATTGTGACTTTTGAAAAACTGTCTGGCTTGATACCCTATCAGAGCGGCAATATAAGAGACACTGGTCAGACTTGGGATGCAATGAAATGTGGTGTTAGTGTGACATGGGCAAGATGATCAAAATATATCAGAAGAGTTGAAACAATAAACTCATTTTTATTGCCAGCAGTAACCCACACAACATAAGGGATCCAAGAACTGCTATACCATTAATGGGAATGTGAGACGAGATTTGGGCATAAATGAAACAAATGAGAGATGCGTGTGCGTCAAGGTGGCCAATACCTAAACAAGACTTATCCGCGAGAGGAGGAGCTAGGCCGTGTCTCACTTACGTTAGTGACCTTGCGGTAAATCTGAGCAGCGTTTTGACACTCGGAGTACGGATACTCAGACGTAGTCATCTCCAGAATGCACATGCCAAATGCGTACACATCCACCGCCTCGTCATACTTCTCATCGTACATCTCAGGAGCCATGAATTCCGGCGTACCTGAAAATAACACAATATGACATTAAGAAGTCTTAACAAGGTCAGGGGGGTTACCAGGACAGCACTTTTATGTACCAATGATGACAAGATTGCGATATCACACCAAAACGTTTTTGTCATTTAGTTATCAATATGATTGCTGCGATCTCATTCTTATGTAATACACACGTTGCAGTAGAGTCACCATTACGCTAAAAGCTATTTGGGTGAATAATTAACTAAACAACTACTTAAGTCAATTTGAAACAGCTTATTGGGTTGTTTTGTACAAATAAAGCCAAAATTTGGGTCACTTAATTCAAAACCTCTAATATGTAGTAATCGAGTTCAAAACAAAAACAACCCTAACCCTATCCTTAAAAAAAGGTTAATTTTGCCCAAAATAACAAACCCAAATTGGGTTATTTTGTTTAAACCCCTCGTAAAAAGCATCTTGTTTATTTATAACTCCTGAAAGATTGCTCATATTTTGAAAAATTAACAAAGCAACCTCAGTAATTTTGTTTGAAACAAAACAAAAAATAAGTTATTTTGGAGTGTTACATACAGTAAACCTTTTGCTTGCAGGGGTTACATTCCCAAAAATACGTGATTGGCAAAACTGTGAGTTTTTTTTGTAACAATTATTATACAATTAAATATATATACATTGAAACATAAGAACAAACCATTTCACAGGTCCAAGCATTTGTATTACAAATAAAACACCATGCAAACTTTATTTTCATTCTTTACAAATAATTGCTGTCAAATAATAATTGTAATCATCAATGTGAATGTGAACTGATGGCTTTCAATTGCAGGGCATAATGTAAATTCGGCAAGGTGTTTTACACACATGTACATGAGAAACTGCAACGTTAATGACACACAGGTAGAAAAGAAGTGGAGTGACTATCTAGCCAATCAGAATGCAGAACACAATGCACAATGCACAATGCAAATCAATGAAGTAGCGAAGACGTGGCAAGGGAACTGGGTTATAGCGAAGGATCACTGAAATTGTATTAATTGCAAAATCACAATAATGTGTCTCTGACGTCAAAGATACATTACAGACATCTCGATGCCACCTTACCAATGACGCTCTTGGCAAAGGAGGCCTTCTTGAGAGTGGCGAGTCCGAGGTCCCCGATCTTAACGGACGCCGAGGGCCCCGTAATGAAAATGTTGTCGCACTTGAGGTCGCGATGTAGGATCGGAGGGTTGCGTGAGTGCAGGAAATGAAGACCTTTCAGGATCTGGAAGCTCCACCGCTGAAGCAACTTCAGCTTTATTGGACGAAATCGGCGAAGGTATCTGAGGAGGAGGCGAGGTCAGCTTAGGGACCCTGCAATATGTTAGCTTCTGATTGACTCACGTCTTGAGGGTCCCCGACGTCATGAGCTCGGTCACCAGGACGGTGCACTTGCGACCATTCAGCATTGATTTCCAAGAGTCAAAAAAACGGACAATGTTTGGGTGCTGGAGCCCCTTTAGCATCTCCACCTCCTCCTCAAAACGCTGCCGCTCAGTTCGTGTCAGGCGCTGAGTCTGATGTGGCAAAACAGTTAATCATCCGTCGCGTTTTTATTTTTAAATGAAGCGATATTTCAAAATATTTTAGGAATGAGGCACAATGATTACATAACTAAACTTATATAGCATACAATTCATAATTTTGAAACATACAATACCCTTCAAAAGTTTGGGGTCGCTTAGAAACGTCATTATTTTTTAAGAATAGCACTTTTTTTTAAATGAAAATCATCCAAAAATCAAAAACACACCCCATACATTGTAAATAAAATTTTAGCTGCAAATGTCTTATTTTAATGCAATATCTACATAAGTGTATAGAGGCCCATTTCCAGCAACCTGCACTCCAATGTTCTAATAGAATGTTGTGTTTGCTAATTGCGTTAGAAGGCTAATGGATGTTGAGAAAACCCTTGTGTATTTATGTTAGCACAGATAAATACAGTTTGGATAGTAATGGAATCTATAAAACTTATTTTGAGTTAGTCGAGTAACTGGAGCCTCACATTGGTAAGTGTGATTCAGCTTTCAGAAAGGCGAGAAAAAGAGAACTTTCATGTCTGTTTCAAGTTCTTGTTCTAAGAAAATAAGGTCAAGTCAAGTCAAGTCATGTTTAATTGTATAGCCCTTAATCACAGAGTCTCAAAGGGCTGCACAGACCACAGATTATTTCAAACTATTACACCATTCTCTGATCTAAAACATACCTGAGGGTAAGAAAAACTCAAAAACCTCAACATGAGGAAAATGAAACCTTGAGAAGGGATCCGACATGAGATAATCCCCCTTCCAGGATGACCAGGCTGTAATGGTTGTTGCAGTTACAAACAATAAAAATAAAACATAAATAAAATAAAATATAGAATAAAAATCAAATCAAAAGGAGGACCAGGTTGCAACGGATGTAGGAATGACAAATAATACACAGCTATTGTCAACATGAAATATAGGTTATTCATATGCTATAGAATAGAGGAGTGTTTTTAGTCTAGATTTAAACAGTTCCACTGAGGTTGCAGATCACATTTCACAGCACCGGTGCCCGAATGTAAGGATATTTCATTAAAGAAATTGTCAAAAAGCTGAAGATATCCTACTAAGGTGTGTATCATTCTTTTTAGAGAACAGAACAAACAAGCTCTAACCAGAGTAGAAAGAGAACTAAGCGCACTCGCTGCACAACTAAACTATAGAGTCTCTAGTTCGAGAAAGAGAGTTCTTACAGCTTCTCAACCAACAGATTGGTTTAATAGTAGCTGCAAAACACGAGTGCCGACATCCGCAGTGAAGAGGCGACTCTGAGATGCTGGCCATCAAGGCAGAACGGCAAAGAAAAAGCCATATCTAAGACTGGCCAACAAAAGGAAGATATACAATAGATTTGAGCAAAAGAACATGGTCAATAAAAAAGGGTGACTTTTTAATGGAACACACAAAATTGTCTGCGTGACCGTCAATTTTTGAACGGTAGTGTATAAAGTGTGTTAACTATACAAGCATCGTTGATAAACTACCCCCAAAAAATCAAAATAAACACGATGTTAATAATTTAGTCAGTATTATATTATATTCCATGTTGTGTGAATGCATGTGTGTACTTGTGTGCTGTTATCAACATCAGACAGCTGTCGCATGTACGATCAGATGATGTGGAAAGTTCTGCTTCAATTATCTCACGAACACATACGCTCATGTGCTCGCAGACATCGACAGACACACTCAATGGTTTGATGAGGTATGATATGATTTCACATAACAGCACACCTGGGCAAGGTGGCACAAGGTCAAAAGGCATGGTTTTGACTCTTTCACAGTGGTACCCTAATTACGGCCCAAGAGGTGGAGACTGCCCACCTTTACATTTTGTCCCGCCCCCTGAAAAATATCAGAGATTTTGCCGCGCAATTTTTTTTCTTCCCAAAAAAGATCTGAAAAGTCTGGATGCTGCTATGACGATAAAGAGTGCACTGAACTTTTACCATTTGACTATCAGTGATATAGAGGATAAAAAGGAAGGGGCATTGGGTTTTATTTCATTATCACACTAATTTTAGTCACAGTACCGGAGAATAATCTTAATTGTGTAGTGTCTCTAACATGGTACAAAGACAATTAAACGAGAACAAAATTAACATTCTTCTCTGGTATCGAGACTAAAAATAGTGTGATGAGATCAGATCTACTGCCCTTTTTTTGCAAGTCATCCATACCACTGGGAGTCCTGTGCTCTGACAACCAAGCTGATCTTGGACCTGTTAGAGACAGTGCTCAGCACAACAGAAAGTTTATGTTCCATCTTTATTGACTTTTTTATCCATGAAAAAAACACTGAGCGTTTTGGTTATCTCATCTCATCTCATTAGCTGCACAGCTTATCCTCAGTAGGGTCGCGGGGTGCTGGAGCCCATCCCAGCAATGGATGGGCAGTTTGCAGGGGACACCCTGAACTGGTTGCCAGCCAATCGAAGCGTTTTGGTTATTATTTCATTAAAAGTGTTATTATTTTTCGACTTTTGTTCTGTGAAGAATCCAGAAAGGCTATTTGGCTGTGACTTACGTTTTAACATTCAAACACTCTTGCAGTGATCAATTATTTGCTGTTACAAACTGACCTCTGCCCCTTATAATAATAATTTCCTTGTATTGTCATTCTGTGTAACAATGTACACAGAACGAAATGTTGATTGCACCTGACCCGTTGTAGCGAGCCGATGCAGCCGCAGCCAACAGAGGGCGCCGCCGACCACTTTTTAAGTCTTAGGAATGACTCGGCCGGGGCGCGAACCACCGACCTCCCAGTCTCAAAGCGGGCGCCTTACCATCTAGGCTACTGAGCTGGTATATCAGAGAACGAAGAAGTTATGTGGCCTTCACAAAAAAAAATGGGGACACCTGCTCTATCAAGACTGCAGATTTTTGAAGTAATGAATGTGCATGACAATCTTAGATTCCTGTGTGTATGTGTGCTCATACCTGTAACTCGCACCAGGCCACTTCAACAGTGGTCTCAGTGTCAAGACCCTTGTAGACGTTCTTGAAAGATCCTCGTCCGATCTCGATATCAAACTTGAGGAAGCGTCCGTCAGGCGAAGAAGCCACGGCCTTGGTGGCCGCTTCATCCCCATCTGACGTCAAAAGAACCGCCGCTGCCGCCACTTCCTCACTTGAGTCAAGACTACTGTCCCGACTGGACGCCATCTCTGATTTGACACCTTGGAGAAGGTTTTCAGAGAGCATCTCCGAGAGGTTGGATCCACCCGCTTGGCCTACCTCAGTTTCATTTTCCATGATTTCATGAGTTCATATTGGGCTTTTGTGAGGTGGTTGCAGTCCAATTACAGAATTAGCATCACAATGAGACAAAAAAAGGTGGACAGAGAACTTGACAAAAAAAAAAGCAATTGAAGATGAGTGGCGATGCAGGAAGTGAAGAGGACACGTAAGTGAGGCCCTGAGGGTCAGATCGTCTCTATCAGTTGTTTGCAGATGGCACAAGCTCCTCCCACTCGCCACCTGAAGCACATGTTTTTCGCATGCAACACTTTTTCACAGCTGTAATTTTGCACTTTTGTTAACTTCAAATATTTTCGTTTTTAATTTTATGACAGTAATAAAACGTAATCACAATAAGACATCCATAATATGAAATACAATTAATAAATACAGATACTCAATTCAATTATATTCATATTGCACATTGAATGCGGGGTTCTTGGTTTTAGGTTTCCCGAAAGAGTTTAAAATGACATATTTTCTCTATTGAGTGTGTGTTAATGCGTAACTGAGTTCAAAGAGCCTGTGTATATAAAATTTCACCGCACCTATCTGCTTTTAACTTACGTTTATCATTTGTGTTCCGGCCATGGAAGCGCATTAGGCTGGAAGACAAGAGACAGAGGGGAGGTAAGGAGAGTGATTTCACGCACATGCTCAGCTTTACTTTTTTAGGATGAAATTGTAAAAGAAAGATAAGGACTGTTCCAGCCAGAACCGCCCAAAAATTCGAAAAAATGAGAGTCTATTCGAACGCAACAACGAAAGACACGTACGTGCTCGAGCCATACAAGCAGCTTGACAGAGGCTGCAATTATGATTTCAGCCAGAAGATGGCGTTAGCAAGCGGAATATTGTGAAGTTACGAAAGCCGCCTTAAAAAGAATTGTCCACGTGATGTAACGTTAATAAAATCAGGTGAAACAAAAATAATGCAGACAGTAGATGAAGAATAATGATTAAAAACACGTAAATACATTATCAAAACAAATTGATTACGAGTTTACACAAAAGGACTAATTAATGGATTAATAAGTAGAGTTGAAAAAGTGTCAGGAAAGTCACAGCGTCATTATTGTTTAATAATATTGTCGCTGTATTCTACACTCTGTTTGCTATGAGTAAATAGGTGCTGCGTGGTGTTTATCACTTAATAGAATTTGAATCACTAATTAGGGGAACAATTGGCTGTGGCGGCACGGCAGATGATTGGTTACCCCGTCCGTGGCAAAGTTCGTAGGTAATGGGTTCAAATCCAGCTACCAGAATTCCTGTGTGAAGTTTGCATGTTCTGCCCGTGCTTGCATGGGTTTCCTCCAGGTATCCTGGTACACCCCCCCCCCCCCCCCACACACACACACACACATTCCAAAAACATGCAAATTGTCTCTAGGTGTGATTTTTCTGTGTCTGTGTGCCCTGCGACTGGCTGGCAACCAGTTCAGAGTGTCCTCTGCCCACTGTCCAAAGATAGCTCGGAAGGGCTCCAGCACCCCCGTGACCCTACTGGGGATGAGCGGTGCAGAAAATGGATAGATGGATGATACGTATGGAGTTAAGTTCACTGTATTGCCTGCCATAAAACGACATGATCTCAAAGCTTACTGTCAAGACAGATAAAAAAAATATACTATGTGCCTTATGTTGAAAATTTGTATAAATGTTTTTGCGCTTCTGTCCGCCTGTCTGTTGTCAGGTCTGCATTGAAATTGAAAAACTGATCTCAAGTGTCTTGTTTGCAGACCGCCACATAATTTAAAAGACCTGCGCTCTTCTGGATGGATGAGGAGCGAATGTTGAAGAGGATCTACAGAGCATAAGTAAATGGAAGGAGACCAAGAGGAAGGAAGTAATTTCCGTGGATGGATGGTGTTATGAGTGCACTGTAGGAAAGAGGTCTAAATATAGTGGAAGTTAGAGCTCTTGTTTGTGATAGGAATGAATGGAGAGGTGTTGTAAAAGGATAGCGGGATGTTTAGACGCGTTTTAAGGAATGGGCAGGGCACCCGTGTGATGCGGCAGGGGTAAACCAGTGAAAGCTGCTGTTGAACAGAAGAGTGTGTTATGTCACCCTGACCCGAGTGACATGGCCGCTTTCTTGTGTCCCGTTTCATCTGGAGGGACGAAAGCATGACCAACATGGGTGCCGAAGTGCTTAACTTGTTTGGGAGTTTGGGAATTTGGGTTGGCCGTGGTCCAAAAATTTGTGTGTGTTTTTTGCTCCTTTTTAACTTTTATTTTGTTTGTTTTTGTAAGTGTTTGTCATGCTGTCGGTCACCCCTCTCGAGGGATATGACCAGGGTGGATAGATAGCACTGTTCTACAAATCGGTGTCGAAAGCGAGGTCGACGCGGTCTGCGATCGACTACTACTGACTGCTCGACTCCTCCCCACAATGCCTTGCGCCGTAGCATCAGACTTGCCAGTCATTGCGGCAACGAGCGAGTGACAGAAAACAAAAGCGCCAACTAGTCATTGTCTATTAACTTGTGTGTTTTAGTTTAGTTAGTGGCGTTCCCAAGTAGCAAGGGCGATGAAGGAGACGGCCAAGCGGCGTGACCGAGCGGGAGGCCGAGAGCGGGACTCCAAGGCCGAAAAGCCCAAGGAGGCCCCCGCCGCCGAGCCGCAGGACGTTGAGATGCCGGAGGCAGAGGCGGCTGGCACATCAAAGCCGCCCAAAGAGCTCGACAGTTTGACACTCGAAGGTCGGTACAGTCGCCTCCCCTTCCGACCCTCTGGAGCTTCTTCGGCAGGCTCCGAGCCTCGACAACACATACTTTGACCAGTCGACTCCAGTCCCCGTTAGCATCGGTTGTAGCGCATGACTTGACTATGCTAACTGTTTACAGTGTGTGTTGTTGGGCTATAATGACATAAAAGCAGTGTTGGGCGCCTTACTGAAAAACGGCAATTAGTGTATTTTACAAGTTACTTCATATACAAAGAAATCCAGGCACCAACACGTAGTGTGTTACCCTGAAAGTAAATATCTAGTTACCAAAATTCCGCATATACTCGCGTAGAAGCCGATCCCCTAAAATTGCTTCAAAATATCCACATAACAGAAACATGAGAAATCGTAAACACCAACTAGTGGAAGCGTCGAACCATCCATATTTCTTGGCTAGTGTTATCTTTAAAGCTTGCAAACGAACATTTAGGTGAGACACTCCATATCAAGTTTGTCTCAAACCACTCCAAGATCTCCATCTGTATTTCTGGGTACTGTCAAAGATGTTTTTATTTCTCTCAAATCCTGGTGTAGGGTAAGAATATTTTTACAAATAGAATGACAAAAAATCAATACATTTCTACTGTACATTCTGTCCTCATGTTTGCCCAATTGATTTTTCTGAACAAGTTACACTGCCTGCCACTGCTATACAACCAAATATGTGCATATAAATTAATTCTCGTTTTCAGTATTTTATATTGTAGTAGTGTTGTCAGCTTGGATGCAAGTATATACAATAGTAAAATATTTCTATGAGGAGAAATTCGGCATTCTCGTAGTGTACTATGTGCCATCATAACTATTCTGTTGTTTGTTTGGAGATATAAACATGCTCAACCTAATGAAGTCTCTTCGGCGGGTAGAGTGTTTTCTCTGTGACATCGTGAATGAAGCAAGAGTGGTATTCATCTGAAACATTGTATTTCATGATCTGATTTTTAATAAGTCATGGAGTAAATGCAACATGTGGTGATGACAGGAGAGTTACAAAATTCTGTCAATTACAGGTTACCATACTCATTACAGAGAAAAGTAATTGTGTTTGAGGAAAAGGTTCCTTTGAACATATTAGTTCCGAGACTGCATATCAGAAAAGTATAGCGGGCAATTTTGTTATGGAAGACAAATTTTAAATTGGGACTCTTTGTGATTAAGGCCTATACAAATAAACTTGATTTGACTTAATCAATCTTCATTTAACCAAGGCTAACCTGGGAGTCTCAAGGCTGTCATGTGGCTAAAATACATAGAAATACCATTTGAAATTGTCACTTGTCATTCATTTGACACATAAAACAATCAGGCGAGTGTGTTACATTTATTTACAAAAAGTAACAAGTACTTCGTTCTCCTTCGACTCGAGTTCAAAATACCGCATTTAGGACACAACGTCAGGGGAACCCGTGTATTTTTACCTTCATACACTGTAGCTTTGACTTGAGTCCCTTCTTAATTAGTAATTTTGAGCCCTCGTTTTTGTGCGCTGGCTAGATTATCTTGTGCGCTGAGAATGTGCGAGCAGTGCGCACGCGCGCAGCTCAGAGGGAACACTGCCCACAACCCAAGTAGCCTAGTGGTTAGGATTTGGTGCTTTTACCTCCATTAATTGGGTTGGATTCCCATTTCACCCAATGCTGAGCAAATGAGGTTACTAATACTTGTCGACTGATCAATCATTGCTCAGTTAGTGAAATACCACCGCAAATTCTAAGTTTAACATGCAGCAGAAGTTTTAGTTTTTTTGTGTGAAAAGGGATGTGTTTATTCACAAATAAATATGGTATAAGCACAAAAAAAACATGGCCATCTTTTTCTCTGTGCAGTCTGGTACCAAACGACCCACGGCATGGTACTGGTCCGCAGCCTGGTTGTTGCGACCGCTGATTTATTGGTTTATAACTGACACCGTGCCATTTCATAATGGTAGTTCGTTATCATGCACGGAGAATGTGACACTTTTCATCCTGTGTCCTTTACCTTTTTTTCTGTTGCACGGTTTCTTAAAGTTAATAGGTTTGCTTTGGTCTGATCTTAAAAAGTCTATTCTTTATGATTCAGACATAAAGGAGCATGTGAAGCAGATCGAGAAGGCGGTGTCTGGCAAGGAGCCCCGCTTCGTGCTACGAGCACTACGAGCATTACCTTCCACCAGTCGCCGCCTCAACATGCTGGTGTTGCACAAAACCATCACTGGATTCTTTACCAATAACACCGCTACCAGAGACTTCCTGCTCGGCTTCCTTGATGAGGTGCGTAACATCCCCCTGTACCGGATATGTAATTTCACGCTAGATGTTGTGTTTTATCACATCAGGGCATGGAATTGTGTAAAACCACGCCTCCGCTTGAACGGAACCCTCAATTTTAGGAAGCTTTCCTGTTTAATTTACTGGTAGTCAGGTTGTTTCATTAACAAGTAATGTCTAAGTATTACAAAATCATCATATAGATTTCACCCTATCCAAAAATATAAATTACTTATGTAAAATGTAAAAAAACAAAAACATGCCGCTTTAAAAAATAATCCGCCTTCATTTTCAAAAACTCGTGTTTGAGTCCCAATTCTCGAACTTTTTAAGTAGGGTAGTTTTGGCAAATCGTTTTACCATATGGGTTTTGTGTTCAGCCCATGGACCTGGTTGACGGGGATGTGCCATTTCGGCCAAGAACGGGGAAGGCTGCAACCACTCCTTTGCTTCCGGAGGTGGAGGCATACCTGCAGCTGCTTTTGGTGGTCTACCTGACTAACAACAAGAGGTTTATTGAGGTACGTTTTTTCACATCTTTTATTTGGGCTGATGAATGATACGCCAATTCATTCATTTCAAGTAGACATTTGGGAAAACTGACTTGGTCCATAATGTTAAGAGGCCCTTTCAACCCTACTCTCAATCTTAACATACTGTTGTTTTGGGGAGCTTTCTCATGGCTAAATCCACAGAAGGCTATCAACCACACCGCACACAAGTACAGCAACCAGTCAAAGGTCTTGTGTGGTACTTCATTTTGTTACAAAACAAAATTCCTATTTACATCTTTACATCAGGCGCAGAAGGTTTCTGACGACCTACTGCAGAAGATGGCCCCTAAAAACCGCCGGGCATTGGATCTAGTGGCTGCTAAGTGCTACTACTACCATGCACGCGTCTACGAGTTCCTCAACCAACTAGATGACATTCGCAGGTACTCAAATTCCTTTTCGTACTTTACCCTGAGCGCTACGTTCAGAAAAGTTATCATTCATACCTCCCTCAGTTTTCTACACACGCGCCTGCGAACAGCAACGCTCCGTCACGATGCTGACGGCCAAGCAGTTCTTCTCAACCTTCTGCTGAGGAATTATCTCAACTTCAATCTTTATGATCAAGCTGAGAAGCTTGTGTCTAAGTCCGTATTTCCAGAACTTGCCAACAACAATGAGTGGGCCCGATACCTCTACTACACCGGTATTGCACGCACACACACTTGTGCTACATCACTTTTTGTAAACACACACACTCAGCCACAGACACTTAATAATCCAGACTGTAAATCTTTTTTTTTTATGTGTAGGCTCTTGACATATGTACTAAGAAGCTACTTATACATAAAATAAGTATGATTTCTTACGAAGCTACAAGACGACACTCTGAACTTATACTACACTATAGCAATAAACTAATTCAGTGCCATAACATAAAAATACGTTGTCCGGAGCATTTTCCCTGAGTGCCAAAACGTAAAAATAAGTTTTTTTGTGTTGTTTTAAAACATATTCAAGTCTCTGGGAATGATTCCAGTATGATAAATCACCACTAGATGGAAGATTTGCGTTCAGACTTTCTGTTGATATGTCCTTTGCCTATTTAGCTACAGAACTCAATTTTTGTAGGCTTTCCAAAATGAGTCAAAATGGCAAAATTTGTCTGGCACTGGCATTGAGTGAGTTAAATGTTAAAATTTTAGATCGTATCCCTTTTCTAAGTCTATGAATCACATTGTTTTATGAGTAAAACCCAAATTTAAGAACATTTTTTCTCATTTAATTGTGATACCTTTTTATGCCATACTTTCGTTGTCCATCTCAATTTTCCGTAGAAATGTGGTCTTGTATTAAACAAGGCATGATAAGCGAATACTGATGGAACACATTTTTGCATCCGCGTGTCATGTTTCATTGTACTTTAGAACACCCAAAATGGCTTTGTTCTCTTTTACGCTGTTATTTGTTTTTACTTTTTCATGCGTGTCACATTTCCGTACTCTAAACTTACTGGAAGTGGATGTGGTTGTTGTGTGATGTCACAGGTCGCATCAAAGCCATCCAGCTGGAGTATTCGGAGGCTCGCCGGACATTAACTAACGCGCTCAGGAAAGCCCCACAGCACACTGCCGTCGGATTCAAGCAGACGGTGGGTGCATGCACCCAGCCAATGGGAAGTGGAGAAGCTCAAGAAAGTTTGCGCGTGTTTGTTTGCAGGTGCACAAGCTGCTGATTGTGGTGGAGTTGCTCCTGGGAGAAATTCCCGACCGGCTTCAGTTCAGGCAGCCATCGCTCAAGAGATCCCTTATGCCCTACTTCCTGCTCACTCAGGGTCAGTGTGATGTAATTATGATATCATTTTTATCTAATATTTATGCTGTATTTTCACAACCATAAGTTGCACATAAAAGTCTCAGATTGTGCGCCCTGCCTATTGTGCGGTGCGCCCTGCCTGTTGTGCGGTGCGCCCTGTGTGTCATGTAAGGCGGCGGGCGTAAATGAGACTGCTGGAGGGTGATGTGGGTATCGATGCTTAAGCACGAGGTATATGCGTGTACATGAGGCTCAATTCCCATCTTTGGGTGACATCCGATGTTTTTGTTGGATTGTTTTAATTTTCAACTAAATGTGACTTGTATGCGAACTTGTGTGTTAACGCAACAAGTGTCCCGCTTGCGCTGCAGAGGACATGTGACGTTGCACGCAATGCGTCCATTGTTTGCAGAAGTAATCATGTATGTTAACGCCGTAGCATATTTATTTGAGAGTTACGGTGCAATCGGAGGTTGAACAGAGTTGTAAGGCGGTTGCAGCAGGGGGCACTCGCGCCCTATTGACCGGTGCGCCCTGTGTGTGTTTTAAATACTGAAATAGAACCAGCTACGGAGACTGCGCCTTTTAACACAGTGTGTCCTATGATCGTGAAAATACAGTAGTCACTGCCTTGTCCTTTCTGGATAAATCCAAGTGGAAGCCACTTCTGTCAGTTGTATTAAGTATCAGGTCCTCAAGATGCTCCTAAAATGTGGTTCACTGCATCCTCTGCAGGACGCCACAGAAACATGAATGTTTTTCCGATCCAATAGACGGAGGGCGTATTGGCTTTGTTTTGAGCAGTAACTTTTTTTTTTAATCCAGCATTGCAAAGTCTATTAGCCTTGGAACAAACACTTTGAGGAAAATAGAACCGGTAGATAATCTACCCATATAAATGAACATTCTACTAAAACTACCTACCTGTATATCAACTACAGATTGTCTATAACCGTGTGTCTCAATATTTTTGAGTCAAGGCACCCATAGAAAATCTCTTGGAAAATCTTTAAAAAAAAAAAACTTTAACATTTCAAGAAAGGCTATATATAGTCTAAGTTGAATATAAATTGTCTTGAATGGAATACTATTTGGCAACCATTGCTCAGGAGGTGCTGAGGGTCAATAAAACCTGGAATTAAGTTTTATGTAATCGTTTTCCTAATTTGATTAATTTTAAAACGTTTTTAGTAAAAAAAAAGCTAAAAACCAGAAATGAACTAAATTTCTGTAAGTGGATATAGGATTTTTTGTTTTATATTATCATTTGTACAGTGTTATCTCAAATGTCATTTTCAAACAAAAATAGCTCCTAAATTATATTATTATATTATTATTATTATTATTTACTCATTA
This sequence comes from Urocampus carinirostris, assembly GCF_059441175.1. Taxonomy (NCBI): domain Eukaryota; kingdom Metazoa; phylum Chordata; class Actinopteri; order Syngnathiformes; family Syngnathidae; genus Urocampus; species Urocampus carinirostris. The sequence goes on along the minus strand of NC_142349.1, from coordinate 45,262,054 downwards.
CCTCCTGTATCAACAAAATATTGATCTGGTGCCACTTAGTGATATTGAAGAGTATTCCAGTTACTTGCCTGATCACTAATAGGAAGCAGCGATGCAAGACCATGTGTTAAGTCCAAACTTAGACCCTCAAAATGGATTTTAAACTTGCAAGGAGAAACTGGGAGAGAAGCCTTCAAAAAAAGAGAATTCCATTCTAGATTTTGACACCCCCGAGCCGCCCTTTCTTTTTAAGTATCCAAGGTTACAAAAAAAACGGTCAGTCCTAAGGAGTGTGGGAATCAAAGAACAGCAACATGATTGGTTAATACTCACAATGATGTATTGGTCAAAACAATAAACAGTGCACAATAATAGTTAAAATTAGGAAATGGAATCCTATCAAAATCTCCTTAGCATTTGTCCAATAAATGAACTTATCACCGTGGCACGCTTTTTGTGAATGACTAAGTTTTTTGTCGCCAGTTCGATAAAATTTCTTACAGCACACTTGACTAGATCTCTCGGCACGCTGGTTGAAAAACAGATTGGTGAACTGAAGACAATAAAATATCATATTTTAAACCGTGTTTGTTTGTGCGTGCGTATAAAGCTGTGAGGACAGGCAACTTGTCCAAGTTCAACCAGGCATTGGAACAGTTTGGTGAGAAATTCCAGGCAGACGGCACTTACACGCTCATCATCCGCCTCAGACATAACGTCATCAAGACAGGTGAGCACATTGCGGCCTGCCAGGAATCAAAGGCCTGAATCAAATGCCTTTGCGACGTGCGTTCAGGTGTGCGTATGATCAGTCTGTCATACTCTCGTATCTCGCTGGCCGACATCGCCCTCAAATTGCAATTGGACAGTCCCGAGGACGCCGAGTTCATCGTGGCCAAGGTACACTTACGGCAATGGCGCCCACAGGTACACGCGCGTGACGGACATGCTTCCTTGCAGGCCATCCGAGACAGTGTGATTGAGGCGAGCATTAACCACGAGAAAGGCTTCGTCCAATCCAAAGAGACTATGGACATCTATGGCACCCGTGAACCGCAGCTCGCCTTCCACCAGAGGATCTCCTTCTGCCTTGACATACACAACATGTCGGTCAAGGTGAATGCGCACACGCGTGCACTTTGCACTACGTGGTTGACATTCGTGCTGTTAACTGTGCTTGTGTTCATTAGGCTATGAGGTTTCCACCCAAAGCTTACAACAAGGACCTAGAATCAGCCGAGGTAAACAAAACAAAACACGCAGAACCAATTGTTGAAAATTGCTGCTATTGTCACTTGCCAATTTAATTTTATGCAATATTTATGGCTTGAGAACCCATTGGTGACTTTAAAAACAAAAATGATTTGATTTTAGTGTTGTGTTGTGTTTTAAAGGGATTGAAACGTGCTTTAATTTCGGGGGAAGTTCTTGTAAATGTTTGAAATAGTTGCCATGTTTCTTTACAAGTCTGCTTAAAAATGACGCAGACACTTCTCTCTGGTGGCTTGGCTTTGCCATTGCATCCTTTCCCTCAACGGCAGCTGGCATTAGTTTGTATGGTATTCGCCTATGAATTGTCATGGCCCCCTATGGGTCATGCCCAAGAGTTTAGGTGCACGCTACACTTTAAGAGGCCACTAATTTGTTTTAGTGCAAGGATTACGTACGGACCATGCAAAAAATGGAGGTAGCATTTGTTGGAGGTAAATTGTAATGGGAAGAACTTCCAGCAACTAAAAATGTAAGCTACTTATTACTGTTGTATAGGGGAGAGATTTGTGTTGTCCAAATCCACCAATATACTCGCAATTTATACTCAATCATATGTCTTGATAAATGCACACGCAGGATTAAAAATGACATCTGTAAATCGCAGATATATTTGTGGATCTGCAAAATATATGATTTCTCCTTTTAATTGGACTGGAGAAATTGCAAAAATGGCTTAGAAATTCTTTTCAAAAGTGCTTGAATTCGGCCAGGAAAAAAGGTGTTTACACAATTTGCCATGCCTAAGGGATGTGTCAGAGTCATTGTAGCATGACGGGTGGCATGTCTTTGTGCTTTCAGGAGCGTCGCGAACGCGAGCAGCAAGATCTAGAGTTTGCTAAAGAAATGGCTGAAGATGATGATGACAGCTTCCCCTGAGCATGCCAACTTTCTTTAGACAGGAAGCGGTTTTCTAATGTCTATTCCACTTTTTGCCCCCATCTTCTTCTCTTGTGTGAACAAATAAAGAGCCATCTTCTAGAGGTTTTCATTTTGCCTCACTTTTTCCATATAGGGAATCTCATACAATAGTTTAGGGATGAGCGGCACTTATTTTCCATGCTGATCGATACATTTTCAATTCATCCCTCCTCGAATCACTTAAGTAATATTGAACCATGATTAAAATGATCAAAAAAGTTTGAGGATCCTGCAGAAGAACTGATGGTTTGTGTACTTAAATGATTTTGCTGAAATTAGGCAAGAAAAATACTTTAATCATTGTCAAGTAGTTGGCTATTTCTAGTGCAGTGTAAACAAAAGTCATGTTCTTTTCCATTTTTTTGTGGTCGACTTGAATGTTATCACATACGTTATCTGTCATATATTAACATGAGACAAATTGTGGATTTGTGTCTTGTTGTTTTGCTCGTTCTGTTTGGTCAAAGGTTGCAAAAGTGTCACCTATAAGTGGCAGTTTATCTTCATTTGACTTGTTAGTCAATTGTATAGCCCTTAATCACAAGAAGTCTCAAAAGGCTGCACAGACTATTACAGACTACATACTGTTATTTCACTATCCCCTGATCTACAACCTACATGAGGGCAAGGAAAAACTCAACTTCAGCATGAGGAAACCATGAGAAAGGGACCGCGCATGAGGTTAGCCGTGATATGCAGTCAGGGGAGGTGGGTGAAGCGGTGCCTCACCTGTCATCATGGACACATAAAATTAAAAGGATAATAAGTGGTCATATTTACTTACAAAGGTGGAGAGCATCGTTCGAGAGGCCCTTTAAAAGCTAAAAGTTAAATATTTTCTCGATTAAGTTCTGTATTTGTCAAAGATGCCCAACTGAGTTCAAAGAGCCCTTATGCTTTATTTTCTGTACGCTTATCTGCTTTTATCTTACTTTTATTCCAGCTGTTTGGAGCGGAACACATTAGGTTTGATGAACTTTTCAAGGATCCGCTGCAACCCTGAAGTTCCTTTAAAGTTATTTATCTTTTGACTTCATAATTTAGGATTTATTTTTTATCACAGAATTTTCACCTTACATTATGAATATCCATCCACTTTTAAAGGGGCAGTAAGACTTCGCAGGATGAACTGCATTATTGTTTTAGAACAGGGGTCAGGAACCTTTATGACCCAAAGAGCCATAAAACCAAAAAATTGTTTTAAAAAGAAATTGAGAGAGCCACATCATATATTTTCAGACAAAATTGAACTAACAGCCAAACTCTCTCGACGAAAGCTAATTCTAAAGCACATTTTATTTCACTGTGTGTCATTTGATAATTTAATCAAATGTATGAAATTATAATGCCAAATCCTGTGTCCCAAAACAATGTAAATATGCCATTTACAATTTGTCTTCCACCTTCAGTTAAGAGTGTTGAGGCTTTTTTTTCCATGAAATTTGTCCTTAACGGGTTCAAAACAATGTGCATGCAAAGTTCTTTTGTAAAAATGTCACAAATTACTGCAAATGATAAGCATGTCGTCACATTCACTTTTGGTGTAGACTGCACTGAGCGAGCGAGAGAGAGAAGGAAGTGCCTTGCGCTGTGTGCAGGGATCCGCCCACCTGTACTGCTCACCCAATCAGTCGTTTGCCAGCGTTTTTATTCATCAGTTTAAATGGCTTCTTATCGAACTTCTGCCTTAAGTTGCTTCGGCTTTATATGGATCAAAATCGGGATGAAATCACTTGACTCTGGAATGCCACAGAGAGATGTGCAATAGTTACATTTTATTTCGGAGCCATATGTACTCATGAAAAGAGCCATATATGACTCCCGAGCCATATGTTCCCTTACCCCTGTTTTAGAAGATTGAGGAGTGAGGCCAGCGATGGGCATTTTCCCCCTTTTACTGCAATCCCTAAGTTTCTCCAATAGACGGCTCACTCTGACATCATTGAATGTTTTTCTGTCCTGCACTAAACCGAAGAGATGTCAATAATTTTAAGGCAATTTCATTCCTATTTTATACTACCTTGGTCACCTCAGCTACGTAGACTTGTAACGTCTGGAAATGACGCTTATCTTACAATTGTGTTTTATGGTATCCTTTGTTTTTGAAAACAAAGTTTAGTATGTGAAAACAATTGTTTCTACATCTTAAGGAATGGAAAATTAAACTACACACAAATTAGAGGGTTCGGGAACCCTTTTGACCCAAAGAGTCATAAAAGCAAAAATATTTCGATTTTCTTACCGAGAGCCACATCTTTTAAAATGAAATGCAACAAAGCCACCAAACCTGCTCTCCAGACATAAGCTTATTCTTTAACATATTTTATCTAACTCTTACTTTTGATTATTTTGATAAAACTCTATTGAATAACAATGCCAGAGCCTGTATCCCATATCAATGTAAGTATACCACTTAGAATTTGTCTCCCCTCCACAAGGGCTGAGGCTCTTCAGGTCCGTCATTTTTGTCCTCAATAATGGTTTCGAAATGAGGTGTAAGCAAAATTATTTTGTAAAAATGTAACAAAATACTGCAAATGAGGATACCGACATATTTACCTCTGATGCAGACACCACTTGGTGATGGGAATAAGTAATGGGGACACTGTGTGTATAGCTTCGCCCACTCCTACGGCTCACCAATCAAATTCCTGCGAGTGCTTTGCTAAAGTTTTGAGGTGTTTACTGTTTGTTCTGTGGGTTTTTGTCATAAAGTGTCTTAACAGTGAACCATATGAACGATAGTTTAACGTTGTATTAACTGTAGTTGAAACTGTGCCCTGTCCTGTATACAATTGACCTAACTTCCTATGTAGTCAGTGATGTCACGTTGTCGCATGTGCTACTTGTATTGCTTTCAACAATGAGGTATATAATTGCACATGTTCTATTTTGTCTCCAAGCAAGATATACTCATCGAGATAGCAATATATGGCTCGCGAGCCGTTGGTTCAAAATCTAGAAATGTATATCTAAAAAAAATTATATCATTCTGCAAGGGATTGGTCATTCAAGAACAAAACGGTCCTAAAAGCCGTCATGCCAATAACACTACTGCCGCCTTCGGGTCAAAATGATCTGCCATTGTGTTGTTAAAAGCCCAGAAAAAAAATCCCTATTTTTTTTACTTATATTTTCATTAGAAAACATGAAATGTTGTTTTCATTTATATTTGCCTGTAAACTGTACGAAAAAGGACCAACATTTCCCTTAAAATGAGGCCCCCTTTGAGACGCTCTTTTGTTCTCATTGTCTTCCTCTTTTTTGTAGGCACTCATGACTAGTTGATTTGAGTGGATACACCTCTGTCAGCTTTCCGCGCTTAGCAGGGGGAGTTTATGACTGATCTCAAAAAGTAATGGATGTTACAAAACAAATTGGTCAAAGTATAACAGTAGCCAAATTTGGACTCATTATATTAATGGCTCCAAAGCAATGGCGTACGTTTGGTCTTGATATTGCTGGAGACTACCCAATGTTCTTATCGTTGATGGCTTAGTGAAGAAAAAGTGTTACATGTCTAAAGAATCTCTATGGTTCCAAGCTGTGGTTGTAGCCTATAAGAGCTTGTTTTGCATTATGTACTTATCAATGACCATAACGTATATAAGGGCCACGTCGGGAATTACTTCTATCGCTACTATCATTTTTCATGTGAAAAGTGAATCCACAACATCGGACATTCAAAAATCACGCACACCTATTCGCTCAATGTATAACCACTCACAAGCCAAATATTTCACTACATGTGTACACATACCGTACATAAAACACAGAAGTCTTCGTCAATCTCCAAGCACTACGTTGCAAATCTACTTGCCCATTTGTCCAGTCTTTTCTCTTTAGAGTCTATTACATGTTTACTCTGGAGTGACATGAATAATCTCATTGCATACAAATTTTCACCACTGTTATCAATGACAATTTAGACAATATAATTAAAGGTGTGGTGTCCTCAAAAAATGTAACTTAAATATTTTTTCTCTATTAAGTACGTGTTAACAAGTTCAAAGAGCCCATATTGCTTTGTTTTCCACTGCACCTTATTGATTCTATCTTTTATTAGAGCTGTTCGGGGTGGAACACATAAGGTTCAAGGAATGGAGGCTGAGGGGAGTGCTGGAGGGTAACGCCATGCTCGCTTAGTTCCGTTTGTCAGTGTAGCACGAACATGGTGAAAGAAAAGGCCTGCTTCAAGTAGGTCAAACGCCAACCCAAACTCCAAGAATGATAAAAAGGTTTATTCGAGCGTGTCAAAGAAATGCATCTACTTGCACGCGCATCATTGATGAGCTAATGATGCTGCTTTGATGACACAAACCAAGATGTGGCGGAAGTGTGACAAAATTCCTAATTCTGTACAACTGCCTCTTCAGGAAGCCTAACTGTTCTTTAACAGATACTCTTAAACCTTTGGGTGCTCTGCCCAACGTTCAACAGCAGCAAGCAGCATTTGTGTTGCACAAAAATGTGGAATCCATTACAATTTATGGGCACATCTCGAATGCTCCTAAATGTCCAAAACTGAGCAGAAGCAGCAGCAAAGATGCCAGAGGTGATGGGCAGGTTGTTCAAGTTGATATTTTATTCACATCAATCATTGCAGTCTTCATGTACATGTCAACCCAAAAGCCCCACCTTTTTCAGCACTGGCAAAGCCCTCCACCGCCGTAGCCCCGCCCCCACAGCAAACTCAAAACCCATTCGGCTCCTCCCATCCACGCGCCCGACAACCGCCCTCTGCGAGGGTGAGTCAGCGTTGTTGAGTTTGCGGTGGAAAGGGCCATGACCAAATGAAAATTCAAAGCGTTTGTGATGCCATCAACATTCACGGGCCCCGCCCCCATTAATCCCCCCAAATCCTGCTGGGCGTGAATGAAGAACGCTGAGTCATGGGGGAATAATGTGAAGAGAAAGGGGCAGGGCGGGGACTTCAGAAATTGTCCTTAGTGGCTTCCTGCTGGCAGGAGAGGGGCTATTTCAGACATCTCTCAAAGTAGGTGGAGCCTATGTATCCGCCGCGTAGTGTGCGATGGACATTCTGTTCGAACAGGCGACGGTTGGTCTGCAGAACCTCGGCCGCCTCCTTATTAAGCGGGTCCTCGGGGTTGGGTTCCTGGGACGCAAGCAGAGCACACAGAGTCAGTTTGACATTAACAACCTTAACTCGTAGGCGAAGAGTAATGCCTAGCCCAATCGCAGTTCCAATACTTAGCGGATTTTTAGCGTACAATGTGTTCTGCGGCAAACAAAACAAATTTTGTGTCCAAAGGCTGTTTGTGTGTTGGGCAGGTCCCGCCTGTGTGCACAACTGTGATAGGCTGGTGTATGCTGTCACTCAGAGATCAAGGCGGGTGCACAAGTCAATGTGTCCACCCAAAAAAACTGCCGAGCATGGCGACAGCTAGTATTTGAGGGGCTTGTTCCCTTAAAATAGTATTCATCACCGGCCGATGCTCCGTTGATCCTTATCAGGTACGGGAAGAGACTGAGAATGCGTCTTAAGAGAAAGCAATAGCGGTGCTGCACGTCCGGCCTACTGCGAAAAGGCTATGTAACAACTCTGAAAACCTACCCCTTGCCGAGCCTGTATCTCACCAATGCCAAATCCATAACCCATGAAACAGATGACCTAGAGCGACAACTGGTGGGAAACCGCTACATTTGTGACACATCACAGACACCTGCTTCAATTCTAGAGCGCATCTAGCCGGACTCACTCTATAACGCTTTCTTACACAAAGTAGAAGCCTTCCGATTTTAATATAATTTTGTATAACAGCAGTGGTTAGCGCTTGTGCGGCACAGTTCATGTCATGGAAACCTGTCGTGGGTTCAAATCCAGCTCCAGACTTCCTGTGCGGAGTTTGTATGTTCTCCCCGTGCTTGCGTGGGTTTCCTCCGGGCACTCCGGTTTCCTCCCACGTTCCAAAAACATGCATTTCAGGTGAATTGGCCGGTCCAAAATTGTCCCTAGGTGTGAATGAGCGAATGAGTTGTCTGTCCCTGTGTGCCCTGCGATTGGCTGGCAACCAGTTCAGGGTGTCCCCTGCCCACTGCCCGGAGATGGCTGGGATGGGCTCCAGCCCCCCCGCGACCCTAATGAGGATAAGCGGTACGGCTAATGAGATGAGATAACAGCAAAAAGAATATTTAATCATCAAATTCTGTGTTAATATATTTGTAGATCTATACTTGTTTTGTTAGTCGTATATATTGAATGTTACTGATGTTAAGTAAATAAATGTTTCTACTTGTTTTGAGTATCTCATGGCTTATTGGGAACACAACCCCACAAATAAAGGATACTGTATTCCTGTTTGATATCAGAATATTGTTTTGTAAAGCAATGTAAACGTGAAAAGAAAACCAGATATGTTCGTTTTCCGGTTTCTAAAAAAACTGATTAATGTGGTTAAGTAACTCCTTTCACAATTTTTTTTGTTTATTTAAACCAGTTCAGTTAATCAGATGCCCAACGCCAAGTATCAAACTCGGGGCCCGCGGGCAAAATGTGGCCCGCCACATTATTGTATGTAGGGAGCCTAAAAGAATGAATGTTTTGAAAAGTGCTTTGGCCAAAAACTGCATTTTCCACAATGCCTGTCAACTATGATATCCACCAAGTGGTGGTTTAGCGCCACTACACGGCAGTATTTCCATAACGGTGCCAATGAGTGGAATTGGGAGATAAATGAGCCTAAAAGGAGATTTTGTCGTTATGTTTTAAAGTACCGTATTTTCCGCACTATAAGGCGCACATAAAATCTGATTTTTTTTTTAAAAAGTTGACTATGCGCCTTATAATCCGGTGCGCCTTATATATGGATCAATATTGAATTACAAGGTCTCGCAACTTACGGTAAGCAGCCACCGACTCCATTTTTCGCGTAGAAGAAGTGCGCTGTGCATACTGGGAAATATTAAACAACGATTCTCTTAGAAACAAGTCCTCCATACTAGAAGAGGACGACGAGGTGAGCGGAGAAGATGAGGTAAAATTTTGGACTATTTGATAAAGTTTCAGGAGCGAGCAGAGAGAGTGGGAAAGGTGAGATGGCACAACATTCATTTGGACAGGTAACTTAAAATTAGTTTTACCTGGTTATATCAGTATCAGAAATTATTTTCCCCCCATTTTATTAACACTCCACTTATTGAAACATAAATATTTTGTTTGTTTGTTGTACATGATTCAATTGTTTGTTTGTTTGTACATGATTCAGATTGAATCGTTTCTTGTACATGATTCAATTGTTTGTTTGTTTGTTTGTACATGATTCAAATTGAATCGTTTCTCCGGCGCCGTCACGAATGGCAGCCACTCCAGCAGCTCCCGTGTTATTTTCGATTGTTCTCAGTTATTTTCGATTGTTCTCAGCTTAGGGATGCTGCTGGAAAAGTGAATTTCCCTTCGGGGATGAATAAAGTATCTATCTATCTATCTATCTATCTATTTGTGCGTTTGTATAAAGACCCTGAAATGGCTCCTATGAAGAGACACGCTTACAACGCAGAGTTTAAACTTAAGGCGATCAGTCACGCAGTAGAACATGGGAATAGAGCAGCAGCGAGAGAGTTCAACATTAATGAATCGAACACGAGAGTGGCTCGAGCCGGCAGAATTAAGAGTCCCCCTAGGAACTCACTAACTGAACAATGGTTCCATGGGTGAATTATGTAAAACCCACTACAAAGTTTTACATTTTACAGTTATTATTTTATTGCTTTACTGTTATTGTTTTGCACTTGTTTTTGCACATTACGAGTGTCACTATATTGCGATTGCACTAACATTTACCATAACAGTATCAGACGTTTTTTTGCTTTTGACTAAATAGAGGAAAAGTAAAATGTTATGCCTTGCTGTTGTTCAAAGATGTTAAAGATGTGTCACGAAAATGCTTTACCTCAGAGAAAATAATAGAACGGCTGTTTATTCATTTTGGGAGTGAATGGAGTTGTGGAAAGCTTGTTTGTTAACTATTATTAAAGTTTGACTGACCTATCTGACTGTTTTGTTGACATTCCCTTTAGCGCGGCACCATCTAACAGTTGCATAACGTAACTACATCCTCTACTGTAGCAAAGTCAAGTTAAGTCACATTTATTTATGACGCCCTTAATCACAAAAATGTCTCGAAGGACTGCACAGGATTACAATTACAAAATTACACAATTACCTGATCTTAAACCAGCATGCACTTAAAGCGCCTTATAATGGGGTGCGCCTTATGTATGGAAAAAGTTTAAAAATATATCATTCATTGAAGGTGCGCCTTATAACACGGTGCGCCTTATAGTGCAGAAAATACGGTAATACCTTTACATACGAGATTCATTTGTTCCAAGATCCTGCTTGTATATAGAATTTCTCCAACCAATTTTAATATTACACAGAGAGAACACAAGGAAGTACAGATTTCAGTTGAAATGTTGCTTCTATTTATTAAAGGCACAATTATTTAGGCCTATCTCCCCCTAATTAGCTCCTCTGTTAAATCACAAAGTAACTGACCAGTCAGTTTTGGAAAAGCCGAGTTCAATTCCAAGGCCCGCACCCAAAATTGTAATCACCTGTGTTGAATCAAGAAAAAAACTTAAATTGAAATTGTTGAACAGTGAAGTGAAGCGGGATATAAAATCTCTAACAGAAGTGACAGAATTTCTCAAACGCACACTCCAACTCGGGCTCCTTCCCCCCCAAGAGAGGGGACATTCCATGTCCTAAATGACAGTTTCTGTAGCCGGGGATCGGTGCGCAAAGGATCCCTTCTTTGGCTCTCTTCGCACCTGACCCCTTTGGCCCCTCCCACAGGTGCAGAGGCCATGGGAAGGGGGAACCACGCCGCGCCTCGGGCTGTGCCCGGCTGGACGCCATAAGCGGAGGCCTGGCCACCAGATTCCTTGCCAGCGGACCCCACCTCCAGGACTGGCTCCAGAGGGTGGCTCCGGTAACTAGCGTCCGGGCGAGGGAAATTGTGCGCTCACGTTCTTTTTTGTCATTAAGGGTCTATGAGCTGCACTTTGTCTGGCCCCTCACCTATGACCCGTTGGTCATGGGTGACCCTAGCTGGGGCTTTAAGACCCCTAACAACATAGCTCATAGGATCATTGACACACAAACTCCTCCACTACAATAAGGTGGCAGATCATGGAGCAGCACTGTCTAAGTCTAGTGAGATTTTTTTCAATACAACTGTAGTTATTGTTTCTTGAAAAATAAATTCAGAGTTACTTTACATAACAGAGTAGTTACATTTATTTGACATACCAATTACATTTAGTTACATAAGGCCATTTGAAGACACCCCTGCCTTACGTGATTGGTATGTTTCCTTTTTTTTTTTCCTTTTTTTTTTTGCTCTTTGTTGGCGTTTTTAAAAAATAGGGTCTTTAATGATTGTTGTTAGTGACCCAAATTGAATATTTTTTGCTAAGTTTAAGACGTGTTCATGCTTTGCCTCCCTTCGAATTGGTTTCTTCCCAAACCTTATGTATACGGTGTTAGCGCTTGCCACTAGTCATATAAGTATCCCAGAAACCAAATCCCAATCTTCATCTAATACTGCATGGGTCTAAACATAGTTTTGTTGGTGATGATGGTGGTGGTTATAAAATGTAAATTAAAAGGAAATAACCAAATACTCACTAAAAAAAGATACTGTAGGCCATAAATAATGGAATTAATTGTCAGCACGGGTTTCCAGTCTTCCCTGCAATTCACATGAACACAAATTAAAACGGTTCCGCGCACGCACACGAACACGCACACTAACACATGATGTGACTAAGCCAACAGGAAGTGAGGTCACCGTAAAATGTTGAGGCAGACGTTTCCTTCCAGGTCAATGTTAGGATGGTAGACCATTGTCTCACATTTCACTTTAGGAGGGTCGTGAGGGTAACCCTGCCCTACCTGCGAGACACACATTCAAACTAGCACGTTTAAAAAGCAAAATATGACATTCTTGATTTGACGAGAAGAAAAGTACGGTCTGACCTTGAAACTGAAGACAAATTTTCCGCCTTTGTAAAAACCCTAACAGATAAAATAAATATGAAAATAGCCTTTAAAACGGTGCAAACGCACTCACACGCATGCAAGCAAAATCATACGCACAAACCTCGTCAGGCGAGATGATTAATCTGAAGTTGAGAAGGTCGTCGTCATCAGGAAAGTTGATCTCACATGTCTTTGGCAGGTTCAATTCATTAATGTCTGAAACCCATTTCCGAAAATAAACACTTTGAATCTGGAGTGTCTGAACGACATGTTTAAAGTAAACACTTCTGGTCTTTGAGTTTCAGCTCAATAACTTCTGAAAGACAAATTTAAAGTAAATCTTCTTAGGATGTTCTATTTGATGCCTGAAACTGAGTTGAGCGGTTTCTTAATTTACGTTCGCTATATTCCTACATCTTGGTTTTTAATGTAATCACTAGTGGTTTGAGTTCTGTTCTATGAAAGTATAAAAAATGCAACTTTTGAAAGCAGTTATTTTCATTACACAATACAGATACCTGATGCTAGCGTGCAGCTAGCCAGCTGCTCTCTAAATTGCTTTCTACTCTGGAAGTAAAAGCCTGCCAATTTTGATCTGCTTGGTTGAATCAAGTCAATTCAAGTCTTGTGTATTTTTATAGCCCTTATTCACAAGGAGTCCCAAAGGCCTGCACGGACCACAGACCATTGCAAACGAGAGACTATTACTCCATGTGATCGAAAACATTCATGAGCGCAAGGAAAAACTCAAGAACCTCAGCATGAGGAAAATGAAGAAACAGGGCTGTAGGGGCACATTTCCTGTGGTGTGTCTTGGACAAGTACAACCTGGTCGTGCCGATCCCTCTCCAGGCCAAGATATGTTTCCACGCCGTCTCGGACCGGGGACCTTTTGCATGCTAGGTAAATGTGGTAGCCATGACAGAAACATCAATCTATCACTTTTGTATAATGACCATAAAGACCAGTCATTTAACTGCAATTCAGTGTTTTTATTTGAATCTATAGATGTTATTTTGTTACGGTTTACATTCTCAATCGGACGTCATCTCGAAGTAAGTTCATACCTGTCAATCTCCATGCCCTTACAAACTGTCGTAGGTTCCCTTACAAAATACTAATCTGACACCATTTTCTTTTCAAACGTGTTTATTTATGTAGTTTAACATGTTATATTTTACATGTGTTTCGTTATATCATATATATTGTTAATTAACATTTTGTTGTGTGGTACTGAGTTGCTCGACATGAATGAGGTTTATAATAAAAAAAGTAGCTTGTACGTTTACTCTAGAAGGAAAAAATACATGCAAATATAATTCAGTAGAATTTTCTTATTCAAATTATGAATTCATTATCTGCATTAAATTATTGTTGGTAATATACTGATTAAAGGGATAACCACTAAACTAAACTTCGTTATACAACATAATAATTCGTAACATAATGCATCAAAGCAAGTGAGCCATTTGAGAGCCGGCTCCTGTAATGAGTTGAACCGAAAAAGCTGGCTCCTCTGAAAAGAGACGGACTTCCTTTCACTACACAACTACCACGGAATGATGCATGACGGGAAATCACCAGGCGGCAGACGCATGCGCACAGTAGCATAAACCCCTGGCAACGGAAAAAAAACGCTACCGAGAGAGCATACCGCGGCGAACTCGTTTCACTCGATCGATTTGCCGTTTCGTGATAGTCGGTGTATACCGGATGGTACCCATAATTGACAATTTGGCGTTTTTCGTACAGATTTTCTTGTATGTCGTACACGTCTTAAAATGCATAATAAACATATTTTGTACGGCAAAATCGTACAGGTTGATAGGTATGTAAGTTTGATCCTAAGCTTTAATGAAGGAATGTCGATACTCGGCAGATTATCACGGGTGTTATCTGGTCCCCATTAACCGAGGGATTACTGTACTCGAGACTGGGCAGGTGTGGCTTATTCACGTGACCACTGCAGGTGTCATGACGTCAAGATGCTAACCGAACAGCACACATGTGTGCTAACAACTTAGCACAAAGAGCGCAGTGATTTGACACTGAGCAGTGTTCGTTTCCAGTCAATCAGCCACCCAACTCAAATGTGTTTTCTGTTAGCGTGATTTTCGTTCAATAAGCTTATAAGTGGGGAGTGGGGCCAGCTCAAGTCAGCTAGCACTTAGCCCCTTTGCCTAGCTTCTGGTTTGAGTGTATTTTTGGCATAGTATCCGTGACGAGATCCCAGTTTCGTTTAATCGCACCCCCGACCCCAAAAAAACACGAGACTTACACACAAACACACAATAGACAGAGAAAATGTTTACATGGTCTTGTTATAATGACGGGGCAAACCTTTCTGTATTCGTAGTTGGGCCGCACTGGCTTTTTTACCGCCGGCTCCAGTTCGGTTGCCTCCAGCAGATTCTTCGTCTTTCTTCTGCTGCTTTAGCGAAAAGAGCTTAATCATCTTCACACGCGGGATGAGACGCACAAGGTCGCCTCCGATCCGAGTTCGCCGAGTCCGCGTCGTTGCCCCTCTCGGGAGTGTGTTCCGACCGAACAGCACCCAAATGTTGATGGACGAGCCGACCGGCGCACGTCAACCAATTACGCCGCTAGCCTAGCCGAATGTGCTAGCTGAGTGGCTACATGCTAACTGTTAGCGATGAGCGGGTCGTGGGGGTACGGGGTTGTTTTGCTACGAACACTTGCGACTTAAATTTGTACTCTGTAGCTTTTACTGGACATGACACTACTGCTTAATTCGGCAAATATCTTTATTTGTATACCAATTCATCAATTATGTGTTGAGTATTGCTCTTAAGAATTGAATCTTTTTGTAGCAACTTCAAGTCCCTTGATGCATTTCGGTGTGTGACGTCACATCTTTAAGGCAGGGCGGAGTTACGGAATTGATTTAACATTACGAGAAGCCAATAATGAATGAAATAAATATCAAAACTTCCCGTCAGATAATTTGCAAGACTTATGATGACTTAAGATTAGAAAAAAAATACCTTGAGAAGAGCAACAGTCCACCCCAGTTCACAATGTTCAGGCAGAACCTTTAAAAGCCTACGTTATCACACAGGATGCGTGTGCATTGCCCAATACAGCAGGATTGAGAGTACAAGTTTGAATAGAGGCAGGAAAGATTTGTAAATCGAGTTGTGTTGTTACGATCGCAATTCATATAAACAACATGGCCAACGGTTGTATTTGGGTGCACAAATTGCAAAAAGAACCTTTTTTTTCTCGCCAATACTCTGAGTAAATAGGCACTGCCCGAGCCATTGGCTGCAATCCATTAATAATAATAACTGACTGGACCAAGGATATAATCACAAACCTGTCAACCTGTACGGTTTTGCCGTACAAAGTACGTTTTTTATGCATTTTAGACGAGTACGACGTAAAAGGAAATCTGCACGGAAAAACGCAAATTTGTCAATTATGGGTACCATCGGGTATACACCGACTATCACGAAACGGCAAATCAATCAAGTCAAAGGAGTTTGCCGCGGAAGTCTCTATCTCGGTATCGTTTTTTTTCCATTGCAAACAAAGTGAGCGGTTTGATGCTACTGTGCGCCTGGGGATTTCCCATCATGCATCATTCCGCAAAAAAATATGGTGTACGATTATTTTGTATTTTGTACGGGAAAATACGACAGTTTGTACGGGCATGGAGCCGTGGAGGTTGACAGGTTTGTAATCAAGAATGTCCACGTTTACAGTGCTTATTTCATATCTAATTAGTTATCGCGGTGATCTGGTTTATATTTGTGGAATGTGGAATGCCTTAGTAAGTTTTAAGAAGGAAAGTGTCAGGGAATTGTAAGTGTTTTGCGACCATAGCCTACTATAGTTACGGGTTACGGGGGTGCTGGAGCCCATCCCAGTTGTAGATATTTTATAATAATAATAATAATAATAATTACAACAATAGTATTAGTATTGATATTAATGTACATTTTATATTATATATATTTAATAATACATAATTATATTGTTAATGATAATAGTTTTTGATTAATTGTCGTTATCATTATTGTTATGATCCCAGTAGCGGCAGTAGCTCAGGAGGTAGAGCGCTCGTCTTGGGATCAAGGGATCCCAGTTCGAATCCCGGCTCGTCCGTGTTACATGTCGAAGTGTCCTTGGGTAAGACACTGAACCCCTAATACCCCCAATAAGCAGGTTAGCGCCTTACATGGCTGCAAGGCCGCTATTGGGAAATGTGGAGCACATTGTAAAGCGCTTTGGGAAGTCAGTGACTTGAAAAGCGCTATATAAATGCATTTTTCATTTTTTCACCCCCAATAAGAATGTATTTAAGATGGGGCAAGCTAAGGACATTTTTCTAAAGTTTTGTGTCAACTAAGCTACTCTAAATAAGAACGGGTTATTTGAGGCCACTATTTTCGCCGATTTAACTTAGCTGTCATAAATACTGTAGTTATTTTACCTGTTACTTACCCGGTGTTGGTATGGACCGGTGTTGTATAGGAAGCAAAAAAGTCACAGACAAAAGGTCCACAAAGTGGCTCGCACAATCTACGTGTACTGTCGATCAAAAGAACAGACTTTTATGTTGTAGACTTCAATAAAATAGAGTCGCTATCTTGCTGCTTGCACATACTTTGTGCTTAATTGAGATACTTTTAGCTATAATCCAGAATCTTTTTCTGTCAATCGGCTGGTATAAACTGACAAAAATTCTGCCCCCCCATTAGAACAATGGGCGCACAGCTTGGCTAGGTGTCTGGGACCGGACCGGGAGGCAGGAAGGGTGAACTCATTTGCGCAACGATCAGTTACTTTTATTTAGAAAATAAAAGTTGTCCAACACGCAGGGACAAAAACAAAACAAAAACAGACTTACAGGCAATCAGAAATTCAGACTGGTTAACACTCAAAAACAGGCTTAAAGTTACTAACTCAGACAAACAGGCATGACAGGTCTTCCTCGAATTAAACAAAACAGAACAGAGCAAAACAGAACAGACTAATGCAATGATCCAGCAACCGGGAGTCCCCCAAACCCGCCCTTAAGAAGCACACACGCAATTTAGACAATCTGTTACAGCCGGTGCCAAGGGGCGGGACCAGCTGGTTGTCATGGCGACCATGCTGGACATGACAGAGCCCCCCCTTTAAGGGAGAGCTCCTAAGGTCCCAAAAGAAAATAAATACCTCGCACCCCGGAATAGGTCGACGCTCCCGATAAGGGCAACCCCGCGCCCTCCTCCGAACACGCAGGAACGGGCAGAGGCAGGTGCCGTCGGCGTTGGACGAGTCGGACTGGCGCTCGGCAGGGGGGGTCGGACTGGGGATCGGCAGCGGAGTCGGACAGGCGATCATCAGGGGAGTCAGACGGGCGATCATCAGGGGAGTCAGACGGGCGATCATCAGGGGAGTCAGGCGGGCGATCATCAGGGGAGTCGGGCGGGCGATCATCAGGGGAATCAGGCGGGCGATCATCAGGGGAGTCAGGCGGGCGTTCATCAGGGGAGTCAGGCGGACAATCATCAGGGGAGTCAGGCGGGCGATCATCAGGGGAGTCAGACAGGCGATCATCAGGGGAGTCAGACAGGCGATCATCAGGGGAGTCAGACAGGCGATCATCAGGGGAGTCAGGCAGGCGATCATCAGGGCAATCAGGCAGGCGATCATCAGGGGGAGTCAAACAGGCGATCATCAGGGGGAGTCAGACAGGCGATCAGCAGGAGAGTCAGACAGGCAATCAGCACGGGAGTCAGACAGGCAATCAGCACAAGAGTCAAACAGGCAATCAGCACGGGAGTCAGACAGGCAATCAGCAGGAGAGTCAGACAGGCAATCAGCAGGAGAGTCAGACGGGCAATCAGCAGGAGAGTCAGACAGGCGATCAGCAGGAGAGTCAGACAGGCAATCAGCAGGAGAGTCAGACAGGCAATCAGCACGGGAGTCAGACAGGCGATCAGCAGGAGAGTCAGACAGGCGATCAGCAGGAGGGTCAGACAGGTAAGCAGGAGTCGGACAGGAAAGCAAGGGAGTCAGACAGGAAAGCAAGGGAGTCAGAAAGGAAAGCAGGAGGGTCAGACAGGCAAGCAGCAGGGGAATCAGACAGGCAAGCAGGAGAGTCAGACAGGCAAGCAAGAGAGTCAGACAGACAAGCAGGGGAGTCAAACCAGTAGTGGGGAATGGAAGTTCGGCCGACAGGCGCGGTGTTGAGACCGACAGACGCGTCGGACAGCTCAGAGAAGGAGTTGCGGAAGGCGGGGCCGTTGTCGATAGGAGCTCTTGGACAGCTCGGCACCAAGTCTTTCCGGAAACCCCACTCGAGGCACAGCAATTGCCACGACGGGCGGGCCGTGGTTCGAGTGGACAGGAAAGGCTTCCTCACTGGGCGATTGTCAAACGGCGTCCTCCAGCCTTCCCCAAAATGGGTTGGGATCGTTCGCTGAGCTCACATGAGTGGCTGGATCATTCTGTCAGGGACCGGACCAGGAGGCAGGAAGGGTGAACTCATTTGCGTAACGATCAGTTACTTTTATTTAGGTAATAAAAGTTGTCCAACACGCAGGGACAAAAACAAAACAAAAACAGACTTACAGGCAATCAGAAATTCAGACTGGGTAACACTCACAAACAGGCTTAAAGTTACTAACTCAGACAAACGGGCATGACAGGTCTTCCTCGAATCAAACAAAACAGAACAGAGCAAAACAGAACAGACTAATGCAATGATCCAGCTACCGGCAGTCCCCCAAACCCGCTCTTAAGAAGCACACACGCAATTTAGACAATCTGTAACAGCCGGTGCCAAGCGGCGGGACCAGCTGGTTGTCATGGCAACCATGCTGGACATGACACTAGGTAACTCTTCTTTACAAACACGGAAAAGGGTCTATGCATTTGAAAGCTCTATGGGAGATGATTAGGAAAACAGCTTTATATATTATTTTTGAGACTTTATAACATAAATCAAAAACAAATTGGAGGACTCCATATCCGGAGTTGCATGTTCTCCCCGTGCCTGCGTCGGTTTCCTCCGGGCAATTCCTCCCACATTCCAAAAACATGCATGGCTGGTTGATTGGCCGGTCCAAACAAAAACAGTCCTTAGGTATGACTGTACGTGTGTGTGGTTGTGTGTTCCTTGCGACTGGCTGGAAACCAGTTCTTGGTGTTCCATGCCCACTGCCCAGGGACCGCTGAGATTGACTCCAGCCCCCTTGTGACACTAGTGAGGACAAGAGGTGCAAAAATTGAAGTCAGCTCACCATTTGTTGTGGCTCTCAAAGCAACAGTGCATAAGTCTTTCATATGTAGCATTTATAACAAGGCTCTAAGCAAACTGACCTCACCAACTAATACATAAAATTTAATTTAAGGAAGTCATTTACTGGAAATGTATTCCACGAGATGTGAAATGAATATAACATCGAGCTGGCACCAAAATTCCATTATCCACAAAAGCTTGAGCAGCTTGATGCATTCATACAATTACACTGACCATGTTTATAATTAGGGATGAGTCCGATTGAAATCTGACTATTGCTGGTATTCCAGTTAAGCATAGCCATGTCCATGCACACAAAAATCCGAATGAATTCTTGGTCCTACCGCCAGTAGTCCAATTCGTTGGGTTAGTCCTTTAATTTTCCGATTACTCGTGCATTCGAATAATCCGTTTTCTTGTACCCTTTACTGCAGTTCAGGAAGTTCACCTTTTCCAGAATATTTTGGCAAAAAACTTTGGACCTGTGGTTCAGAGATGGCCGTGTCACTCAAAATCTTGGGCTTACTTTTGTAAAAAGCCACACGTGTTTTGTTTGATTTCTCTGTGACATATCCATTTAACCCTTTTGCCCCAACTGTAAAAATGCCATCCATATATACTAAAATCCATGCTTCTGTCAAGCCAAGTATAGCACAAATTGTAATCACAGTCACTAGGGGACACAGCAATGGAGCACGGGGGGAACAAGCACAGTACTTCTTTGGTTTTGGTGAGTAACGTGAATGAAATCTCCCTTTATTTAATGTCAGAAGTTCAATGCAGAAACTGTCTATTTGTGTTGCTATTTTGCTCCTTTGTCTCTAGGATCAGACTGCTTTGTTTGTCACTAGTCATGTAAAGTATCCATTCGGATTGCTCCAGTCAAACTACTCTGTCATTGCAGACGAAGCATCACGTGGGGGAAAAAGGTGGAAGGGGTGACCGGATGGCATCTTCCCCGCCCCTCCTGGCAGAGAAGGCTCTCTATCCCTTTCTTTACTCTATCGTGCCTTTTTTCAACCGACGTAGAGGGAAAAAGAGCTAAATGCACAAACTCAGTCTCATGGCTGGGTTTCGCCAGGCCTCCTGGCCAAGAAGCCAAAGCCGTGGAACCCGAGGTGGTCCCAGGGGGCAAAGGCCAGCGCCAGTGTGACAGTGTAGTTCCTTCACAACTGATAGTAGGGGACACATTCCAAAACGTGCATGTCAGAGATTTCTTTCTTTTCCTCGGGGTAGATTTCTGAGCCAAGCAACAACTAATGGCTGAAATGTGAGTGGTAAATGCTTCAAAAATGCTTCGGTGCAACAGTGCAACCAGACGAAGCAATGAAAGGAAGCTGACAATTTGAAATTATTTGATAAGTAATCTCATCTTATCCACAGTAGGTCCTCAGTAGGGTCGCGGGGGTGCTCGAGCCCATCCCAGCAATCATCGGGCAGTGGGCAGGGTACACCCTGAACTGGTTGCCAGCCAGTCGCAGGGCACACAGGGACAGACAATTCGGTCGCTCATTCAAACCTAGGGACAATTTGGACCGGCCAATTAACCTGACATGCATGTTTTTAGAATGTGGGAGGAAACCGGAGTGCCCGGAGGAAACCCACGCAAGCACTGGGAGAACATACAAACTCTGTACAGGAAGTCCGGTAGCTGGATTTGAACCCACACAGGAGGTTCCCAAGACCTTAGAACTGTGCCGCACACGCGCTAACCACTGCGCCGCCGTGCTGCCCTTGATAAGTAATGCTGGACAAAATATGAATAACATCTCATGATTCCAATATTTTTATGCCAACAGAGGAGGCCTTACAGGCCACTGGTATTTTCCCAAATCTTTCTCAATCAAAGGAGGAGCCCGCAAACAACAGAAGATATAGTAAATTATTATCTCCTTTTAAAAAGTAGCAGAGTAACGCATCGTGTAACAGCAATTGGTTTAGAACATGTTACAGTGGCTGTAACTGTGAGAAAGGGTTGCATTCAAGGAACGCCTTCCTTTGTAACACACATACCTGTCAACCTGTACGTTTTTGACGTACAAAGTACGTTTATCATGCATTTTAAGACGTGTACGACGTACAAGGAAATCTGTACGGAAAAACGCAAATTTGTCAATTATGGGTACCATCCGGTATACACCGACTATCACGAAACGGCAAATCAATCAAGTCAAACGAGTTCGCTGCTATCTCGGTATCGTTTTTTTTCGTTGCAAACGAAGCGAGCGGTTTGATGCTACTGTGCGCATGCGTCTGCAGCCTCGGATTTCATGCGGTAGTTATGTAGTGAAAGGAAGTCCGTCTCTTTTCAAACGGCTCACTTGCTTTGATGTATTATATTACTATTTATTATTTTGTATAAAGAAGTTAAGAAAAAAAGGAAGTATAAAAGGAGAAAATGAAAAAAGACAGGTATGTGGTTAACCCTTTAATCAGTATATTACCAACAATCATTTAATGCAGAAAATAAATTAACAATTTGAATAAGAAAATGTATTATTCTACTTAAATATATTTGCATGTATTTTTCCTTCTACGGTGAACGTTCAAGCTACTTAATTTTTGAATCTTTTTTTATAATAAACCTCATTCATGTCGAGCAACTCAGTATTTCACAACAAAATGTTAATTAACAATATATATGATATAACGAAACACATGTACAATATAGCATGTTAAACTACATAAATAAACACGTTTGGAAAAAAATATGGTGTAAGATTACTTTGTATTTTCTAAGAGAAAATACAACATTTTGGAAGGGCATGGAGCCGTGGAGGTGGACAGGAATGAACGCGTTACTCCCAGCACTTACTGTAATTATTTGTTTTTGTTCTAAAGACTGGGTAGATAGGGATGGGCCAGGTGGGGGAAATGAAAAGACCTTCCATCCGAGCACGGCCCTGCGAAAGCGGTAAAGGACTACTTTATGCGGAAGGATTTCGACACGCACGTGCGGTGATCAAGCCTGGAAAGGGGAACGCGGCACGCGCACGCACGCTGCACCTTGTGCGGTGGAGAGCGAGCAAGCCATAGAGCGCTTGAGAGGGGGGAGAGGGAGCGAGAGAGAAGGGGGGACAGGGAGCGAGAGTGGGGGTGAATGGGCTCATCACACAGCAGCAGCAGCAGCAGCATTGCGCCCTTCATCTCCCCATCAATATCGACGAGTTGTATTATCAATAACACATCGGCTCCACGAGGCTAGCTTGGCCAAGAGCTAGCTGGATGATAACGGCAGTGAACGGCAGCATGGGTTTTGCGTGAAGCCGAGACGGTGGACAGCTCATCGGTACCAAACAAGGAAGCTGACGGACGGACGGACTGAGGACGAGCTAACGCTGGCTGGACGGCTTTTCTTGTTGCTAATGTGCGAGGCACGAGCATGCGAGCTGATAGCCAGAGGTGAGTGACAATAGCGCCCGTGCTGGCGCACAAGTGCCGATGCTATAGGGTTAGCCTCCTAGCCCATGTTATCCTTTCACAGAGGGGTGTGTGTGAAAACGCGTGCTTTCATATGTGTGTTAGCAGTTAGCACCTTTCAAGTCCCGTCTGGCTTCCTGAGGCTTGCTAAATTTGAGCTGGTTGCTTTGTGATGGCCATTCATCACGTGACATAGTCATCACTGCCAGTGGGTTAAGTATTTTTAAGAAAGAATAAGCGCAAAATTTTGAATCCGTAGTTTTCTGATAGACAGTCATAAGCATGGTAAAACAATACAGTTCTCCATTTTCAATATTTTCTTTTAAATTATTAGAATAAAAAAAATAAAAGCTCAGGATCAGATTAGGCTCTTTTATTCTGTTAGGAAAGAAATATTAAAATGTACCGTTTACCAAATTGTTCGAATTAGTTATCTGACTCCATCAACCAAACACCACCTAACAATGCGCGCTCGTTTCTTTTTTGGAAAAGATGGACAAGAATAGCCGACATTTTCACACGAGGGCAGATTCAATTTCTTAAATATTTTAACTAAGCGAACTCCATCGAATTAGCCGAAGTAGTGTCGCTCGAGTCTCCGTCAAGCCTTCTCTCTAGTTCTCCCTCGATCTTCTTCGATTTTCTTAAGTTCTTCTCGCGACCCACGTCTCTCCACCGGCTGGTGTGCTGGCTCCTCCCATGGGCGAGCCAGATAATCTCCATGTGGGCTCCACCATCATGGAGAAGAGCGTCTTGATGTCTGGACCCCGAGCGTTCCTGCGTTACGAAGGCCCCTCTTACGCCGGGAAGCGCTGATTGTCATATCAGCCCTTTGTCCCAGTTCCTGCTGTTTTCTGTAAAGATCATCCTCCACTAGGTTGCAATGACCTGCCCCACAGCCAAGCCAGTGAATATCTTTTGCATTAAATGTAATTTGTATTTGATCGTACAAAATCCCTTCTAGTCAAATGTATAAAATCCTTCAATTCCTTGTTATCAAAATTGGAGGGCATTTAACTTGAATTGTTTTTCCTTTTTTTGTTATCCACATTTTGGAATATTTCATGCAACAGGATTAGTCATGGCACTCCAAAATAAACTCGTAATAAGGACTTCAAAGATAACACACTATAAAAGAATAGCAGGATAGATAGACAACAATATTTACAACCTATTGATTATGATTCTCGTTGAAGTCCTTAACTCATTAAGTTTTGGACCTTTTCTCAAATTGGTAGAGCCGTTGCCAGCATTTTTTTTTTTTGCCATTTTGACTCATCCTTTAAGGCCTACAGAAAATTTAGTTTATTATCAAAAAAAAGCTTAAACCTTCATCATTTATCAGATAAATATATGTATCTAGCTTTTACCATTGTTGAGTAAACAATAGTTGAACAATGTTAAATTTCTTAAAAACTAGTTTCCAAGAAAATCTTTTGTGAAAAGATGCATTCCTAGCAGAACTTTCACTTAGGGGACTTTTTTTGCATTTGTGATACAGTACATCCAATATCCGAACAATGCTTTCATTAAACAGAAGGGCAGATGATGGACGTTGCGCCAACTTTCAATGAACATGTGTTTGAATGGAGTTCCGTTAACCATGAAAACAACCACATCCTCAAAAAAAGAGGTGCAACAGCATTATCTCAGTATTTGTGTCTTTTATCTCATCTCATCTCATTAGCTGCACCGCTTATCCTCAGTAGGGTCGCGGGGGTGCTGGAGCCCATCCCAGCTTATATTATTTTTAAATAATGTGCATTTTATTTACCCAGCTTAGTTGTTTAAGTCATGTGATACAACTACCTTTGGTGTAATTATTGCATACAATTTTTTATTAGTCGTGTGTACTGATGTAGTACATTAGTATCCAGTATAGTTTTTCCCCAGTGATTTAGGATCTTGAGGTCCAGCCCATTTCTGAAAAGTGTGATGGCGCTGTACACCAAAAAATAATGGTGACTAGATGACGAAGGTGCTGTATCCGAGTTAGATCAGGAGACTTCCTGCTACTGGCAACCATGGAAACCTGTACAATCTGTTTCATGTGGAGGAGCACACCTCTACCCCCACAAAACGGCCAGGAGAGGGATGGTCTTAGAGACTGCCCTCAGTATCAATAATAGTGCAATAAAAGAATAGTGCATTGTAACAATAGTGGAATGATAAGTAGTGTAACATTTAGCAGCAACAAAAAACCCTGCAAATTATTCGCAAGATATACAATTTAAGTCTTGCGCGCTTGTTTAGGGTGGTCAGGGCTTTGGGAAAGAAACTGTTTCTGTCCATGTTTTAAGGGACCTGTAGCACCTACAAGAGGGCCACAGGTCAAAGAGCTGGTGTATAGGGTGGGAAGAGTCGTTTATAATGTTAATGGCGCTGCTCCAGTATCGAAAGCTGTCTTTGCAGCAGCAACCGCTCCATGGTTTTCATCACATGTGGTGTCAGGGCGACCGGCCTGAAGTCGTTGAGTTCCTCAGGTCTTGATTTCTTTGGGACTGGGATGATGCAGGATGTTTACCACAGCTGAGGGAGCTGGACAACAAACTGGACTGGACTGCTTGTGTTCCTTCGGGGATGAATAAAGTATCTATCTATCTATCTAGTCCTCCACACTGGTTAGAGAGCAGCCAATGATCTTCTGGGATGTATCGATTACTCTCTTTATGTCTTTCCTGTCCACTGCCGTGCTCCCAGTATATCAGACAGCGACACCATACGCCAGAATGCTCTCTGCTATTGCTCAGTAGAAGGATCAACAGCTTCAGTTCCAGGTTGTTCCTCCTGAGAACCAGCAGGGAAGTGGCAGACATTTGCTTCTCAGCAGTTTATCAAACACCAGGCTGCGGACCAGGACTGGGTTGTTTGGTCCCCGGCTACACAGAAAGAAAAAGAAGTTCCATTATTTTTTGCTAACTAATGTTTTACTGACACAGCTACAGTCACACAGACTGCTAACTGGGGATTTGAGGCGGTGCATTCAATATCAGTTTGGTTTGCACAGGCAGGCGCAGTTGCCTGTCGGGCACTTCAACTCTCAAGTTGGAAGCGGGAGATCATGGTTCACAGATCTCTTAACCACCTTTGATGTAGGAGCACCACTACCTGTGCTGTGTCTTGGGCAAGTACAGCCTGGGGATGCCCATCCCTCTCCAGGCCTTTTTTTGGTTAGGGTTTTCTACCCCACATGAATCAGATAGCACTGGTTTCCGTGGTTACAAGTAGCAGAAGAAACCTCCTGATCCGTCTCGTATACAGCACTTTCATCATCTGTTTGCTATTTTTCGTTTATTTTTCCTTTGCAATCATGTTGCAAAAACATATTGCAAAACGAACAAATCTCGGAAAAGAAAAAAAGGATGACAGGTTGAAGCCAAAGGCCTTATAAGAAACGTGTCCCAGAAATAACTTTGGATGCTTTTTCTATCAATCATATCAGAGATAAGCGGGAACTTGGCATTGACAAGGAAGCGTCCTATATGTGACAATACTGATATTACATCCTAAATCACTGGAGAAAAACTACTTAGTTATGAAATTTAGAGTAGGCCTGTTTTGTTCATATTCACATTGTACAGTATGCATTGCATCACTTGCCTTCATATTTTTTCTCAAAAAACAAGCTCAGTGGCGATGACGTTAAATCCTTTTTCTTTTGTGATATTTTAAAGGCTTAAAGGCTGAAGTTTGCGTTTTATATGTTTTGGTACCTTTGTTGAATTTATTTATGTATTTTTATGCACTACTCTCCGGTCTCCGGAAGTCCAAAATCAAGAGCCTTCAGCTGGTACAAAATGCTGCAGCGAGGCTTTTGACTAAGACAAGGAAGTTTGATCACATTACCCCGATTTTAGCTAACCTGCATTGGCTCCCTGTTCGCTTAAGATGTGATTTTAAGGTTCTGTTGGTATTATACAAAATCATGCATGGACTTGCTCCCTCATATCTTTCAGATTTAATTTCCCCCTATGTTCTGGTCCGGAGCCTTCGCTCTGAAAACGCTGGTCAACTATTGATCCCAAGAGCCAAGAAGAGATCCGCAGGTTTGAGAGGGTTCTCCATCCGGTCCCCGGTGCTGTGGAATGCTCTTGCCCCTGAGATTCGATTTGCAACCTCAGTGGAAATGTTTAAATCTAAACTTAAAACACACTTCTACTCTATAGCATATGAAGAACCTATATTTTATGTTGATAATATGTGTATTATTTGCCCTCATGTAGGTTTTAGATGAGGGGATGGTGTCATAATAGTCTGTAGTTTGCAATAGTCTTTGATCTGTGCAGCCCTTTGAGACTCTTTGTGACTAAGGGTTATGCAAATAACCATGACTTGACTTGACTTTAAATTCATAAATAACTAGATGGATACAAAATGAAATAGTTCCCTCAAAAACAAAACAACAAAAAACCCAATTTAAAATAAGTTACATAAATACATAAACAAATTCAATAAAAAAGTTTAATTATTAGGCGAACAGTAAAAAGCTCGTCTTCATGGCACCAGCTGTGGCACATGTCTTTAATTTTGCCCTTCATTTTAAGTAATCTTATTGAATCTTTTAAGTAGCAGCAAAGGGACAAAATAATAATTACCACAAATAAAATTACAACAGTCCAATTTAAATTGTCACTAACCCTCCTATTACCATGGGGGCCCCGTTTGACAAGCGTTATTTAAATTACTGTAACTTCGCGCCCGTTGGGCTAAAGAGAAAATTCAAACCGTTCCTGAAAAGGAGAGAAGATGAGCTTTGCGGCGATACAAAAAAAGTCTATTTCAATCAAAGTAGTTTTCCAAAACACCCACAAAGTGGCAGCAACTTTTAACAATTGTATCTCACAAGTATCCACGTGTGGCAACGGACCAATCACAGGCAAGAATTGACACACACGGGCCATAATAAGTAGTGCATTTTGTAAAAAGAAATGATCTATAATTAATAAAAAATACTTGCATCCTTTGAACATTACTTTATCTATTTAAATGTCAAAGGGGCAATGAATTAGGGTACTGATGGGTCATATATGATGTGAGTCTTTGTCTCCCTTAATTCTTCACCATCTACCACACCGGCCCATTAATTGCTTGTACTGGTAAAATATAGATGACAATACAGGGACAACTAAGAGAGCAATACGCAAGCGTGTTTCTATTTATAACAGTTCATATTGCCAGTCTATGTTGTCTTATAATGTGTTCCTGTTCAGTTCCAGTCTCTACTTCATTATAATCTTAAAAAAAACACGCCTGTTTTTGTTTTGTTTATTTCAAACTGTTATTCCATTGTCTTAAAACATAGTTTTGGTATATATTGCAAGATATTAAAAGTTTGGGCTCTAGGAAAAAAGGGCCACTCTTTCCTGGCCAAAAAAACAAACATCCCTGGGGGGCTATATGATACTTGGTCAATAAATTATTCAATAAATTATTTGCATAGTGCTCGCTTGTAATAGGCCTTATAATCATGGGGGTAAAATTATCTTACCGTATGAACAATAAGGTGTGGATGCAATATTACGGAGTGATAAAAAACGGTTTACTTGCTGGTCAGTTAAAAAATGAAGAACATATTAGTAGTCTCAACCGGATGCCATGTTTCCAAAAGCTCTGTGCTTCATGGTTCACTGTCTCTCCTGAAATTTCCGACTTCACTTTCACCAAGTACAATGTACATAAAAATAACACTTGTCATGTGTTCTTTTTGGCGGATCTGCACTGCATGCATGCTACTCTGACAACTTTGGCAGGGTAGCGTGCATGATGTGCACCTTGGCGCCACGGTTTTCGGAGACGGCCAAGTCACCTTTCCTCCCAACATACAAAATGATCAAATTCGTGTTATTGTCGGGCTTGGTCGCACAAATCAAGGCAATCTGCCAGGTTTGGGCTGGTTCAGGCTTTTGCATCCTCAGCTCGGCTCAAGCCGGGCTGGATTTTTTTAGGCACGATCTTACCTATAATTGGTGCGATGTTTTGATGTCAAAACATTGTAGATTAATGCTAATTGTGGTTATTATTCACGTTATTATTAGTAATGTTATTGTTGTTATTGTTAGAATTTGAGAAAACGTAGAAACCTTTAATACCGCCCCTTGATCAGGCGGTGCACATATTGACATGCATTAAACCGGTCTTTGGTACAGAAATGTTGGGGATAACTGTTTTACAGCACTTATAGTGGTGTTACATGGAAATGTTCAAATTGGACATTTAAACCTGACTAGTATGCAGAAACGATACTGGAGAGACCTTAGTCTCAAATTTATTGGTGATGACCAAACCTTACTAAATAAACCAAACTTTTTCACATATCTTATTTATCTGTCACCCTGAGCTGTGACGTCATCAAAGGAATAACAGCACTCTACCAAACCAATCGCCATATTGTCCGACGTGTTAAGTAGTCGAAGAGGTTATGAGTGTTTTAAGCAGAGTTTTTGTAGGTTTTGTGGTGAATGCCTAGGCGCTGTGTCACAGGTGGATTTAATAATGGTACAGCAAATCGCGGGTAGCTATAATACGCCTAACCGTCCAAAAAAACACATGGGGACCAATCAACAAAAGTTGGCCACAGCTTCGGAGGAAGAATACGTGGCTGACTGACCAAAAACATGCAGTAAGCAGCTAGGCTTGCCAGGAACCAAAAACAAAAAGCGGGAATGGCTACCGCAATAAACGCAAAGACTCCCGAGTATAAACCAAGAGACACTGCAAAACTAACACCAGGCTAGCTGGCCAAACAACGGACAGTGGGCAGCTAACGAGTGTCAACTGGGAGCAAACAAACCGGAAAGCCCTTGGCAGCCCTGACATTAACTGGGAGCTAGCCAGACACAATTATACCAAAAGTGACATGCGGCAAAAAACAAACAAATAGCCACTATCGCTTCTTCCATGCAGAAATGAGCTGTGCGCATTTGCTGTTTGTTTCAAAATTTGCTTTCATAGCTAATTATGGGATTAACCATTTTTAAGGTGTTCTTCTTTTATGACTTAACGACTCTAGCGGAAACGAGGCGGATCGGCCAATTTTGAGTTCTCCCGTCCCCCAGTGCGTGGAATCTTTAGAATCATATTTGCATAATAGTGGGAACACAACACACTATGTGCCTTATTTCAAAATGTTTTTCTGTTTCGGAATACCATTAACTGCCATCAAGTATTCTATTCCAGATTTTGCTTAAACGTAAACATTTTAATGTTGTGGTTGCAGCTGACTCGTTGTGGGATGTCGGGCAGTAAGGCGCTGGGCGGAGGGGCGAGGCGCAGGAGGACGCGGTGCCGCCGCTGCCAGGCTTGCACCCGCAGCGAGTGCGGCGAGTGTCACTTCTGCAAGGACATGAAGAAGTTCGGCGGGCCCGGACGCATGAAGCAGTCTTGCCTGCTTAGGCAGTGCACGGCGGTGAGACATACGCCACATGACAAACAAAAAGAGGACTGTAGGAAAAGCAGCAAACCCTTTTCAATAGACTTCATTGTCACTCTCACTTTCCGTTTGTATTCTTATTACTTGTCTCACTCTCCTGTAAATCTGTTGCTGTATCAACTGTCTTTCTTTCTCACTTCCTTCATCCCCCTCCCCCTTGTATATTGTATACATTTTACATCCCCATCTTTTGCCACCCTTCCTCTCACCATATAGCTCCTTCTTTCTTAGTTTTCTCTATCTGGCTCTACCTCGTCCCTATTTTTAACATATACGCTTCATCTTTCGTTTTCGCTCTCACTGACTTATTATTGTTGACACCCTCTTCAGAATTCTTCCCTGCTTTTTACCTTATTCTGTCTCCTTGTTTCTATCGCTTGTGTTTCTTAGCTCTTCTAATGGAGCTTAATCACAAATTGTCTAATTTAAGTGGTTTTAGAATTACCATGATTTCCACTATTGATGTATCACTTCTTCACTCGCTAAAAAGAAAACACATTTCATGATTGACTTTTTCAAACATCAAATATCTCACTTTAACATTGGACCAAAGGTCATGGCAAATTAAGACGGTTGCCATAGCATCATGGATTGTGATTTCATGTTTAAAAAGGCTTTCACCCAGACAAGTACACACGAAGGCAGCTTGGTTTTCACATAGTGACCACTTCACACGCACAGATTCTTCAAATAGCGTGGAATGCAAGCTGTAGGCAATGATGTTGCGTTTCCATGGCAACTGGCTCTTCCAGTGAAACAGACTTGACATGCTTACACACAAACACAAATGATGGAGCTGAAGTAGTCACTAACAGATTGTCATGGGCGATGAGCAACTCTAAATTATTTGCTTGGATTGATTCATAATATAAATTATAATGAAATCATAAGGTATCAAAATATTCCTACTTTTAGTGGCTTTACCTTTTCCCAAATCCTAAATTGTATTGTTGAAACAGTGGAAACAAAACTTAAGTTGGTATGTCTTGGATTTTCTAGATTTGGCCCTCCATTGGAAATTTATTTTACTCTACATTAATATGAGAGATAGGGCTCTGTACGTACACTTTTACTTTGTTTTTCAACTTGTGTTAGTTTGAAGCAACATGTAGTTGGCTCACTTTGTATCATATTTCAGTGGCATTGTAAACCTTGGAGATAGAAAAGTTAACAATATTTTCGAAATTTCTGTCGAAGACAGTGAAACATATTGAAATCATGTATAATACATCAGTTATATACTGTATTACTGGAAAGTATCTTTTGCCTAATGAAAAAATTATCTTTTCTTGTGGTTCATTTGTCATTTCAGAACACTTGCAAAATATTTTTAACAGCAAAAAAAAGCCCTCTAAAGTCTCAAGTCAGTTCAGTTTTTGTCAAAATCCTCTTTTTTGACATTTTCCAGGTCACTGTTAAGTATGCCATGCTGTGACCTGTGATTGTGACCTTTATACATTGTGTGCAGCCCGTGCTACCACACACGGCAGTGTGTCTGGTATGCGGTGAAGCTGGGAAAGAGGACACAGTGGAGGGTGACGAGGACAAGTTTAGCCTGAGCCTAATGGAATGTACCATCTGCAACGAGATCATACACCCCCGTTGTCTGAAGGTGAGATCCAACTGCCACTTATGCTTACCTGGTATGATTTTCAAGATGTTTGTTTGATATGCCTATTGTATGCTTTGTCCGT
Organism: Urocampus carinirostris; assembly: GCF_059441175.1. NCBI lineage: Eukaryota > Metazoa > Chordata > Actinopteri > Syngnathiformes > Syngnathidae > Urocampus > Urocampus carinirostris. Next base: position 45,230,081 of record NC_142349.1, on the reverse strand, counting down.
GGCAGATGAGCAAAGCGGAGGGCATCATCAATGAAGAGATTCCCAATTGCTGGGAGTGTCCCAAGTGCCACAAAGAGGGAAAAACGAGCAAGGTCAGTAAGAGGCTCGATTTTTCTGTTAAGATATTCACAGACTTTTGAGGAATTGATAGTTTTTTAGCGCATCTTTGAATGTAAACAGTCATGTTGGATAGGCCCACCAAAGGTGGTTTGATGTTGTCACAGGTCTTCGCTTATTCTGTTGGATGTTCAAATGAAAGGGGAATGTGTAAGGCGTCGTTTTCTGTTGACTTTTCTGTTTATTTCAAAGTACTGTTACCTGGTGAATGGAATCCAGAGCAGGAACTTACCATGCACCCTTCAGAGATAGTGGGCACACACCTAAAACCCTAGGCAAAAATAGTGTGCCGTTTCCCAGCCAAAATTGGCCCCTAAGAAAGCACCGAGTGTCCCTAACCGAAAAGAGTGCATCCTTACCTGGTGAGTGGAAGGAGTGAAAAAAATGCATTGAGTACAGTGATGCCTCAATTATTGCGGGTAACCCCTTAGCGATCCGCCGGTGGGTCAGCTGACTTTTGATAAACAAATATTTGTCTGTACAATGTCACTGAAATACGTCGTGAAGAGCTTAAACAAGATATGCTGACTATTTCACTATATACTCATCACAGAAACACCATGATCAGTCTGAAACAAGATACCCGAAAACTATAAACATCATTCATTAAAACCCCCAAGGCTCAAACTTACCTCAAGATGACGTCCTTACCAACTGAGAGGATACAATTATAACAAAACAACAACCATAGATCAACAAATAAAAATGGAACACAGAACTGCAGTTAAATATGGTCTTTATTGTCATATACAAAAGTACAAAGATTGAGAGGGCTTCTCTTTTCAGAGTAGGGAGCGGCTGGCTAGCTGCACCATAGCATCGGGTAAGCTCAACTTCACCCAGGTCTCTGCGAGGTTTTAAATACAACCGTCCCGAATGTAGCGATTTCCCATGAGTTTTAGCTCCTGGTCATCCGCTTCATGGGTAATGGATCTGGCATTGGTCAGCTACATGCTTGGCAGGGGTGGCTCAAGAACGTTTTTAGCCTAGCTGTAGAAGTAAGCTGGCCTGCAGTCTCTTACGACGCTGTTTCAGTCAGTTCCCGGACACAATAGCAATCCACGGAATACCCACTGATCACCATTTCATTTTGCTCTTCTGACTTTCCTCAGAGTTCGATTTAATTGATGAATTTCTTTTCAATGTAATGAGCCGCTAAAGCTATTAGCTATCACCATGCTTTCCAGTTTGTTTGGGTGAACACAGCGTCCGCCCCACATTTTGACTGACAGCATACACCAGCCTATCACAGTCACGCAGACAGCCACGCCCACCAACACACAAAGCCCTCCCTAAACTGCCCCTGTGATACTATTTGCTGTGTGCTCATTGTGCTGTCTGCTCCAAACTCAATGTATGTTTCGTTGCTATCAATAACCATAAAGACCATTCAATTAAAAATCCGCAAAACAGTGAAACTGAAGCACTAAGGCGTCTTTGTAATTCTGCCACCCTAACTTTGTTCATGCCTGCAGGAGCAGGCAGACATTTTGGCCAAGCGGCGTCTTGACAACGGCGAGCTAGGCCGCTGGAAGTTGACTGATGAGCCGCCACCAAAGAAGGAGGCGCCCAGGCTGGATGGCAGCCACAAGAGGAGGAAGGAGACTCTTTCCTCAGATGGTGGACCCAAAAAAAAGGTCAGCTGACGACCATGCACGATTCTCAGTGAACAATTTTTTGGGACCTGTAACGACTATGATCATTTGTCAGTCAGACCAGACGTGTTGAAAATATATTTTGACTTGGTGTGTTTCGTTGCCTTTTTTGCCAAGTAAGTGATAAAGGAAAAGAGAGGGGAAAATGGTGAGAACAATGATACATTTGTAGAAGGAAATCATTGAGAAATGAGAAAGGTGTAAGAGTTTCTTCCATGTAACCATTCCTCAAAGGTACAATAAATGGTTTAAAATTGTTTTATATTTTTAACTTTGTTGAATCTTTTTTTCGATATGTTTTTTTGTTGTTTGGGTACAAGTTTTATTAATCATTTGGGTTGTGTGGAATGTGTAGAAACATATATAAATAAATATCTTTACTTCCTGGGGGGGGAAATTGTTTCAGTACTTGAACAATTTTAATTTTTAATGCAAATCTCGCACATAATGGTTGAGTGCCGAGGTATCACTATATACAAGCAGTCGCTCAGCGTTGCCGGCCATGGTTTGTTGAAATGTGTGTATTTTGCATTAATCAAGGTATTGGTTTTCTTACAAGATAGCGTCTGGCTGCTTAGTGTGTTCGTTGTTCGGGATCTGCAGACCTTAAGAAAAGAGCTGCTTATCAATATTGTTCGTACTTATTGGGGTTTACTAAACCTAACTTAAACCTCTTTTGAGGCTTAACCTCCAACTTTGTACATTTTCATTAAGATTAATTTCAGTCGTTTCAGAGCCTAAAAGTCACATACAAACACAACCAAATTGAAATTTATAAAGTAGATTTGAGTTAATAGATAGATAGATTTAGATTAGACAAACACATATCCTGGTGTTGCCAGGCATCCTACTTAGGTGCGGTTGTTAGGGCTGTGATTTGTTTAAACGTGTGCATAATACACAATTGCATCAATAAAAAGGTTTGTTCCGATATAAAAGGGGTCAGGCACCTATGGCTCTTTTCATGAGTACGTATAGCTCGGAGACAAAATTGATTGCATGCAAAGTTCATCTAAGTAGTTCCTAACAAAAAAACAAAAGCCTACTGAAATGCATGCAAAGCCAAACCAATGTGCTTAAGAATAAGCTTTTGTCTGGAGAACTGGTTTAGCGGTTTTATGGAATTTTGTCTCGAAACACAGACGCTGCCCTATTTACGAACGAGATTCGTTCTTAAGTTGAATTTGTTCATAAGTTGCTCCAGTGCTATATTTTGTATGGAATGTATGTTTAAGGTCTCCATAAGTATGTTCAAGGTTTGTATAAGCGACCTGTATTGCTTTGAAACTGAATATAAACGTTTAATAAAATAATATGCTCTATAACGTTACAAAGCAGGCTGAATGATAAAGCATAGTACTGAAAAACAAAGCTACACATTAGGCGTTGACATTCTGTGGTCTGTGAAGCCCTTTGAGACTCCTTGTGATTAAGGGCTATACAAGTTAACATGACTTGACTATAAAAATAAATAGAGTTGAGTTTAACTTACTTTTGGAAGAGTTAGGCGACATCCTCCGTGGTCAAAAGTGGACAAAAAAAAGCGATCCGAACATTTTCTCAACCGCATCAAGCTTTCTAATTTCACTTTCATTTCAAAAGAAATGGTTCGCCTCTTTAAGCTTTACACCAACCATATTGATTGGATTCACAAGATATTAAACAATAAAAACGTCAAAGTACTTGGTGTGCTAGAGATACAGTGCAGTATGTATACACACAAACCAGGAAGTAGAAGCTAGATTTCTTCTTCGGTTGGATGTTGGGTGATCTCTCACAGCGCCATGCGATGAAAAGAAGCACTACAGCACTGTTTTCTACTTGGATAAAGATGCACACAAGACAAAATCAAACTTACAGTAATGTCCGGATATTTTTCCGCATCCCCCAAAAAATGTTTATATGTACCGTTGTTTGTAGCTCGAATATTTGTTAGTAGGGGAGCGTCTGTATATAGTGTGTCTCTTTCCAAAAATCGAATGAAAACATTTTGCTTTTATGGCTCTTTCAGTCAAAAAGGTTCCCAACCCCTGCGATAGAAGTCCAGTAGCTCAGGAGGTAGAGCGATCGTTTTAGGATTAAGGGATCCCAGTTCGAATCCCGGCTTGTCCGTGTTACATGCCGAAGTGTCCTTGGGTAAGACACTGAACCCCCAATACCCCCAATAAGCAGGTTAGCGCCTAACATGGCTGCACAGATCACGGCCGCTATTGGGAAATGTGAAGCACATTGTAAAGCGCTTTGGGAAGTCATTGACTTGAAAAGCGCTATAGAAATGCAGATCATTTCATTTCACATTTCATTTCATTTCAGTAGCCATTTTGACCGGCAGAGGGAGTTAAAGACTCCACGAAAGCAGATTTTTATCAATTTTGTTGGTATTTATAGGAGATGCCTTGAGACAAAACCTAGCAAAGGGCACTCGCAGGCCTAAATTTCAATAATGTAAATTTTCTCGAGAATCAGTTCAGCTGTTTCAGAGCCTATGATTCACATAATAGTAGTAAAATTTGGATTAGATAGATGATGACACCCCTGGAGGAGTGGCACTGTAGCACCATACGGCCACCGTGAGGGCCGCCTCAAAAGATGTTCTCCCACATATAAAATGAGTGGTTTCTTGATGGCACACCATCCATCTATCCATCCATTTTCTGCACCGCTTATCTTCAGTTGGGTTGTAAGGGCCGTTGGTGCCCATCCCACCTATTTTGGGGCAGGGGTTGCCAGCCGGTCACATGGCACATGGAGACAGACAGCTCATTGACAGCACAATTTTGACCGGCCAATCAACTTGACATGCATGTCTTTGAAATGTTCCTGGGGGAAACCCACGCACGGGGAGAACATGCCAACTTTGCACGGGGAGGCTGCCATAGAATTGAACCCTGGATCTCTGCACCACCCAGCCGCCTTGCTGCCTGTCACGCCGTCATAAGCCATTCAATCATTTCCCATTATTCCTCAAATTAAACGTTTGTTGTTTTCTTTCAGATGAAAGGTGCGCATGAGAAACGTCTCAAAAAGGTATTCAATCATTTTTATTATTTTGATTCTCTTTACCGTTAATACTGGAGTATTTTTTTGCGCCCTGCTTTTAGAAGCCCAAACAGGAAGGATCGGAATCCAATGGCCCTGCCTCCTCAGCTGGAGGAAATCTAGGATCCACCCCCTCAACAGTGATTGTTGACCTAGGAGCATCCAACGCAGATCAGCGCTCGCACCACCGGGAAAAACTAGAACGATTTAAGAGAATGTGCCTACTTGAGCGCCGACCTGACTCGTCATCTTCGTCGTCCTCTAGTTCCGAGTCTGACACTGAGTCGGACTCTGACGACTCACTGCGCGGGGGTACAGCTTCCTCGCACTCATCCCCTGTTCCGCTGCCTCCCCCGATCACCCACGCCAACAGTGGACTGGGGCGGCCAGAAAGGGGCCGCAGTGAGCGGGACCGGCGCCTGGCAGAATTGGGCTTCAGTGCCAGCGAAGAATCGGAAGATGAAGACCAAGAGCTGGAGGAAGAGCGGGTTGGAGACAAAGTTCGGCGGGGAGTCGAGAGTGGATGCACTGCATCACGTGGTAGAAAAGCTGCAATGATGGACGCGGAAGAGGCTGAGCCACCACCTTTGGACAGAGTTGTGAAAAATTCATCCCTCCCTCCACCTTCGCCCCTTACGCCCAATCAGATGGCGCTTTCTTTGCAACGTAACATCGCACTTGATGCACGCAACGGACGCGCTCGTGTGGAGAAAGAAAATGCCAGCAGTCTGCTGTTAATTCACAGACACAGTGGGGCAGGAGGAGGTGGGACTAAAGGAAACAAAAGTAGGCAGAGAAACTCTGGCCCCACCTCCAACGGGGGTCGAGGTGGCGGTTGCGGCCCGCTCGTGTCTGCCACAGCGGCGTCACCCTGTTCAGGGGCGCCAGGGCGCTCGCATGTGATGAAGCGCAGCCCCCCTGCTGTGCCCTCGCCGCCGCGACCCGTGCAGATGGAGCGCCACTTGGTAAAGCCGCCGCCCACCTGCCCCGAGCCCAGCTGCCTGCCACTGGACTCGGGCCGCGCCCACGTGATGACCCGTGAGGCCTGGCTGCGCGTCTTCACCTTCCTCAGCCAGCGTGAGCTGTGCCTGTGTATGCGCGTGTGTCGCACGTGGAGCCGCTGGTCAGTCTATTTTTCTGCACTCTGCACTGTATTAATGTGTGTTTCAAGCTTTTCAAACTTTTGGGGGGGTACAGGTTGGTTTTAGGCAATTTAGGAGAGCACTAAAATGCACCAGGTTTATAGCTATTCCCAAATTCATAAACATTCAAAATGTGAGGAAATAGTACATTTTTTCGTTGCATAAAATCTATACATATTTCATCAGTATGTATATATTTTTTGAGATTGTCATCCTGAGCTGTGACCTCATCAGAAGAACACGAGCACCCTCGCAGGTCAGTCACCATGTAGTTTTAAATGTTAATTAGTCACAGACGATAGGACCCTAGCAAGCCATTTGCTATTTTATTTTGGGTTTTAATTAGTGGAAGAGGTTTCAAGTGTTTCAAGCTAAGTTTTAGTCGTTTTGTGCTAAATATATAGGCGTAATGGTACAACAAATGTTGAACAGCCAAAAAGGGGACAACTGGCAGAAAGAAGTCAAGTCACATTTATTTGTATATCTCTTAATCACAAAATGTCTCAAAGGACTGCACAGGTTACAATTACACCATCCCCTGAATCTTAACCCAACATGCGGGCATGAAAAAATTCAAAAACCTCAACATGAGGAAAATAAAAAACCTTGAGAAGGGGCCTCAACTTGTTTCAAGTGGAAATCAACTTTCCAGGATGACCAAGATCTAAGACATTTTGCATTGAGTAACAATACACAAAAATAGTGAACATCAATAAGAAAAACTTAAGAAAGATGTAAAAATTTGTTTGGAAAATGCATGACAGCAACGATGCTTTAAGCCTGTAAAATTGTCCAAAAAGTCCATGACGCCAACAACACCTCCAGTCTGTAAAGTTATCCAAAAAGTCCATGACAGCAATGACACAGCTTCCCATCTCTGCTGGCTGGTCGATACAGATGTGACATGGTTCAGGTCCAGGCGCAATTCCTCTCAATGCATCCTTCTCCATTTCACCTCAAGGCAGGCATCCCGAAAGGAAAAGTATGAGGTGGGCATCAATCATAAGCTATCGAGTAAAAATGGTTCTTCAGTCTAGATTCCAAAACTTATATTGAGGTTGCAGATCTAATCTCCGGAGGCAGAGCATTCCACAGTACCATCTCCGGATGGAGAACGCTAGCAAACCTGCAGATTTCTTCTTGGCTCACAAGTAGACCAGCATTTTCTGAGCGGAGGCTCCTCCGTGCAAGGAGAAATCAAATCGGAGAGATAAGTAGGAGAAAGTCTATGCAAACATTTTTATGTTAGTAAGAGAACCTTTAAATCACATCTTAAGCGGACTGGGACCCATTGTATGTTGAATTTAGGAATGATATGGAGAAACTTTATTGACTTAGTTGCAGCAGCCGCATTTCGAACCACAGGGGTTCTTACAGATCCTTGGAAAGTCTTTGAAAGGCATTGAATTCATCATTTTTAAAATAAGGCCTTAATTGGCATTAAAATGTCTTTAATCTCAATTTTGAATGTTTTAAAAAATTTGAACATTTAATTAGAAGTGGCTTTCCGATCAGCTAATTTGTAAGAGACACAATGTATTGTGTGCAAAAATGTTTTTTTTAATTTTGATTGTTTTAATCGTGTTTTTTTGTCGACTTGGTCTTAAATTCAATTTCAAAAGGCATTAAATGAGTCTTAAAAAGTCCTGAATTTAACTTCCCTTAAGCTGTAGGAACCCTGAACCAGATGCAAAATATTTTGATGCCAGACATCAGGAGACCAGAGAGCAATACATTACAGTAATCAAGCCTAGAAGTAAAAATGCATGTATTAAAATCTCAGCATCTGATTGCGACAGCATTGGGCGAATCTTTGCAAGATTACAGAAGTGGAAGAAAGCTTTTCTAGTAATATTTTTCACATGTAACTGATAGAGATTAGGAACAAATACAACACCTAGGTTTTTGACGGAGTCACTATGGGTGGTATTACATTTGTGAAGTTTCAAAGCATTGTTTGAGAGCAAATCACAACAAAGAGCTGGTCCAATATTTAACATCTTGTTTTTTTTCTTGGTTAAGGCACAAAAAAATAAATGGCATCCATCTTTATAACTCAGTAAGGCAGGGCTCCAAATTTCTACAACTTAACGGAGCGGCTGCCTCGAGTTGCGGATACAGTTGAGTGTCAGCTGCATAGCAATTGATACTAATTTTATACTTGCGAATAATATTAAACCAAAAGCATTGAAATACTAAAAAGAAATACAGGTACAAGTACAGAGCCCTGTGGAACACCACAGGTGACATCAAAATGTCCAGAGTTCATATTTCCGTAGTTAATATATTGCGTCCTGTCCGACAGGTATGACCTAAACCACGAGAGTACAGTTCCTGAGATATGAGTTCATTTTTCCAGATGACAAGTAATATGCTGTGATCCACAGTTTCAAAAGCAGCACCGAGATTCAGCAGCAGCAGCAGCATTGACGAGGTGCTGGAATCTATTGCTAAGCGGATTGGATACTTTAGACAGGCTGTCTCAGTAGAGTAATTTGCTCTGAATACTGACTGGACAGAATTAACGCGATTGTTTTCAGACATAGTCATTCAGCTGCAAATAAATGATAGATTTGACACTGGCCTATGATTACATAAGCTTTCTGGGTCAAGGTTAGGTCACTTAAGCACGGGTTTAACTACAGCAGACTTGAAGAGCACCGGAACAATACCCAAGGACAGCAATACATTAATGATATTTAAAACTGGAGGTCCTCTGATCCCAAATAGATCTTTCACTCGTGAAGCCGGAAACGACTCAAGCAGGCAAGTAGTTAATTTTGCTCTACCATCTGTGTAAGACTGTCAAGTGACAAATCACTATAACTTGAAAATGTTTTTGAACAGACACAGAGACAAACGTCATCTAAAACTTCTGAATCTTTAAGGTAGGACAAAGTTGCAGAATGTTAATTTAAAATGTATTTAAGGACGAGTTGATTCAAAACACGGTGAGCCCTTACCGGGGGCTAACCAGGACTGATCAACGGAAGGCGGCAGCGGCCTCAGTGGGGAAAAAGCGAAGCTGGCAGACGGAAAAAAAAGAGAGAGGCCAGGCTAAGCGGGAACCAAAAACTGAATGAGCGACGGCTACAGCGACAAATGCGAAGCTTGGCTGGGAATAAACCAAGGAACATGGCAAAACCTGGGCTAACGCCAGGCTAGCCAGCCAAACAACAAGCAGTGGGCAGACATTAAGCACAAACCAGGAGCAAACAAAATTGACACGAAAGCCCTTTGCAACCCAGACTCTCACAGGGAGATAGCTGGACAAATTTATGCTAACCGTGACTTACACGGCAAAAAACAAAAGAAAAACCACAATCGCCTACCTGAAAAGGTAGTCCCCGAGCGATATGATAAGCAAAGTTCCGTCTTCTCCAAGCAGAAATGAGCGATATGCAAACTTGTCCTCTACAATCGCTGTCTGTTTCGGGGCTGCTTCATATGTTCTGTTATTGGGATTCACCATTTTGAATGTTTTGTGTTCCTTCAATAACGTCATGGCTCTGGTGGAAACAAGCCAGATGTGTCAACTTTGAGACTAAATTTGTCGTGTCCTCCAGCACTTTGAAACTGAATAGTAGAAATACTGAGCGAGTTTTTTCTCAGCATAAGCCCAACCAATTTTGTACCAAATTATTGGTGAATATGCACATTAAAGATTGATGTTTGTTTGACATTTTTTTTCTTTAACCCCTGAAGCAAAGTTAAAAAAATCCACACATTTAACAATTAAAATGACAGCAGAAAGGAAATAGAAGGCCTGACCAAAAAAAGCCAAATATAACTTGTTCTCGTCTTCTTGACTTTCTTGACACCGTTCACATTAGCATGTTCAAGAATCAAAATAATAACAAATTTAAAATAAGATGGAAAAAGGATAAAAAATGTTGAGTAAATTAATGAAATATAATTTTGAATTTAAACTGTTCAATGAATACACTTTTTCTTTTAAAGTTTACTTGTCTTGTCTGCTGGTTTCAAGCAACATATACTGGACTGTCTCAGAAAATTAGAATATTGTGATAAAGTTCTTTATTTTCTGTAATGCAATTAAAAAAACAAAAATGTCATACATTCTGGATTCATTGCACATCAACTGAACTATTTCAAGCCTTTTATTATTTGAATATTGCTGATTTTGGCTTACAGCTTAAGAAAACTCAAAAATCCTATATCAAAATATTAGAATACTTCCTCAGACCAAGTAAAAAAATAATTTTATAACAGCAAAACTAAATCAAACATTTGAAAATGTCCATTGATGCACTCAGTACTTGGTTGGGAATCCTTTTGCACGGATTACTGCATCAATCCGGCGTGGCATGGAGGAAATCAGCCTGTGGCATTGCTGAGGTGTTATTGATGCCCAGGATGCTTCGATAGCGGCCTTCAGCTCATTTGCATTTGTAGGTCTGGTGTCTTTCATCTTCTTCTTAACTATACCCCACAAATTCTCGATGGGGTTCAGGTCAGGGGAATTAGCAGGCCAATCAAGGACAGTGATGCCATGGTCAGTGCACCAGTTACTGGTGGTTTTGGCACTGTGGGCAGGTGCCAGATCATGCTGGAAAATGAAATATTCATCTCCATAGAGCTTTTCAGCAGATGGAAGCATGTAGTGCTCTAAAATCTCTTGGTACACAGTTGTATATACTCTGGACTTGATGAAACACAGTGGACCAACACCAGCAGCTGACATGGCTCCCCAAACCATTGCTGACTGTGGGAACTTCACACTGGATTTCAAGCAACTTGGATTTTGCTCTTCTCCAGCCTTTCTCCAGACTCTGGCGCCTTGACTTCCAAATGAAATGCAAAACTTGCTTTCGTCTGAAAAGAGGACTTTGGACCACTCTGCAACTGTCCAGTGCTTCTTCTCCATAGCCCAAGTCAGACGCTTCTTCCGTTGTCTTGAGTTCAGAAGTGGCTTGACCATGGGAATACGGCTATTGTAGCCCATTTCCCGGACACGTCTGTGAACTGTGGCTTTTGATACCTGGACTCCAGCTTCAGCCCACTGTCTTTGAAGCTCCCTCAAATTCTGGAAGCGGCTCTTGTTCACAATTTTGTTAAGGCTGCGGTCATCTCTCTTGGTTGTGCAGCGTTTCCGGCCACATTTTTCCCTTCCAACAGACTTTTTGTGGATATGCATTGAAACTGCACTCTGTGAACAGCCTGCTCTTTGAGAAATTTCTTTTTGTGTCTTACCCTCCTGATGGAGGGTATCAATGATGGTCCTCTGGACAGCAGTCAGATCAGCAGTGATTTAGTTTACTGAACCAAGCTGAGTGTTTTTAAGGCTCAGGACCCTCGCAAGGTGTTTCGAGTTAATTAGATGATTCAGGTGATTAGTTGAATAGCCTACTTGTATACTTTTTCATGATATTCTAATATTTTGAGATAGGATTTTTGAGTTTTCTTAAGCGGTAAGCCAAATTCAGCAATATTAAAATAATAAAAGGTTTGAAATAGTTCAGTTGATGTGTAATGAATCCAGAATGTATGACATTTTTGTTTTTTTAATTGCATTACAGAAAATAAAGAACTTTATCACAATATTCTAATTTTCTGAGACAGTCCAGTATATTCACAGGTGGGGTGCTTGGCCAGAGAAAAGTAATCTTTAGATGAAGATAAACACAATATCTGTTGTTCATTGCCCAAAAAAAAAACCTTGGCACATCTCAAAAACGTTTCAGGTAAAGGATACACAAATCCATAATTGTCCAATCTGGTAAAAGTGCCAATGAAATTGCATAGTTTGCTATGGCATGCCGCACTAACAATTCAACCCGACCAATTGTATATAATGGTGCTTTATGTTTTTTTGCAATCAACACAGGTGTTGCGACAAGCGTCTTTGGTGTCGGATTGACCTTAGCCGGCAGCGCTCCATCACACCGCCCATGCTTAGTGGAATCATTCGGAGGCAGCCCGTCTCTCTCAACCTGGGACATACCAACATCTCCAAGAAGCAACTCCTCTGGCTCATCAGCCGCTTGCCAGGTCCTTACTCCTTTCTTGCTGCATTTCATGGAAGGTTTCAAGTTGATTATTATTTTAAGCATATGTTCATTTGATTTAACTTTTGTATAGTTTCCACATAATTGATGAATGTGTGCAGCAACATACAAGTATGCATGTGACCAATATTGGGCACGTTACTTTAAACAGTAATTTGTTCTCATTACTCACTACTTCTTTCGAAAAGTAACTGAGTTAGTAGCTGAATTAATCCATACCAAAAGTAACTAGTTACCAGGGAGAGTAGCTATTTCCGTTATGGCTGCATCGGCTCGCTACAACGGGTCAGGTGTATCGACATTTCGTTCTGTGTACATTGTTACAAAGAATGACAATACAAAGGAAATTATTATTATTATTATTATTTCAAAAACAAGTTTTTAAAGAATTACAAATTTGTAGAGATGAGACTTTCGACTACTTTTAGAGAACAGGCCTTTTGGGCTCGGCTCACCCAAATAGTTTTTTTAGGGTCCCAAACGTTAATTTTGCTGCTTTAATTCCTACACTATCGATTATTATCTAACATTTTGCACGGCACGACCTAAAAAGGGGGATAACTAAAGAAAAACGACAAAAAATGAAAAAAAGGGAAAGAGATAAAAGAACAATAAAATAAATAATTTTACATTTTTATATAAACACATTAGCATGAAAACAGGAAATATACCGTATTTTCCGCACTATAAGGCGCACCTAAAAGTCTTAATTTTTTTCAAAAGCTGACCATGCGCCTTATAATACAGTGCGTCTTATTTATGGATCAACATTAAATCACAAGGTCTCGCAACTTACGCAACAGCCGCCGACTCGATTTTCCCCCGAACGTGGAGTAGTCCGCGGTGTATGCTGGGATTTATAAACCGGCGTTTCATTGGCTAACCAATGTGTCAATCATCATTTGAATCGATCACTATTGGCTAAAGTTATTTGGAGCCTCGGATAGGCTAGAGGGCCGAAACAAACCCTGCAATTGGCCGAAAAAGATGTGTCAATCATCCGTTAAATCGATCACTATTGGCTGAAGTTATTCGGAGCCTCGGATTGGCTAGAGCGCCAAAACAAACCCTGCAATTGGCCGAAAAAGATGTGTCAATCATCCGTTAAATCGATCGCTATTGGCTGAAGTTATTCGGAGCCTCGGATTGGCTAGATGGCCAAAACAAACCCTGCAATTGGCCGAAAAAGATGTGTCAATCATCCGTTAAATCGATCACTATTGGCTGAAGTTATTCGGAGCCTCGGATTGGCTAGAGCGCCAAAACAAACCCTGCAATTGGCCGAAAAAGATGTATCAATCGTCCATTGAATCGATCGCTATTGGCTGAAGTTATTCAGAGCCTCGGATCAGCTAGAGGGCCAAAACAAACCCTGCAATTGGCCGAAAAAGATGTGTCAATCATCCGTTAAATCGATCGCTATTGGCTGAAGTTATTCGAAGCCTCGGATTGGCTAGATGGCCAAAACAAACCCTGCAATTGGCCGAGTTTAGCAATGGCGTAGCAAGCTTAGCAAGCTTGCTAAAGTACACCATAAAGAAACATGTTTTATTAGTCTGTATTTGCAAATAATTTACTCTCCTGGATTTACTTCACTCATGGTTGTAAGAAGACCATGATTGCGTATCATTATTGAACGTGAGAACTTAGATGAGCTTTGCGGCTTTATATTTTTCCCGTATCTTGTTTTAGAACGATCTTGATGTTGCTGTGATGAGTTGAGTGAATTAAACTCAATTCCAAGTGTTTATTGTCATATGCACAGTAAAGTTGCGAGCGAAAAAGAAAATAGAAACTAAGAAATTTTTGGCATTTCTTGAACCCCAAGACTTTAACCTTCCGAATGATATTTGAAATGATGCATTTGAGTGACATCGTACGGACACCGCATCCGCACGTGTCTACGACACGTATTTGCTTCTTTGCAAGCTTTGGGAATGTTAAGGGGGTAATCAGTTGGACTGAATCATCTGACTGTTTTGTCGACGTTCCTATTGTAGCGCCTTATAATCGGTGCGCCTTATCTATGGAATATATAGGACCAAAAAATATTTTTTGGGGGTGCGCCCTATAGTGCGGAAAATACGGTAATCAAAATATTTATACATCTACAAAAAAATAAAAAATTCAAAACAAATTTAAATGCAACAACAGAGAATCCCCAAAAGTGTATTTGCTTATTAGCTCCCTATGTTTACTTCAAGGGGCGGCAGTAGCTCAGGAGGTAGAGCGCTCGTCTTGGGATCAAGGGATCCCAGTTCGAATCCCGGCTCGTCCGTGTTACATGTCGAAGTGTCCTTGGGTAAGACACTAAACCCCTGATACCCCCAATAAGCAGGTTAGCGCCTTACATGGCTGCAAGGCCGCTATTGGGAAATGTGGAGCACATTGTAAAGCGCTTTGGGAAGTCATTGACTTGAAAAGTGCTATATAAATGCAGATCATTTCATTTCACTTCCAAGAGCCAGCTCTTAGAGACGTCTCGCCTTTTCTTCTGGCGCATGAGTAAATACTGTATTCGTAATTGCTATATGGTAGTCATTATTTTGAATGGCGACATTATCCGAAAAGACGGACATAAACAACTCTGAGGAGAACAGAATAGCACAATGTTGAACACTGCGTCAGGTTTGGGGAAGCATGCCGCAGTTGGCGTTCTGCAGACAAAGTAACGCACTGCTTTTGACCGTCAGTAACGGGAACGGCGTTTTAACAACAGAAAAAAATAACCTGGTAGATTACCTCATTACTGTAAAATAAAGTGCTGTACGTAGCGGCGTTATCTATATGCATGTTTGTGTGTACTCTAGGCCTGGCAGAATTGACGTTGGCAGGCGTGGCGTGGCCGGCGGTGTCTGCGTTGTGTCAGGGTGTGCGTTCATGTTTGCACATGTTGGACTTGAGCAGTGTGGACGACTTGAAGGATGCTCACCTGAGAGAGCTGCTAGCTCTGCCCCCCGACAGCAAAACGAGTAAGCGCCGCATTTGTTTTATTTTGTCTTTTAATAGGGCACACAAGAAAAGACATCTCCATTCAGGAGTAAAACAATTGTTAATACCAGGCATGGCAAACATATGGCCTGTTTAATAATTTATTTCGGCCCACCATACAGTAAATCTCTGAAGAAGCGAGTCTGAGTGTTAATTTTCTTAAAGAAGATGCAAATTGACTGCTCTCTCTGGCCGCTAGAGGGCACTTTTGAGTTTGCATAGCGTGGTGAGCTGTTTTAAGCGTAAACGGTTTATTCCCGCACAAAGACTTGGCCTCTCTTCAGAACAAACCAGCGGAAGACAAAAATACTAGTCATGAGTCAAGATTCTTTTTTTGTTTAAATTTGAAAAGGAGGTAAAAAAATATATTTGTTTCAGAAAAATTGTAGGTGTTTTGGAATTTAATTGTCTTTATTGTTACTGATGTAACTGTTGCGAAAATTGTATGCAACAAAATCTCCAGAGTAAATATGTAATAAAGACTTTAAATGAGAAAGACAAGATAAGACTATCAGGATATAGAGGCAAAAAAAATTCCAAAGTATGGCTTTCAATCTGCCCTAATTTATAAAAATGAAGGGTAAAACAATAACATTTAGCAGCAAAAAAAGTTCCTAAGTAAGTCACAAGATATTATTTTTCAGTTTTTTGGGCAAAAAAAAGTTAGTGTTGGCATTTATGTATATAAGTTGATCTCTTGTCATCCCTGAATATAATATAGGGCAAATTAATAATAAAGCCTGTATGATAAAACATAATACTTAGAAATAAGCTAACCATTTGGAGTTGACATAAACTGGCACGCCTGGGAAGATTAAGTCTGTATCCGATCCCAGAGCCAAATTGAGTTTGACATCCTTGGTTTATACTATTTTACTGCAAAACTTCTACGTAAGTTTCTAGCCCAAGCAGGCTGATGAGAACAATTTATACGTATTGAAAACAGTCTGTACTTTTCTCCACGACCTGTCTTTAGAAGCAATGTGTGCATTGACCAAATAACTGTTTTTTTAAACCTGAACCCTGATTTGATTGTCATCTGAGAAACTATGATGTCATTTCAGTCAATTGCAAGTGGTAATATGACCACATAACAAAATGAAACTTAAAGTGCTGTATGAAAACATTTAAGGTACAAAAAAATTGTTTTAAATTCACTCCTTACTCCCCACCAACATCCCAAAAGGTCACTATACACACAAACGATTGTGGAAGAAAAGATGGCAATGCACGGACTAACCATGTGAGGAAAACGACCTGAGGGAGGCTCCTGTACACTGGTGGATACCAGCATATGGCCACTGGAGCATGTTTAAAGCCAGCTAACCACACTCCAACTGCATGGTAGCCCTCCCACATTGGGAAAACGGAGATTCAAATGAGTGAAATGGAGTGTTAAAGAACTAAAAAACAAACGAAAGAGATGGTGGAACAATGAGTTGCAATACAATACAGTAAAAAATGAAACGTATTGCCCAATTTCGTTTACAACTTTTTAAATTGTATTTTTTTTTTTTTCTTTCATTGTTTGTACAGTGTCCTTGGGTGGCCTGAAAGGCGCTTTTAAATAAAATGCATTATTATTATTATTATTATAAAAGCAAGACTAAAAGTTTCTTGATTCTCCTCTTAAAAGTATCAAAGGTCCTCGGGGACCTGATGTCCTCCAACAGACTGTTCTATTGTTGGGGTCTAAAGCTATTAAATGCTGCTTCCCTATCAGTTTTGGTGCTCACCTTGGGAACAGTTGAAAAACACCACCAAAAGACCTAGAGTCCCGAAAGACATGATATCTTAAAAGCAGATCAGAGAAATATGACAGCCTAAGGCGGTTTAAATATTTTAAAAACTTAAGCTTCTTAAAATCAACCCTGAAACGCAAAGGAAGCCAATGCAGCAATTTTAATACTGTTGTAATGTGTCCTGGCCCACAGCTGCGGAATTCTATAACCCTTGGAGCCTTGGGATATTATTTTTGGGGAGTCAGGGGAGCAGGGAATTACAATATCTAAACAAGTGGTGATAAAACATGCCTTACCTCCCTCATTTTTGCTAGAGAGAAAATTGGTTTTATGGCATTGTTTCTTGGGTGATTTTATAATTGACATCAACAGGCTTGAGATGAGAGAAATGGAACATGGCTGTTCTAGGATATGTTTTGCAAATTGTCAATTGGGATTTGGTAAGTGTGTTGGCTAGGGCTTCAGAAAATGCTTGCTGTTATGAAGCCACAACTGTAGCTGAATGACAAACTCACATATTATGATGAAGCAATCCACAAAGTTTTACTCTCTATGGTCATCCTAAATACATGCAAAATGTAAGAAAGTAGTCCATATTTTTGCATAAAATCTATATATATTTAATCTGTGTCTTCCAAAAATTATCCGAGATAATGCATTTTAAGACCGCAAGCATTTGTCATGCTTAGCTGTGACATTATCAGAAAAACCTAGCAAACCAGCCGCCATATTGATTTATTTATTATTATTGATTTATTGATTAGTCGAAGCAGTTAAGAGTGTTTAAAGCGAAGTTCTGGTAGTTTTTGCGGACAGCACAACAAAGGGTGAACCGCCAAAACTGTGAGAAAACTTGCACTATCGCGTGACTAGCCGATTAAAAAAACATGCAGTGACCAGCTATGCTAACCGGGAAACAACAACAAAAAACGGCTATGGCGATAAAGGCAAAGCGCCATGACTAAACCAAGAGGCACGGCCAAACAGGCGCTAACGCAAGGGTATCTGGCCAAACAACACTGTGGGAAGCCAACGGGCGCAAACAAAACAGGAAAGCCTTTGGTAGCCCCAACGCTAACTGGAAGCTAGCCGGACAAATCCTACCAACCGCAACACAGGGGGCAAAAAACCCAAACGAAAAGGCACAAATCTCCTACTTCCAAGCAGAAATGAGCAGTATGTTCACTACAGTTCCGGCTATTTTAAAGCTGGCCTCATATGTTGTCTTGATGGAATACTTTATTTTGTTCTTCAAAGACATCCCATCTCTACTATAAAGCAGCCAGATCGATCAACTTTGAGACTAAATTTCTCGAGTCCCCCGGTGCATGGGATATTTTGCCAAGTATTTGCATAATTGTGGTGAGAAACTTCATATTATGTGCCGAATTGAATAAAAAAAAAAATCAGTTTGGAATACCTTTAAAAGGATAGGTGCACTGCCCAATTGTCTCCACGTATACCTATTCAAACATCAAACTGGTTGTTAACGTATATACATTGTGGTTAGGTAATGTAGTTAATTCTCTGCTTTTCCAGCACGCAGCGGCAGCACAGAGCACAGGGCAGGTCGCTTCCTTAACATGACGGAGCTTCGGCTGTCCGGGCTTGACCTTACGGACGCGGCTTCCCGGCTGCTGGTGCGTTTTGTGCCGCGTTTGGCCAAGTTGGACCTCAGTCACTGCCCTAACGTGTCAGATCACAGCATCGCCACGCTAGCCGCGCCCACCTCGCCGCTTAGACACACCCTTACGCACCTCAACCTAGCAGGTACACCACACAAACTTCTTGTAAAATGAATGGATACAAAAAGTCATTAATTTTTTCATATTTTGAGCATGATTATTTTTTGGGGTGGTGTTTTTCAGGTTGCGTAAAGGTGACTGAGCAGAGTGTCCCGCTGTTGCGCCGTTGTCCATCGCTGCAGACAGTGGACCTTCGCTCTTGTTCGCTGCTTTCCAATGAAGTAGGCCAACTCCTCTGTTTCCCTGCGCAGCTTTCCTCGTCTTCATCCTCCTCGTCCACGTCTTCTTCCACTACCGCCGGGCTAGCTGCTTCCACTTCCTGTCCAGCTGAGGACAGGACGCTGCTAAAGAACAGCTAAGTGCCATGTGGCATTACGGGACATTTAAAAACACTAAAGGTGAGGGGAAGAAAACAAGAAGCGTCTTGGCATATCTCTGAGCATGTACATATTTGTTCTCTGTACAATGTGTATGTATGTGTGTATGTGTGTGCGTGTGTATCGGATACATGCAAGTTCCGTCACAAATAATAGCTTTAACTAGGAGTTTAACTCTGAGTTAACGCAGCTATATGGCTTTCACTCAAACGTTGAAGCAGTATTATAAGTTCTAGCAGCATTTAAGTTCAAACTTTGACAGCACTAGTGTATATGTATACACAGTTGATTACTATAAATGGGTGATCACACCCCAAAAGAGCCCATTAATTACAGACTCTCTCATCCAAAGCCGTAGAAATCAAGTGCGTGTGATTCTCCCCGCCCAACACAAAGCTTGTTGTGAAAGTATTGTAATGTTACCATCATGCTCACATATAAAAGTAATTAACTCCCAGGAAAATATTTTTTTTCTAATTTAACATGAGGGCATTTCAAGATTTTTTTTACGTATATCTCACATGGTAACAAGATTTCTTTGAACTATTATTTGATTAAAAGATTGTAGGATCTATGGCATCCATCCATTTTATACACCAGGGTCGCGAGGTTTTGGAGCCCATCTCAGCTCTCTCCGGGCGGTGGGCAGGGGTCACCCTGAATTGGTTGCCAGCCAGTCACATAGCACACAGAGACAACCATTAGAACGCACACTCATACCTATGGACAATTTCGATCCGCCAATCAACCTGCCATGCATGTTTTTTGGAATGCGGGAGGAAGGAGTGCTCGGAGGAATCACACACAGGAACGGGGAGATGCAAACCCTGCACGGGGAGGCCGTCATGAAACCCAGGACCTTTTGAACTGTGGGGCTGACGCAATAACTACTCAGCCATCGTGCAGTAGGATTCACTGCAATTCTATGAAAACTGAGGAGAGAAAAAAAAAACATGCGAGATTTTGATTTCTACTGCTTTGGCCCAACCTCCATTTACTTGCTTGTCCGCCCAACTAAACAAAAGCTAGGTTATATAATAAATGTGAATAACTTATTTATTTTAAGTTTTAACTTAATACTATATAAATATATACACATATTTATTCCAATATTAACATTGGATTGATAAATAATATTTGGTGAGTTACAGATTAGCATGCAACAGCCACTGCTTTCCACCATTCTTTCTCCCACACCACCCATAAAAAAGGTTCAGTAGTCAAAACTGAATGTGGACGATAACGATTAACAAAGTGACAAGTGTCTCCCATTTTAAGGAAATAAATCCTTGAGCACTTCAAATGGGGTCCTGAAACAAACAGTGGAACTTGACGTAACCCGTTTCACTGGACTTTTAGAGTAAACTAACCTTAATGATCAATTTGCAGGACTTGAACTGACCATGAAATTTCAGTTAGTTGGAACAGCTAAGATTTGGCCTGACTGAAACGGCTTATAATGGGATTATTTGAACAGGCAATTGTTGGCCACAATCGGAGGACTTCTCTAAGTTTAATAAAACAAATGTTTACGGTGCTGGTTGAATAAAGTAACTTAAGGGCCACTTATTGCGTTTCCTTTGAGTTCGATTTTGGGCTATTTTTAATATTGGACACAACAAAAATTCTTTCCACTCTTTAATAGACTGCTGATTTGCAGAACTGTTTTCACATTGCTACATGAGCAATATTTTACGCGATTTCCTGTGTGCAGCCTAAGGCTTTTACAATCATGAATTCCTGCATAATTGTATTTTTCTAAATGTTTTTTTAATTTCAAAAATCAGCATAGTAGTTCTGAAACATAAAGTGAGAAAAAAATGTTTGCGCTTAGTTCCCCTACAAGAAAACATCCCAAGTTGGAAAATGATATTGTGGAATGCACCAAACATTTCCATCAGCAATTCTTGTTCTGGATTTTGCATGTTTGCAACAGTAATTTAAGAAGGTGAATATTCATTTTTGTTAAATTGGCGGTGAATGTTGGAGCGTCTGCGTTTCTTGCCAAGACAAGTTAACAAGCGACTGTTAGCCTGGTGTATGCACATACATTTATTTCAGTATTCCGAGTTATTTGTTAGTCACATCCTGCATCACTCCAAAGTGATTGGAGGGCTGAAAACCTGTTTTTCTTAAAAAATGTCCTAGGCTTGGGCAAATTGCCACTCTGCACCATCATAATTTGTATTTTCATTTTGTCAAGCAGCAAGCAGATCAGTGTTGCCACTTGGTCTGACACCACTTGCTATAGTGTGTATTGTTAACAAAGGTCAATTTCAAAAGATTTTCTATCTTTGAGAACGGAAACGGGGCGTTATGTGAAAGTTCAAGAATTTTATCACATTGTACAATTTTCATTTTACCATTTGGACGCTCCAAATTAGACACAATTACACTTAAAGCTTTTTGTCAGCTGTAACTTTCATGGAACATTTACAAAGTCAATTTGGATGATAATCATTCCTGTGATTCCATAAAGGATGCTACATCATTTCCCTGACATTTCCTGGACACGATATAAATAAAGACAAAATACGAGTAATTTAGAAATCACCTATGCTTACGTTCTCACTATCCATCCATCCACATTCTGCACCGCTTATCCTCACAAGGATAGGAGGGGTTAAATTTGCCGTATGAAAGTTAGAGCTTTCTTAGTTGTGCCAACATCTCCTGGCTTGTGTCATCATTGAACTGTCACTTGCATTTCTTTGACACCCTCGAAAAAACTCCTTTATTTCCATTTGGGGGGGGATTTAGGTTGCTGTTTGGTCTGTACCTAAAACAGGCATTTTCTTACACCATTTTCATGATGCACTTAAAAAAACACGACGAGCGTAAAACAAATGCAACCCCTCTCGACCTCATTCATTTTTTTCCGCCCCGAGCTGCTTTGATAAAAGTAAAATAAAAAAAAGTACGATGGGGAAAAAGATAAAGGGCTCTTTGTTAACACATACTTAGTAGAAATACGCCCCCCACTTCTAACAAATGTGAATTGATTGCAAATATCCCACTAGTCTGAAATGGCGACGTCACTTTTCTCATCAGACGTAACGTGATGAGAGTAACTCCTTCAAAGTAAAGTCACTTGTGTCACGAATGAGTTACGTCAGCGTGTGTTTTCCCACGACACTTCAACCAAAACAAAATGTTAAACGTCGTCATTGTGTAAACTGATGAAAGTCAATGAACGATAAAACAACAGAAATCATCAAGGGCATGCGCCGATTCGGATAACCGGAACACACGTGTTCACTTGCAACAAGAGCTCCAGTTTGTTACGGTTGTGGCCTTTTGTCTTTGAAACAAGATTTATTAAAATTTCTGTTCAATCATCGACGAGGTAGACATCTTGAAATACAATGTTAATCATTTTACGGAAACCGCGGAGACGGCGATGAAAACCGCTGTTCGGGTTTCCGCCCTGCGGCATTGACATATGTCTGAAGGTCCCTGAATGCATCGGTCGAGGTGCCATATCCTTCCGCTTGCCGGGAGCGCGCGTGGCCCAGAGGAGAGATATCCTTCCGCTTGCCGAGAACGCGCGGCCTTTCCCTCGCGACGCAACACGAGCGAGCGAGCAATGTGAACGGGCGGCGGCGAGGCGTCTTCAGCTCACCACCTTAACCACGAGCAACGACAGTAGAGCGACCCTTAAACAACGTTCTTCCCAACAACCCACGCCTCAAAACGGGAATATCTTCATCATCACCGAGCGGGACGAGTCAGTCTGTCAGTCTAAGCCAAACTCTCGACTGGCGCGCGAGCGGGTGCCGGCGACAGGCGGAATGGAGCTCATCACAATCCTCGAGAAAACCATATCTCCAGGCGAGTGGGAGTCTGTATTGACCTTAGCAAATGCTGCTTTGCTATCGCTACGCCGAGGTCTACGCAGGGCCCGAGTTGGCTAGACTGTCTCCGGTTGGCCGGTGAAAGTTTGGTGCTCTGGGCGTGCTGATTAGTTAGCCAACCGGCTACCTAGCATTGTGCTAACGCGACGCACGGCCTCTCGCTCCCGCTCTCGGTTTGCGTTAGTATGTGTTTGATCAACGTAAAGCGGTCTTCTCGGTTATAATAAGAACACGTCATGTCCTTTAATGGTCGCCGGGTGTGGTTCGGGGTGGACTTGTCGATTTCTTCGATTTTGTCATCCGCCCCTGCCCATGCCGTTAGCCACACGCCTAGCTCAGTAGAGTGTAGCATTCAGCCATCCACATTTATTTGTGAACACCCTAGCATACAAGCTGCGGTACAAAACTAACTTGTCCTAAAGCAGAGTGAAAATAGTGACATGTTCTTGTTTATCACATTTATGCCCCCGTTTATTACTGTCTCTTGCAAGCTAGCGTGCTATAAATCGCTAGCACACACGTTGGACCCTTGCAGTGCTTCATTTTGATTTCCACAACCTGAAAGTTTCATAGAATCGTGTATTTCTTGTGTGCAGATCGAAATGAATTGGAGGCGGCGCAAAAGTTCTTGGAGCAAGCGGCTGTAGAGAACCTGGTGAGTTCGGCGCGCGGGCGGGCTCGCCCGGCGTTAGCTTTTTCAGCATCGGGACCGCCCGGCTACACCCTGAATTTGGCGTGGCTCGCCTTAGAGAAGTGGGGACATCTTTTCGTCGTTTACTCTATTGGAGAAGGTGGTCTAGAACGAATTACTATACAGCCAGCGTATTGTGTGGATTTTAGTTGTTGATTTAAAGTTCAAAGACATGTTATTGCAGTGCATTGTGGGCTAGTGACGTCACTGGTCTAAACATTGCATGCATACCAGTGTCCTTCCTCTTGATTTGGATTTTGGTGCAATTACAAATGTAATATATGTACATATTATACACACACACACACCGGGGCCATATCCCCCTAGTGGGAGGTGGCTAGAGTCAAGAACACATTCCTGACTCTTTCTGGGAGATTAATAGAGGGGATTCCCAGCCCCCTCTCTCAACCCAACTGATGCGTTGGGTGTCATTAGGTGACCAAACCCCCTAATGCCAAGCAATGTTGTAAGTCTTAGGTATGGCTCGGCCGAGGCTTGAACCAGCAACCTGAGTCTCGGGGCGGGCGCGCCGCCACCAATTACAAATGTAAATTATTTTAACATTCGAGTTTCAAAATAACCCATGCTGTCATTAGCAGCTAACTGCACTTGTCTAATGTCTGTAATAATCTGTGTTATCCGTAATGTTACATTAACTTTTCACATACATGTCCCCTATCCAATTACAGCTAATGTGAAAATGTTTTATTTTCAATTCTGCATTCTATCAATATATACCTGTACTTGACTGTCTGACTTAAGGTACATAATTTGGCTAAACTGCCAACAAACGGTAAGCAGCACTGTTTAGTTTATCCTTAGAATAGCAATTATTTTAAATTGTTATGTTGAAGCAGGGGTCTCCCACCTTTTTCAAACTGAGCTCCTTTTTGTGACTAATAAGCCCAAACAAGTTTGATATACATTTCTAAAATAACTTTTTTACTATTTTATTACATCGTTATTACCAGGTTAATTTACGGAAGTAGGGTTAAATGGACTCAATCAGTCACCAAAAATAGTTTTTCTAGAATATCACTGTTGTATTTTCAGAACAGGTCCACAGGCACCCCAGCTGTGCCCGTAGGGGGCACCCTGGTGCCTCCAGGCACCACGTTAAAGGCCCCCTGCATTGGTCAGCATGGTATCTTTTATTGCCAGTTAAATGGTAATAAAGTGACAGAATCCTGTTGACTCATTTGCAATGTATTTTCGGTGTTAACCAAATTGAAATTTCATTTGAAACCTGGCAGACATTGATGACCACCGCCTATAACCTTTGACCTCCTCTCCCATCAGCCTACCTTTCTGGTGGAGTTGTCCAAAGTGTTGGCCAATCCAGGCAACACACAGGTGGCGCGTGTGGCAGCAGGTCTGCAGGTGAAGAACTCTTTGACCTCCAAAGATCCGGACGTCAGAGCGCAGTATCAACAAAGATGGCTGGCCGTGGACGCAAACGCTCGCTGCCAGATCAAAAACTACGTAAGTTGTGGCCTTGGGCTGACTTTTGGGTGGAAATATAATGGAAGGCCGCTGGGTAAATTAACATTGAATGTTTTTATACATCACTTTTAGTCGAATTTTGGTATCTGGTAAGTGCTTTATAAATTGTTTTGGCTCTAAAAGACCTGGTGCATCAAAATACGGTCCTATGATGCCATCTGCCGGACCGTGGCGGTAATAAAATAATTCCATTATTTGCATTGAATGGACGCGCTGAGACTCAATTTGATGAACTAAATCGTTGCCAACCCTTTTAACAATCAATTTGATCGATTCATTGTTGTAGTCCTAAACCACAATTTCCCCTAATGTATCCCTTGCCACCAAACAACTGGTGAAAAATACATTTTGTGCGTTTGTTTCATTGACAAAGTATGTGCTAAAAATTAAATCAAAATCTTCTTAAAACAGGTAATGTAGTGACAGAATTCTCATTCATGTTGTGCTGTAATATTTGAACGAGGGTTGGTTACATCTAGGGTAAGGAAGTGTAGGAAGAGGTGTTTAACAATGCAAGATGAGATGATCATAAGGTTATTCCAACCATCAGACACTTGATGTCTCTGGGGGTTCCCCAGCACAGTTGGCTTTCTCAAATGCTTAGCAACAGCTTGACCTGCTTTTGAGTCCGACTGTATTGCAGATAACATGACCACATTTAACCAAAGTCCTGTAATATTCCTAGTTAAAGAAAATTACAACTAAATATTGAGGTTGATAAACTCCTGACATGGGGAGGGATTGGGAGGGTGGGCATTCCTATAGTTGAATGAATGGAGTTCGTGTCATTACAAATTCTGTTTAATACAAAATGCTACATATTTTTGGGTCCAACATCACACAACGATTTTAAGGGTGTGGTTGTTGAATGGTAGTCCTTTGTAAAATCATATCTACTGTGGCCCATGCTTGTTTTTAAAATCTTTACATAATTCGCAGGTTTTTTAGTAAAAGCACAGGATATAACTTACTTAAAAATTAAACACTTTGGCGATTTGGACTAAAAAATGATGAGGTTGAGACGAACTGCTGTGGCCACTGGTATCCAATTACTTTCAGCAATTGGTGGATGCAGCAGTTTGTTGTCACCACAACCATGCAGATTTGGAAACCTAGAAGAACGGTACGATGTGGGGGAATTCTAGGCATGTACACACCCATGGCAGGGTTGCCTCACAGAGCGCCCTTGTCATGCCTACACCATATGACCCACACTTGTGCCCAACACGAAAAAAGTACTCGCTTCATTATTAAATAAATTGCAACTTTGTGGGGTGGTATTTTAGATTTTTTTTGTTTTGTTTTAATTTTTTGGGCTTTTTCTGTTTAAGTTTTTTTTATGAATCTGAGAGGTCTACTCTCTTGGCCTGTGTATTTCTTTTTGTGTATACTACGTTAGAATTTGTCCAGAACCTCATAATTACCTCTGCTTCTTAGAAACCCGGGCTGCCATGCCTCTGTATGGATAGCTGACATTAGGTTTCTCCCCCGCAGGCCTCCCCCTCCCTCATTATTTCTCTGCCTTCCAATGTCTTGGATATTACTTATTTGCTGGTGTATGCATATTCATTCCTAAGGATATAGGGTAAAATCTCCCTGCTGTTTTGTTTTTTAAGAATAATATTTTTAATGTAATAATGCAGAAAAAAATTGAGACTTATTTTTCTTATGTCGATGAATTTCCCACTTCTATTTATACCTACCAACCCCAGAGTTTCAGTATAAACTCAGAGATACACAATTAACAAATCTCACCACTGCACCAATTGTGTTCTGAAGGAAACCGCATGTGCTAGACGCAAGTTTATTGCAAATTGCAATGTAGTTGTTCTTTCAGTTCGGTTTTTATTTGACTAAAGGAATATTTCGGTAACCAAGAAATACTTCGACCTTACAAAATATTTTGTAAAAAAACACACACAACCGTATTTGATCTAATAATCCTATTTTCCCTCATGCGTGTCTTGCAGGTTCTACAGACACTGGGCACAGAAACATACCGGCCCAGTTCTGCATCGCAGTGTGTGGCTGGCATCGCCTGCGCTGAGATTCCGGTTCACCAGTGGCCCGAACTCATCCCGCAGCTGGTGGCCAATGTGACGGGCCCGTCCAGCACTGAGCACATGAAGGAGTCTACTCTAGAAGCTATTGGATACATCTGTCAGGATATTGTGAGTGCTGCTAGCAGCTATGTGCAAATAGAAGAAGCCTCAATTTTTTGCATTTTGCTTGCGGACACAAAAAAGGGGCCACAAATTATTGCAAGTGCCTTTCCCACAATGGCTATGGTATGTTTTGGGGAGCTTGTATATGGAAAAAGTTAACAATGCTGCCAGTTGATTTCCTCATACATGGTCCACAACTCAACAGTACATTCGCCTGTTTGTCGCATAGCATGTACATGGAAGTACGTCAGACCTCATGACCAGTCAGCCCTTCAAATTTGCTTTGATGAAACAGAGTCCTTCCTGTATCTGATTAACATTAGTATATTACTGAATGTAGATTTGTATTATTGTGGCAGAAATATTTGGTGCTCGTGGATGTTCATGGCGCAGTTGCATAATGGTATCATCCAGCTGCCCAGTATATATACTCGATAGAACTCCTCAGTCCACACATTATATTGCTGTTTTATAGAATCATGTTTTCTCATCAGTACTAGTAAACTGAAAAGAAATGGTGGAAAGAGATGAGACACAACTTCTGAATCCTCTGATTTTCGTCATTTATTCAGTCTTAGACACCCTACATTTAACTTATTAAGGCCTAAAGCGCATTAACGATCCTGTTCTAATCCAACTTTGTCTGATAAAGGTTCTGGAAAACAAGCCGGTCTGCTACCTTTGAGGAACAGATGCTAACATATATGTTCAAAAAGATGTGCATAAAGATTCCCTTAATACCTGTTCAATTCATCCTGACCTGGATGCTAAAGATTTTGCATCCCATGTTTGCCATTAGTAACTTTTTTATCCATCTGCCTAAAATTGAAGACCCCATTTAATGAAAGAAAATCAAATCCAATTTTAAAAACTATATACAACTTTTTTCATCTAATTGATTACGAAGATTGATACCTGGCCTAATAGATGCTTGCAATTTGGTTCGTCCTAAAGTATTGATAAACAATGACGATTGCTGAATGACTGAGACACACAATTTGTTGATTTGCCCATATCTCATTGCAGCTGTAAGCTAAGGAGTTTAAATAAGTTCTTGAACAGAATGTTTTGCCTTACATGGCTTTATTATTATAATTATTATGTTTTTACACTCAGGATCCTGAACAGCTTCAAGAAAGTGCAAACCAGATCCTGACTGCTATCATCCAGGGCATGAGAAAAGAAGAACCCAGCAACAACGTGAAATTGGCCGCAACAAACGCACTTCTCAATTCTTTGGAGTTCACCAAAGCGAACTTCGACAGGGAGGTGTGATGCTGATAATTTGTTGGAGCTAACTTGCACAATCAGTTGCTCATCTTTTCCATGTGTGTGTTTCGTAGACAGAGAGACATGTCATCATGCAGGTGGTGTGCGAGGCAACGCAATGTCCAGACACTCGGGTGAGTAACTTCTTGGGGCCATTGGAAACCTTACCCCAAGATTATACAGCTGCTGGAGTAATCCTTTTCTTTAGGTCCGGGTTGCAGCCCTGCAGAACTTAGTCAAGATCATGTCCTTGTATTACCAGTACATGGAAGCTTACATGGGCCCGGCTCTGTTTGCGGTAAGAGTGATAGAAAAACTAAACTAGTGGCCCAATCTGAGACTCAAAATTGCGAATGGTGACTCTTGAAGACCAAGACCAAAAAGAACCTGTCATGTACAAACGTACAGATGTTTGTCTTACCAGATCACCATCGAGGCCATGAAAAGTGAGATTGACGAGGTGGCACTGCAGGGCATAGAGTTCTGGTCAAACGTTTGTGACGAGGAAATGGATCTTGCCATTGAGGCGTCTGAGGTGTGTAAGCATGTTCTTACAATTGATGGCCAGAAGAAAATATATTGACAGTTGCTCCACTACGTAACTTTGTATTGTTTTAAGCCTTATCAACAATTTTGAATTGTCTACTTCATCAAACTGAATAGTGAGAAATGAAGGAATACTTGAAATTGGGTTGCCCTTGTGTTTTATCAACCAGGCATCGGAACAGGGTCGTCCCCCAGAACACACAAGTAAGTTCTACGCCAAGGGGGCACTGCAGTATCTGGTCCCCATCCTTACGCAGACCCTCATCAAGCAGGTAAAGTTTAACATGGTCCATTCCTTGCATTTGTTTTCCCTTTGTTGACTCTTTTCAATGACCCTGCTCAGGATGAGAACGACGACGATGACGACTGGAACCCGTGCAAGGCGGCGGGTGTTTGTCTGATGCTGTTGTCTACATGCTGCGAGGATGACGTGGTGCCACACATCCTGCCCTTCATTAAAGAGAACATCAAACACCCGGACTGGCGCTACCGCGACGCCTCTGTCATGGCCTTTGGCTCAATCCTAGAAGGACCCGAGCCAAACCAACTCAAACCACTCGTCATCCAGGTCCGTTTTTATTTTTCCTTTTGTCATTTTTAACCGATTCACGTCCTGGGTTTTCAATGGTCTTAAGTCACACGGCTTCCGATTGGCTGCAAGTCTTAGATCTTGTTTGTTCAGGCGATGTCGACCCTGATTGAGCTGATGAAAGACCCTGCCGTTGTGGTGAGGGACACCACGGCATGGACGGTGGGCCGTATTTGTGAGCTCCTGCCTGAAGCAGTTATTAACGAAGTCTACCTGGGACCATTGCTGCAGTGCCTGATCGATGGCCTGGGGGCTGAACCCCGGGTGGCACATAACGTTTGCTGGGTAAGTGAGTTAGATGCATGGCCAGCATAAAGGTGGCTGTGGCATGCTGAGATGAGAAGCTGATGCGTGGCCTGCACTCAACAATCAGGCGTTCACGTCTCTGGCGGAGGCAGCTTATGAGGCCACAGAGGCGGCTGAAGACCAGGAAGAGCCCAGCACGTACTGCCTGTCATCTTCCTTCGAACTTATTGTCCAGAAACTGCTAGAAACGACAGACAGGTCAGGCTCTTCCTTAAGGGTCACTGGACAAAGCCCTGGTGTATGCCGACCCAAAAAGTATTGCGCTGATATTAAAAAAATACGTCTTTTTGCTGTTGGTTACTGCGCAGGCCTGATGGCCATCAGAACAACCTGCGCTCGGCAGCCTACGAGGCACTGATGGAGATTGTGAAGAACAGTGCAAAGGATTGTTACCCTGCTGTGCAGAAAACGACCTTGGTTATCATGGAGAGGCTACAGCAGGTTTTACAGATGGAAGTGAGGAACAATTTGATTTCTATTTCGGGCGTGGAATTCTCTGTTTGTAAGGCACTGCTTAGTACAGCTACAATTTGTTAGTTGGCTTATTTTACCTAAGCATTGCCTGAGAACTTACTTGATTCAGTTTTGCCTGTTGCTTTCTGTGTTCAGTCTCACATCCAGAGTACCTCTGACAGAATCCAGTTCAACGACCTTCAGTCACTGCTGTGTGCCACGCTCCAGGTGAGCCTTCACCCCCTTCACCTCTCGTCGCAACAACTTGCCTCTGATGTGGTCTGTTTTCCAGAATGTTTTGCGGAAGGTGCAGCCTCAGGACGCCTTAAAGATCTCGGACGTGGTGATGGCCTCTTTGCTCCGCATGTTTCAGAGCACAGCAGGTTCCGGATGTGTCCAACAGGAGGCGCTCATGGCAGTCTGCACCCTAGTTGAAGGTAATGCTAGCTGTCACGGTGACACGCAAACTTTTCCCAAACATCATTTTTACTTGGGTTTCAGTTTTGGGAGCTGAATTCGAGAAATACATGGATGCCTTCAAGCCTTTCCTCATAGTCGGCCTCAAGAATTATGCTGAGTATCAGGTACAGGCTTTTTTTCTTAAATCCAAAATTGGCCATCCTGCTAAACACCCACTAGGTAGAAAAATTTATCATTAACATTTTAAAATGGTTCACTTAACGTTATAATAATGCTGTAAAAATATAATTGTGTTGTACGGCAAAGAAAATCTGAAATGATGAAGGCTTAAGGATTATGGCAGCTGTAACGATGCTCCTCTCCCTAACTTGAAAGATGAAAAATGTCATGCCTATGGTGGCTGTAGCTCAGGATATACGTAGCATGTTGTGCAGTAACCCGAGTGTCACCGGTTTCAATCCCCCTTTCTGGTGTACGGAAACATGGATGGCATGGTTTTCTGGTGGTTGTGTACATGATTTTGACCTTTCATTCCGTGAAACCCACAGACCTGGACAACATACTAGGATTATTTTAACTAATTACATTTTTTTATAATGCATTATACTGTCATTCATTAAGACATTAAATGTCAGGTAAAACTGAGACTTTAACATGGCTGTTTACAAATCTTGCAAAACGATTAACTTACAATAAGTAATTTTTATACATGTAAAGTCACTAAAATCATACCTACGTAAATAAGTATTTTTATTGGACATTAAACATTCTCTAATTTTAAATCTGGATGCATAACTTACAAGAGTTTACGTTGACATCTAAATCCAGCACGTGATTGTAATTCATGAAAACCTTTGACTGACTGCTGTAAATATTCTCAAAGCAAACACAGGAAAGTTACTTTTGTAGGTCAACAGATCATACCAGACTCGAACAAAATTTCGCAAAATGTGACTACACAATATTAAGGACATGATTTTCCTTTGACTGAAATGATGACTCCAACCCGTTGTCATTCGTTATTGTAAACGAATCCAATATAACGTTGATCGATGGGGTGAATTCAATGTTGTCTTCGACAACTGCATTTTAAATTGAGAAATTTGTTCTTGAAGGTGTGCCTAGCTGCCGTAGGGTTGGTGAGCGACCTTTGTCGGGCGCTGTCGTCGAACATACTTGGCCATTGCGACGAGATCATGCATCTTCTACTGGAGAACCTCGGGGTGAGTGTGAGAGACCCGAGTCCCCCCTCTCTCTTTGCCCTCGACACCACGTCTGATGCGTTTGTACTCACGCAGAATGAGAACGTCCACCGGTCAGTGAAACCGCAGATTCTGTCTGCGTTTGGGGACATTGCCATGGCTATCGGAGGACATTTCAAGAATTACCTGGAAATTGTATTGGACACACTGCAGCAGGCTTCGCAGGCCCAAGTGGATAAGGTGATCTCCCGGTCGGGTTCCCCTGCTTCTCTGTGACTGCAATTGTAAAGTGCCATTTTTCAAGGAGTCATGCCACATGTTCGATTTTTGACACTATGGGCCCTCTGCTCAAAAAATTGCTTCCTTTTTCCGTTTTAAGTCTGCAATAGTTTTAGTCCCTAAATCTTGCGATTGACTTAAAACTGTCAACCAACAAGTAAAAACTCAGCCAAAGATACTTAAACGTTTTCTAAGTCACATTGAACTAGACTGTAAAGGAAAAAGCTCTGGATGCACCAACCTTTTGGCCCAAAAAATAAAACCCAAAAAGCATCTGGGTTGTGTTATGTAAAACTTTAGGCAAGGCTTGCTAGGCTGGCTTTAAACCAAAGGGGTTGCACAAAAGTTCTTGTTTTGCGCCCGAAAAGGGGGATGAAAAGTGCTGTCAAAACTAGGGACTCTGCCAATATTTTACCAACCAGACGTTTTCTTTGAAGTTTAAGTGTACCTCCAATCCTATGCCTTTGGTGGCCACTTGGCGGAGGTTTATATGCTAACATAATAATAATAATAATTTCCTTGTATTGTCATTCTGTGTAACAATGTACACAGAACGAAATGTCGATTGCACCTGACCCGTTGTAGCGAGCCGATGCAGCCGCAGACTACTAGGTTAACATTTTACAAATCCTCAATTTTAATTTGCAAACACACACATTGAGTGTGACATTCAATACAAATGCCCCAAAAGTGGGAAGAGTTGACGTTTATTTTAATGCAAATGTGTATGTATGAGTGACCGGTTTGTACACAGCGTTGGCGGCTACACAATAAATCCATCCTCCGAATTTCATGACTATTCACGCTCCTATTCATTCCAAACCCAAGATTGCCCAAACAATCTTGTTCATGTAAAATGTACGTTTTGACTTTGCAACACACACTTCTAATTGTGTATTGGTGTGTGGCAGACTGACTACGACATGGTGGACTACCTAAACAGTCTGCGAGAGGGCTGCCTGGAGGCGTACACGTGTATCATTCAGGGGCTTAAGGGCGACCAGGAGAACGTCAACCGTAAGAGCTGGCCTGTTTTTTTCCACATGCTTGATGTCCGTTCCGCTTCCTGTCTGCAGTCTCTATCAGGACGCTTTAATGACATCATAGAAAATTAGGGTCCTTTTCACCCAGAAAGCTGTCGGCCTAGCGCCAAAGCACACACGGCTTGCTGGTTTTGCAGGACCTGACAGATTTCCTCAATTTTCTTAAAGGGCATTATAGGAGGCTGTTAAATCAAAATGCACTTTTGGTGATAAGTAGCATGGAAATTAGTGAAGTTTCTCTTAAAATAAGTTGCTCCCAAACCCTGATTTGGGCTTACTCCCTTTGGCCACTCTATTTGATGATTCATATAAAGTGCTGGCTTTCAGCTCCGGAGCTTTCTATAATGTTCATTCCTTGATACCCAATCACCACAAAGGGATTGTAAAAGATGGTTTTCAGAACTATGCAGCTGCAAAACATCCAATTGCTTTTCAAGCAACGTGTGACTGATTTTGAATGACCGGCTTGTGTTGCGGCGCCAGCGGATGTGATGCTAGTGCAGCCGCGCGTGGAGTTTATCCTGTCCTTCATCCATCACATCGCCGAAGACGACGACCACTCAGACGTAGTAGTTGGCAACGCTGCCGGATTAATCGGGTAAGGCGCCCATTTTGCCCACATCTCCTCTACTTGCATGGTCCGCGACCTAAAGTGCTTGTGCGACAGGGACCTCTGTGCAGCGTTTGGCAAAGATGTGTTGAAACTGGTGGAAGCTCGGCCGCTCATCAACGAACTGTTGACAGAAGGACGGCGCTCCAAAACCAGTCGGACCAAAACACTAGCCACTTGGGCCACAAAGGAGCTACGAAAGCTCAAAAACCAGGCCTGGTCAGTATCGTGCACCGACAATTTTCACTCATCGTCCACAATTCAGTGTTTATAATATCACTCAGGATTTTCTATGTAAAACGCTCAATGTCATGTTATGAAATATTTGCACTTACAGAATAAAGGTTCAACTAAATTTTTGTGTCAGATCCATACGGCGATATGGGTGAGCGGCATGTGTGCGTCGGGACAGAAGTTGAGGGCGAAACGGACGACGCCGTCTTCCTGGCAAAGCCTCAACTTTCTTGACTTGAGACGACGATGACCACAACAATAATGACGACAATGAGTGTCTGTATGAGACGACGTCACCGCGCGGTTTGCCTGGCCCTACCTTTCCTCCTGCTCTTCTTCTTGGCCCTATGTCCCGACAGCCTGTGGACAAAAGACTTCTCCTAAATAAAAGCCCCAATCCTCATCTTCCCCCTCAACCCCTTATCATGCCCCACAGTTCCATTTCTGTGATGACTCTCCCAATGGGGAAAGGATTAAATCACACTTTTTGTTGTTTTGATGATTCTCTGGACCGGACCGTCATGGACCGATAACGGAGTTGAGTCACACCAACCCCACGGCCCCCCTTTCCTCGGCATCTGTTGGCCCGTTACCGACTCGGCGCGAAGAATTTTCACGATTAAAGTACTTGGGGGGTGAGTGCCAAAGAAAATGCCTGCACTTGGTTTGGATTTTGGGTCACTCAACATTTTTGCTTGAGAATTGAAGACATTTGTCAAAGCTTCTATTTTTCCATTCAGAAAGAATAAGAACAAAAAAAATAAATCATCTGTCACATTCCCCAAGCACGTCCTGTCTCACTTTCCTTTCAACATCCTGGACTCACTTAAGACTCTGAACTTGGACCGTTTGTCTTTTTTTGGGCTGTTTTATACACGGCAAAGAACATTGACTGTTTTTTGGCAGGACCGCTGCTATCGGGAGCATATGCTGTTGTGCTTTTTGGACCCGCCTACTTCCGGTCCAAAAACCCAGCCGAGCGTCCTTCCGGGGCTTTTATTTTGGTGAGCTGTGGCGGCTGTTGGGAGAAAAACTTTCACTGTTGACATGTTCAACTTAAGTTGTCAACGACTTTCATTTCTTATTGAGTGAACTAATAAAAGTCTATATTGTACCGAAGCGTTGGTACCTCTTTCACACCTTGCAACTGTTCCAGTCACAACTCACATATGCAGACTTGTCAATTAACAATGGCCACCCATTTTCATGTTGCAACATAAAGTTCAGTTGGAAATGTATTATGAGTGAAGAAAAGAATGAGCTCAGCAGTAAATGTTCTTGTGTTCATGTCTTATACATGGGCTTCATCCCAGGAATGTCGAGATGAAGACGCTAGTGTCCAAGTTGAGTGTGGCATGCCACCAACGATCAGGAAAGTAGAGCACCTGAAGGCAAAGTCACCAATAATACCATTACTTGCAATCAAATGCTGCACAGTTGCAATAATCCCAAATTACAATTGCTTGTGTAAAAAAAAAAAGGAACTGTCCATTTATGGTGCCTCGTCAGCAGCATAAGTCTTTGTAACATAGGCGATGATCAAGGTTCAGTCCGAGCAAGTTCGGCTGCAGTTAAGCCAATATTTGCTTATGTAGTCGCCACATTGGCTAGCTAGTTGCTAATACTGATGGCACTTGCTTATCCCCTTTATTAAAGCAGTCTCAGCCAATAACTGGTGACTTATCAGGAGCGTGAACTTATGGGGACATTTAAATGTGCTAGACATTTCAAACATGGCCAAATTGATAATGTACTACACACTTCTCCAAGATTATTTTCTAAAGACGTTATCAAATACAGGGAGCTGATTAAACATTGTAGCAACTATTGCAGGCCCTCGAAACGTTAGTTTGCTCCCATTTGTCAATTCATAATTCTTAAAATTGTGGAATCTGTATGGCGTTTGTAGATACCTGTCCAGGTCGGATGGTGCACTGGAGTGGGGTCTCCTGTGGGGGCAACTCTGGGTAGATGTCTCTTAGCCACGAAAGGGTGCTCATGTTGGGGTGGAAGTGGGGATTCTTGTCTGGTGGGTACAAGAACCAACGCTGGCATGAAAAACAAGCCGTCAGTAAACCAGACATTGAAGGATTGTTCAAAATGTATAGCTGACACAGTGAGAGAAACGTTCAATGTCACATTGTATTGTGATCAAAATGAAAGTGACTTTTCGATATCTCAAAATCAAGTTGACTCTGCAAGAACACCCATATTGCTTCGTACTTTAACATGATTTTATATGTAGAATGTATGACATACATCTCAGTATTTTTTCTTGTATACTGTCCAAATTCCGACTTACTTTCCTCCCGTAGATAACCTCAGAGAATCCTGGCCCATGCCAATGGAAGGGTACGCCTGTTCCAGACCCTGGTAAAGGTTGAACATCGATGAGTATGATTACATATACATTCCTTTTCCTAGAAGAGACGATCACAACAGACCCGCAACACCAAAGCTGAAGGCTCGACTGGTGCCGGGCAGCAAGAAGGTTGGAGGGTCATAAACGTCCAAAAGGCTGCGCCACTCGCTCAGGTTGTTGTCGCCAAACATGTACAATGTATCTGAAATCCAAATGAAAAAAGCAAAACTTGTTTAGCCCATTAGGCCAAACTGACAAATTTAGCTGTATTTCTACAAAGCTGTTTTTTCTCATGCTTCCATACCTGTCACTAGAATGGCATTGCATTTTGTATGAAATTTCCACAAAATTTTTCAATACTAAAGATCCTCCACGTGCCTGTTTGCAGCACTAAGACAGAAAAAGGTGTTTTCAACACCCTCATTCTAAAGTATTCTAAGAATTAATTATAAAAGCCTATTAAGAAATATTTTTGCTGTTTTAAGCTTGTCCTGTACTCCTTTTAGTCCCTATTGGTTGACTGGTATTACTGATCTGGACCTTACAGGTGTAGAGCTTTATTGGTGCACTTATTTACCAAAATGGCCACCAAAATTAAACAATAATTGGGGCGGAAGAAGGTTTTATTTTATTCTATTTATTTATTTTTTCTTGATCTGCACATATTATGCAACATCACTTGTATTACTAAAGCGTATCTCACCGCTGCCCAAGGCATCTGGCGACTGCGGCTTGAGATGGACATCCACGTAATCCTTGAAGGACACGTCCACTGTGGACACATAACGGAACACAATCACATATTTGGCCTAAAGAAAATGATAGGAAGACAGCGGTGGCAGCTGACCTTTAGCGTATGAGTATGTGTTTGCTGTACTAAGGCGTACTTGCCGATGGCCGTAGAAGGCGAGTAAATTCCGCTTGGAGCACAAAGTGCGGAATTTCTACAATTTGACAAATTACAAACCTTTTACAAAAGACACAATCAAAAGCATGCATATAAAGGGACAGTGGGTATCATTCAGATATGAAAATGGGTGGAGTCTTATAAACGTGTGGAAGAAATACCGTATTTGGGTACAGTAACCGTGTCCGAAACTCATGACAAAAAGTTACCAGACACCAGGGCAGACAACTCTGAATAGTTACCTGCCCAGCCATAAAGTTGCCTGCCCCATTCTTCACAACTTGAAATGCAATAAGACGACAAATCGCAAAAAAACTCATTATTGCAAAGTAATAAGGAGTGATACTGAGAATATATAACAATTTTAATTGAAGTTTATTATAAATCTACTTAAAACATTGCATGTAAATGACATCGCTGTTTTCCATCTGCCATCAGTATGTACATGTATTTACTTATCTTCATTCATGCAATGTTTGCGTTGCGTCGTCTGCTACAAGCCTCGTGAACTCTTCTTTCCACGATGCTTTTAATGTACGTTAATGCTTTATAGCGTCATAAATTTCTGTTAGCTTCTTTCAAATATTTCTTCTGGGGCTGAGGTTTTGGCTTGATTCCTAACCACCTTTCCATTTTTCTTGTGTTCTCTGTGCATCTACTTTGGAAAATGATATACAAATTCAACCTTATAACGCTCGGGAAAGTCCGGAAGCACAAAGTTATTCGATGCAGGCTTCTGATTGGCTGCCGAGTATGCAAATTGCCAAACGAAATTCCTAAGTTTCCAAACCAAATGAAGATTTCGAAATTGGAATAAAGCAAACATTTGATTTGGAAAAAAAAACAAACCCTTTTTTTCTTGAAAAAGTTGTGGGCCATCTGGGCGGGGACGTTTTGTAAGTTGTACGCCCGACGAAAAAGAT
This sequence comes from Urocampus carinirostris, assembly GCF_059441175.1. NCBI lineage: Eukaryota > Metazoa > Chordata > Actinopteri > Syngnathiformes > Syngnathidae > Urocampus > Urocampus carinirostris. The sequence goes on along the minus strand of NC_142349.1, from coordinate 45,191,888 downwards.
GCACGCCCTGGGTGTCCAGGCAGACGTTATTTCAGACACTGACAATGTGCACCCATCATTTTTAATTTAAAAATCTGCATAAAATGTCAGCTCACGTCAAAGGGACAAAGGTTTTTAAATACATGCGGCCATGATTCAAATCAGAAATTGACAACTATGAACAACATACCAACATTATATTTACACTGTTTTCAATTAATGTCCTTAAATCATTGTCAGATACACCAAAGATCATGTTTTTTTTTTTTTGCGTTTATATCTTTTAGGACTGCTTTCCCTTTCCATTCTCTTACTGTATATTGGTCTCTGGTACCATATATAAAATAGAGTAATAATGAGTATATCTAATGCATGAATAAATACAGTACTCCTGCTCACGCAAACTCCACTGATTTCTAAGTCAAACGCCCAATTCACACTGGGAAATTTCTCACAATACTCTTCGCCACCTTGGAATTTTTTTCTCTACATTTCATGTTGGTTCACCATTATTTTTACTTCAAAACAGGGAATTTTCTCATTAAAATTTTCATTCCTGATCATTTGATCACAAGATGTCACGGTATTGCGTCATACAACGAAACAAAAAAAACTGAAAAATGGAAAGTGTCCAAACCGCACCATTTTCCTTCTCGTTTTTGGATGTTGGGATCATCTGTAACAATGTGGTGGTGGACAAATGCATGTGAGCTTCCTCTTAGTGAAACTTGTGTTGTTTAGAAAAATAAAAATGTCTTGACATGTGAATATTAATAAATAAATAATAATACACATCTGATGGCTTATGCATACCTGTCAACCTGTACGTTTTTGCCATACAAAGTACTTTTAAGACGTGTACGACGTACAAGAAAATCGTACGGAAAAACGCTAATTTGTCAATTATGGGTACCATCTGGTATACACAGACTATCACGAAACGGCAGATCAAGTCAAACGAGTTCGAGTTGTGTAGTGAAAGGAAGTTCGTCTCTTTTTGGAGAACTGGCTTTTTTGGCTAAATGAAATTAAATGATCTGCATTTATATAGCGCTTTTCAAGTCAAGACTTCCCAAAGCGCCTTACAGTGTGATTCACATTTCCCAATAGCGGCCGTGCAGCCATGTAAGGCACTAACCTGCTTATTGGGGGTATTAGGGGTTCAGTGTCTTACCCAAGGACATGTAACACGGAGGAGCCGGGATTCGAACTGCGATCTCTTGATCCCAAGACGAGCGCTCTACCTCCTGAGCCACTGCCGCTCAACTCATTCAAGAGAGTCAGCTCTCAAACGGCTCACTTGTTTTGATGCATTATACTACGAATTATGTTGAATTATTGAATGAATTATGTATAAAGAGTATAAGTATAAAAGGAGAAAATGAAAAAAGACAGGTTTGTGGTTATCCCTTTAATCAGTATATTACCAACAATAATTTAATGTGGAAAATTTGAATAAGAAATTGTATTATTCTACTTAAATATATTTGCATGTATTTTTTCCTTCTACAGTGAACATTCATGGCTACTTCATTTTTGAACTTTTTTTTTTATAATAAACCTCATTCATGTCGATCAACTCACGATCTCACAACAAAATGTTAATTAACAATGTATATGATATAACGAAACACATGTACAATATAAATAATCACGTTTGGTAGAAAAACATGGTGTAAGATTATTTTGTAAGGGAAAATACGACAGTTTGTAAGGGCATGGAGCCGTGTAGGTTGACAGGTATGCTTATGTATTTTGATAAATCAATGTAAAGATAAATATGACACTGAAAATAATATATTAAAATAAAAACAACTTTATGAAAATGTAGACACACAAATGTAAAACAATCTAAACGTACAGCATTATCCGTCAGTCCCGTGATGATGACTGGTCTGCTATATGCGTAACTATGGAAACAAATCACAATGTTCGATTAGTGATTGGTCGCTCTTCTAGTTGGTTAGCATGAACAGGGGAAAAAAAGAAAAGTGTAGCTTACCTGCTCAGGAAGTGACGTAAGGACAGCGAAAAGCCGTCCAGCACTTCAATATTGCACGGCCCTTCATCCTCCGCGCTCAATTGGGACCCACACGACCTAGCGATGCGCATGCGCAAAGACACTTGTTTATCACAATCAGAACTTTGTTTTTCAAATGAAAACTCGTTTAAGTCGGTAATACTGCAGTTGAGAACTGACCAGCCGCCGTCGTCCCCCGTTTGTTGCTGTTGAGTGGGCGTTTGCGCCTTGATCAATAGTAAAAGGGAGAAAAGAGCCAGGCGGAAAGAGTTTTGATATGAAGTCAAATATTCCATTCAATTAAATATTTCAAATGACTCTAGTGACGAAAACGAAGCTCTACTATCTAGTTAGGTCGTGGACGAATGGTACCGCGAATCAGTTGACTGGTTTTCTTTTACTTCCTGGTAAACGACCAATCACAGCTTGCTCATTCCAAGTGCTGCGTTTAAACACATCGGGTTATTCCTAGTGTCGTGTCGGCGGTTAGCTTCAACTTCAGTTAAACACTTCAGAGGGTCAACTGCTTTCAAAGTACAAAATGTATGACAGCAAACATGACATTTCAAAATTGACAATTTATTTTCGAAAAACGACAAGTATTAGTACTTAATTCATGCGACGACACAATTTCTGTGTATTGCTTTTTAGTAATTATAATAGCATTAGCAACCAGAAGCTTACTTAGTTGTTTTAAGATGCATGTTAACCTCATCTCATCTCATCAGCTTATCACCGCTTATCCTCATTGGGGTCGCGGGGGGGCTGGAGCCCATCCCAGCCATCTCCGGGCAGTGGGCAGGGGACACCTTGAACTGGTTGCCAGCCAATCGCAGGTGCATGTTACCCTTTTCTCCCTTTATTAATGAATGCAATTCCCCTTTTAAAGTGATAAATACCGCACAAAGACACCGCGGCACCCATTTGCTCACAGAAAGACTACGTAGAATAATGCGGAGTGACATTGTGCTTGTCTCTGCTGTTTTTTAAATATTCCCATTTGTAAGTGGAGCACAAAAATTGTGACAATAAGAAAAGGCCTGGTTTTAGTTAAGTCCAAGCACTAAAGTAACCCCCCTGAAAAAATGAAAAAGAGTTTATTTGAGCACATCTAAGAAATGCTTGTACATGCTCACGCATCATGAGGCTATATATAAGACAAGTCAAGTTTATATATACAGCCCTTAATCACAAAAATGTCTCAAAGGACTGCACAGGATTACAATGACACAATTACCTGATCTTAGACCAACATGCAGGCAAGGAACAACTCAAAACCTCAGCGTGAGGAAAAAGAGAAACCTTGAGAAGGGACCTCACAAGTGATAATCCCCCTTTCAGGATGACCAGGGTGAATTACATTTAGCATTACAGTACAAAAACATAGTAAACACTAGGTAACATGTTGAAAATTTGTCCGGAAATATATATATATATGCCGAAGCCATATACATCCCCTTGTGGGGAGTGGCTAGTGTCAAGAACACATTCACTGAACATTCATTCCCCTTGGCTCTTCACAACCTAACACTTAGTATTAAGACCACAGGACAAGGGTTGAGTTGCCATACCTTGCAACCGGTCATCAGCAGAGAGGCCTGACAGCACACACTGGTTCACTCCCTCTGCGTCATCCATCCATTATCTGCAACGCTTATCCTTAGGAGGGTGGCGGGGGTCGCTGGAGCCCTCCCTAGCTATCCTCGGGCAGTGGGCAAGGGGACACCCTGAACTGGTTGCCAGCCAGTCGCAGGGCACACAGAGACAGACAACTCGCTCGCTCATTCATACTTAGGGACAATTTGGACTGGCCAATTAACCTGACATGCATGTTTTTGGAAAGTGGAGGGAAACCGGAGTGCCCGGAGGAAACACACAAATGTATGGGGAGAACATGCAAACTCCTCACAGGAAGGTTTGATATAATGACCTCAGAACTGTGCCTCACACGCGCTAACCACTGTGCTACAATTGCAGTAACAAAGGGTGTATTTTTGCAGAATAAAAATACTTTTGTTGTTCTTTTCTAACATTTAATCAGTAGTACACTGTGGCAACCCGTGCATTTCACACACAGGCCTTCCCTTGAAGATGCTTTTTGACTTGTGATTTGTCAATATGCCTGTTTTATCGGGGATTTATGTTGTTGTTTTACCTTTGTTCCCCCGCAACCCTAGTAAGCAGTGCAAAAAATGAATGAATGAATGAATGAATGGATGAATGAAAACGTTTTTAAAAATGATTTGATCTTTTTTGTACATCTGTTAATATTGTTATTTATGTCTCCTGTTTTTTGCTCTTGTGACTTTAAGGTTGCTCTGTCTAAAAAAGTGAAAAGTTTAAATGAGTAAAATGTTTACTGTAGAGTGTAAAAAGGAATGCGACTATAATTTTGTAAACTAACAGATTTTAGACTTTGGTGCATTACCGCCTACACTCAGCTGACGTTCCCCGAGTCCTTCCAGAAGGCTTTCAGTTTGTCAACTTTAAATCTGACTGTCTAAACCAACAGCTTTATTCAACACAGATGTTATGCGTCAAGGCTTCCAAATCTCATTCTTGAGTCTCTGGGCAGATTTTTCTTAGCCTGGCAATAGGTAAATGCTGAAATATAATTGGTCAAATGCACAAGTATAAAAGCACACAACTGAAAGCAGTGCAACCAGGGGGGAGCAATAAAAAGTTGACAACTTTGACTTATTTAATAAGTATTTATGGACAAAATATAATTAACCATAATTTCCCAGGCCAGCAGAGAAGGCCTCGCTGGCCCTGAGAGTCTATCACTGTTAGTCGATAATCGTAATGGTTGCTATTGTAACTCATAAATACTTTCATTTCTGTTTATAACAACAAACTAATGTGAACAAGAACATTCTCAGGAGTCCTCTGTTTAACAAAGTTACACACACAGAAAATGGATTGGAGGAATTTCAATGCAGATGACTTCGGTCAAACTTTTTCACCAGACGTGGCCTCCAGCGCTCTTCCCATCCCATCATGCAGTGGGCTGGATGACATCACCTGTGTGGCCAAGCAGGTGATGGGAAAGCCCATCGGTGTCTTCCGGATCTTGACTGCACTTATGCTGGCTTCATTGACGTACTTTCCCTCCAAATCATCGCTCTCGTCGTCACTTTGGGACAACGACGTCTCTTCTGCCGGGGGAAAGAGAGTTAACACAATCCTCACCTGAGCCGAGATCCTATTAGCTATCCCGATTATGATGATGAGGAACAACTTGCCTCCTTGACGAGGCGGAAACACATTCATGTATACACTGTTGCATGCTGAAGAAAGACATTTCAACAAGCAGTCGGTAAGACAGGTCAGAAGAAAGCCAGGACATTAGTTTCACATCCTGTTAGTTACTGTTGGGGTGGTCCTTAACAGTGCCGTGAAAAAGTATTTTCCAGCTTCCTGAATTCTGTTTTTTGCATATTTATCTCAAAGGTTACGGATCATCAAATAATTTTTAATACCAGAGAAAACACAAATGCAGTTTGAAATGTTTGACTCATTAAAAATATCGTTCATATGTAATATCAGATAGTCTAGATGTGTTTATGAACCAAACATTTTTTTTCAACTTAGCTTTTTTGGTAAAATGTTTGTTAGGAAATGACAAGGGGGAAAATATTCAGAGCCACTGTTAAAAAAACAAGCTATAACTATAATTTCATCCGTCCCTGAACTTGAACATAGTGTATGATTTAGTGTTAAACTTATCAGTGTTTTAATGAAATCATAAAAACATGACCTATATGACCCCCCCCCCCCAAAAAAAAAAAAATCAAGGATGAGGAGCGAATGTTGAAGAGGATCTACAGAGCAGAAGTAAATGGAAGGAGACCAAGAGGAAGGACGTATTTGCCGTCTATGGTTTTATTGTTGCACTGCAGGAAAGAGGTCTAAATATAGTGGAAGCTATAGAGCTCTTGTTGGTGATAGGAATGAGTGGAGAGGTGTTGTAAAAGGATAGTGGGATGTTTAGACGCGTTCTAAGGGATGGGCAGGGCACCTGTATGATGCGGCAGGGGTAAACCAGTGAAAGCTGTCGGGCCCTGCTGTTAAACAGAAGAGTGTGTTGTGTCACCCTGACCCGAGTGACATGGCCGCTTTCTTGTCTCCCGTTTCATCTGGAGGGACGAAAGCATGACCAACTTGGGTGCCGAGGTGCTCAACTTGTTTGGGCATTTGGGTTGGCCATGGTCCAAGATTTTCTTGAGTGTTTTATGTCCGATCGATGTGAAAATTAAAAAATGTGAAATTAAGGACCACCCTAGTGACCATCGTGTGTACTCACGCCAAACGTTCTCATAGCCGTGTGGGTCACCTGCAACAAAGTCATACCATCCATTTTAAGATGAAAACAAACCTGTGTAACTTGCACGTAGATTGGATGCTACCTGAACTGGGCGTAGACACGCCGCTGAGATTGGTCGCAGGAGTCTTGTCTTCCGGTAAGACCCAACTACAAGAGAGGGGAAAAAAATCAGTATGCAGAGCACTCTGATGCCTCCAGGAAAGAAAAAAAAACTTACATGTAGTCTCTAATAAAAACATCCTGGATGTTGTTTCCTGTGAAAATAAAACAGTCAATGAAAAATCTCACCTTTTTTTTAAACAAACTCCAGTGACGTGCAGTCATGGGAGCCAGCACCTCACCTTTCATTGTGAAAATATAAAATAAACTTTTTAGAATTATATTTGTTCAGAACTGTACGTAATTTGGAACTTTTTAACATGTGACCGCCATCTCCTGGCTTGTCATCATTGGAGCTTCCGTCAAGCTCCTTAAGTTGCGCGTGCAAGTACGTTTATTTCTTTGATGCGCTTGAATAAACTCCCTTTTCATCTTTTTGTGGGTTTGAACTTCTGGATTGTATTTGAAACAGACCTTTTCTTTCTTTCACCATTTTCATGCTACCATACATGCTAAACTTTTGACAGGAAAAGGTTATCGCATACTCTTTTTACGTGTGAAACAATCCTTCTCCAGAGTATATATATATATATATATATATATATATATATATATATATATATATATATATATATATAAATATATATATCTCATCTCATCTCATTAGCCGTACCGCTTCTCCTCATTAGGGTCGCGGGTGGGGCTGGAGCCCATCCCAGAGCGTTTCATTTCTGATGAGCGCCGAGTCCAGTCAAGCCCGCATAGCTGACGTAAAATCAGTGATAGTATTAGCAAGATAACAGCAAGTCAAGCTATCCAGTAATTTGTTTCTCGTTGCATGGACTTTTTTACAAAATGAAGAATGGCCCATTTATTGATAATTTATTCAAGTCATGTTAGGTTTATTTGTATAGCCCTTAATCACAAGGAATCAAAGGGATGCACAGACCACAGATGATTGCAAACTACGGACTGTCGTTACACCATCCCCTGATCTAAAACCTACATGAGGGCAAGGAAAAAGTTAAAAAACCTCAGCATGAGGAAAATGAAGAAACCTTAAGAAGGGACCGCACATGAGGTAATACCCCTTTCCAGGATGACCAGGCTGCAATGGATGTTCCAATAACAAATAATACACAGATATTGTCAACATGAAATATAGGTCCTTCATAAACATAAAGGATAGTGGGATTGTGGACGCGTTCTTGAGGATGGGCTGGGCACCCGTATGATGCGGCAGGGGTAAACCAGTGAAAGCTGTCGGGCCCTGCTGTTGAACAGAAGAGTGTGTGGTGTCACCCTGACCCGAGTGACATGGCCGCTTTCTTGTGTCCCGTTTCATCTGGAGGGACGAAAGCATGACTGACTTGGGTGCCGAGGTGCCTAACTTGTTTGGGTGTTTGGGCAATTGGGTTGGCCATGGTTCAAAAAATTTTGTGTGTGTTTTTTTGCTTTTTTTTCCCCCTTTATTTTCTTTGTTATTGTATGTGTTTGTCTTGCTGTCGGTCAGCCATCTTGAGGGATATGACCAAGGTAGGTAGGTAGATAAACATAAAATCGGATGGAAGTGTGTTTTAAGCCTAGATTTATACAGTTCCACTGAGGTTGCAGATCGAATCTCAGGGGGCAGGGAATTTCCACAACACCGGGGCCCGGATGGAGAACGCTCTCGAACAAAGGAACTGTGCATCGACTTCATTTATAAGTCAAAGTAAGACGATAAAATGTTTTTCCCTGTACTACAGCTTATATACAGTATTGCTTCAATTGTTTTGCCAATCAAATGATGAATCCGAAATAGGTTTGATGTTTTCTAAGTCTGACTGTGCCTCACCAGACATGAACCCTCACCTCACCTCAACAACAATTTTGGTGATTCATAACCTCAAAAAGTGAGGGGCATATTTTTGACTTGCTCAACTCTAAAGATAAGAGCCCGTATGACAACAATTACCGGGAAGCAGATGAACATGAAAAACGAAACAAAAGTAAAAGAGGTACATACAATATGAATATGCAAGTAGAAATTAAATGAAGAAAAGAATAATTAAAAAGGTACAGTATTTGACTGCAACTGACCATGAAGGGAGTTCTGGTAGCTGTGGTTTCTTTCTGCAGATGGAAAATAACTCAAATTGTTTTAGAAAGAAATAAAACGTCAACCTGGTGGAACATATTTCCCCTTCATCGATGCTCGGATATTCTGCTGCAGTGACCTCTATGACCGGAAGCAGGAATGCTGTAAAGACATCGACGACGTCGGAAAGTGCGAAACGAAAACAAAGAGAACACCGTCGACTCACGAGGGTGATAGAAGGCCAGAGGTCAAGCGAGTTGTTTGCCGATCTGCAAATCAGGAAACAGTTGTGCTGATGAATATTTATGAATTTCATTTTCAATTTTTAGTTTGTTACCGTCGGACAGATTTGGCTTTTCTGCTCGCACTTACGTGGATGGACGCATGGACTGAAGAATTGAGTAGATCTGCATGGGAGAGGTAAAATCTAGTTTGAGTGGGAAACAATTAGTCCAATATACGGCCCACCAATGTATTTCAATATCCGGCCCGCAAAACAATGCTGAGAAGCACAGGAGAAAAATGAGCTACGTCGCAAAACACATTGACCAGTAGTTCTAAATATGGCCACTGGATGTCACCAAAACTAAGCATCACTCGCAAAATAAACCACCCATTGTTTCTGTATTTGCCGACTACTATTTATCAACCGGAGAACACTTGAGGAAACAAACCCTCCCAATATTATTTTACTTAAAATATTAATCACTGGCAGGCTGTTCAATGCAATACGTGTGGCTGTCTCTCCTCATCCCATTAGCTCCTCTCTATAATAGCGATGAAATCTACCAGCTAAATTTCTTAATTCAGGTAAGCATTTTCATAAATAAATAAATAAATAAATAAATATAAAGCAGAAAAAACTTATAAATAATTTAATCAATCACTGAAATCATTTGCAGTTAAATTTGTGTGTTTTTCGTCACTTTCCCGTTTGCATGATTTTTGCTGAGTTAAAGAAAAACTGTAGTGGAAACAAATTAAATTGTTTTGCTTTGTTTTGCAAATCCACGGTTGATAATCACTACAAGAGATTGGGGCGGCAGTAGCTCAGGAGGTAGAGCGATCGTCTTAGGATCAAGGGATCCCAGTTCGAATCCCGGCTTGTCCGTGCTACATGTCGAAGTGTCCTTGGGTAAGACACTGAACCCCCAATACCCCCAATAAGCAGGTTAGCGCCTTACATGGCTGCACAGATCACTGCCGCTATTGGGAAATGTGAATCACAATGTGAAGCGCTTTGGGAAGTCATTTACTTGAAAATCGCTATATAAATGCAGATCATTTCATTCATTTCAAGAGATTTCATCTCAAAATATTGAGGAAAACAAAACCAAACCCAGGAATCGTTTTATAATATCGGCTCGCTACAGTTTAACTGTACGGGTCAGGTGTATCGACATTTCGTTCTGTGTGCATTGTTACAAAGAATGACAATAAAAGTAAATTCTATTCTATTCTATTCTAATAGACATTAGCTAACCTACATTGGCTCCCTGTTAGCCTAAAATGTGTTTTCAAGGTTCTCTTAGTATTATACAAAATCATGCATGGATTTGCTCCCTCATATCTTTCAGATTTAATTCCCCCCTATGTTCCGGTCCGAAGCCTTCGTTCTGAAAACGCTGGTCTACTAGTGATCCCAAGAGCCAAGAAGAGATTCGCAGGTTTGAGAGCATTCTCCATTCTGGCCCTGGTGCTGTGGAATGCTCTTCCCCCTGAGATTTGATCAGTGGAAATGTTTAAATCTAGACTTAAAACACACTTCTATTATATAGTATATGAATAACCTATATTTTATGTTGACAATGTCTGTGTATTATTTGCCCTCATGTAGATTTTAGATAAGGGGATGGTGTCATAATAGTCCGTAGTTTGCAATAGTCTTTGATCTGTGCAGCCCTTTGAGACTCTTTGTGATAAGGGGTTATACGAATAAAAATGACTTGACTGATTTATGATCGTATTTGAAATGTAAGCCTCCGAATGATCCCCAGACCTTACAACTAAGGCCTACTTTTTATGCCATTAATTTACTAATCCAGCCCCTGTGAGAGCTTTTTTCCTTCCATGTGGCCATTGAGCTAAAACGATTTCAACACCCCTGATATAATCACAATGTGATTGCTTGCATTCGAGTGTCGAACTCACGGGATGTACTCTCCAGTTTCACTTGCTACCCGGAGGAAAATTGATAAGGGAACAAAAAGAACGTTGAGTTAGATAGACAGGTAACAGGAAGTGACATCATCATCATCATCATCATCATGCACACCGGGCGGCCTGCTTTCCTTGCAATGCAGGCAGACGAGCGCCAGTAAAACGCTGAACGCCAACAATGCAACTGACATCAGCGTGGGGAGCAGAGATGCTTGCAATTCTGTGTCCATGACAACCTGAGGAAATTTTGACAACGCGGGTCAAAAATCGTGTTGCGAAAAAATACTAGCAAATCCAACTTGTGTAGGCTGATTTGACACACTCAGGATGGCGCAGTGCTTCCAACGCTGCCGTACTTCAAAGGAAATGACACTGAGGATGAGAAAGACAATGTTCAAGAGGATGAAGAAAATACTGAATTTTCTGGATTATGAGGCGCACCCGAAAAGCCCAAATTGGGATTTGAACTTGCTCCTTATAATCCAGTGCGCTTTATATGCAGACAGAATTGGAAATGCAATACCCCCCTGGAAAATTATTGATCACAATTGCATAATAATGGTGGCAAAAGGGGATCAAACAGAGAACCCTAACCACCAGGCTGATAGGGACATAGAAGGGTGTTGCCAATTGCATTAACATTGAATGCAACGGGAATCAAACAGAGAACATAGAAAGAAGAATTTCCTTTTATTGTAATTCTTTGTAACCATGCACACAGAACGAAATGTCGATACACCTGACCCGTACAGTTATAGGGAAGGGACACTTTCTATTTACTTGACCGCTAGGGTTACAAATGACACATGAAAAGGCATCAGGTCTAATCTCATTATCACACTATTTTTAGTCGCGGTTGAAACAAATGCTTCTTCCAAAAGATTTTGCAAAGGAACGTGCTATAATTTGTCATTTTCCCAACATCAATTATAAGCCACACTCAATACATTTTTTACAGGTAAAAATATTTTGTACATACTCAAAATTTCTCTATTTATTTAGGATCTAGTGTCAGTATGGTCACACGCCACTGCATATCGATGTCAAGGTCTGGCTCATCTCTGAAGAGCAGGATGAAGCTTTACCCCAAAATACAACAGCAACCAAATGATAAAGGTGCTGTATCTGAGTCAGATCAGGAGGCCTTTTCTGCTACTTGAGACTATGGAAACCAGTAATATCTTTTTTTATGTTGGCGAGCAAACCCCTATCTGGAGAGGGATGGGCACCACCAGGCTGAACTAGCCCAAGACACACCACAGGAAGTGGTGCCCCGATGATCCTGGCGGTTAAAGGATCCATGAACCGTGAGCCAGATATGTTAGAATGTTTTGTCATTTTTTTCTTAGCTCCAACCTTGATTTAGTTCAGGATGCCCGAATTAATTCCCACAATGGCCTTATCGTCATTCAGTACAGAATATCATGCGCTTTGTAAGGACTTTGGGAGTCGGACTCTACCACAGACCAGTTTAATGTCTGACAATATCCTCGGAGCATGAGCAGATAATAAAATCAACAATTTGGTACCATGCCTAAAAAATAGTCTGATTATAAGACCTAATGTCTTCATGGCTTGTCTGTATCCCTAGTGGTCTAGTGGATAAGATTCGGTACACTGAGATCAGGGATTCAATTCTCGTTGCATACAATTGTGATTAGTGATATATTCCGACGGCATATTTCAATTTTTTGTGCAACCCTAGCCCTTAAAGTTATTTTAATTTCATGTGCCTTGTAGTCTGGTGCGCCTTAAATATGAAAAGAATATGTCACAAAATTTTGGGATGGGTTGCACCTTATGGTGCTACAGTAAGATAAGCTGAAAGACAAAGAGCAAGAGAAAACTTGACAGTGGAGAAAGTGAAACTTCATAAGCATCAGGCTGCTATCTTGTGGTGCGACGCAAAAGACGAAACAACGAAGGTAATGGAGGCCTACCTGTTCACCAGGAACACGCTGGGAAAAAGCTGCAGCGAAAAAGTTGGCCTTGGTCAGACAGTTCAAGATGCGTGCCGATGTCGTTGCAGCGGCGTTTTTCTCTGGTACAGCCACCCTGCCCTCTTCCTGCTTCTCTCAGCCAATCGGTAAGGTTTCTTTCACTTAGTGAGCAGGACTAAGAACTCACGCTGACAACAGGAAACCACAACACAGTAAAAAGGTGGAGAGGGTTGGGGTGCTACCACCCTCAAAAGACACACTGAAGCACCTGGATCTTTCTGAGGCCAGAAGAAAACTATATGACAAGATGAAGACTTGTGTGCAAGGTACAGATGACGAGCTGGTAAACCAACAAAAGAACAGTGGGCGAGTAAGGACTGCAAAACAGGAGGAGCTTCACTGACTCGCTTGCCTTGTTCAATGTCAAGAAGATGACATGAAGGTGCATGTTTTGTATTTCCTGTCAGTGACCTACAGACCAGGGGGTCAGGAACGTATAACTTGCAAAAATATGTCTCTTGAGTAAATCTGGCTCAGAGATAAAAATAAGGGCCATTATAATTTTCGGAGTGACTTTCCAATTTTAGTGCACAAGAAGCCTAAGCAAAGCGGCAAACTACGTGTTCAGTCCAAAATGTATAGGGCATAGTTGCAACTATAGTTTTCACTCATGATGTTTCACCCCGTTTTGGTGGTACGACTCTAAGGAATCTATTATATGGAAGATTCTTTAACAATCCTAGTTCCCCGTTGAGAAATTGTATAATGAAAACCCACAGAACAAAATGCAAACACTGCAAAATGCCAGCCAAGTACCCAGACCAATTTGATTGATTGAGCTGTAGGGGTGGGAAAATCTATGCGCACACAGCGCACTACCCTAAATGTATCCGTATCCTTCTCGTTTGCAGTATTATGTGACATTTTTACTAAAGAACTCTGCTCACACCTTGTTTTGAGTCATTATGACGAAATTGGCGGTCAAAGTGGACCTCTATCATCTTAAGTAACTGCTGGAGGGACACAAATCTTAAATGGTATATTTGTCGACATGGGACACAGGCTTTTGCATTATTATTTCATAGATTTGATCAAATCATCAAACGACACAGTGTGAAATAAAATGTGCCGAAGAATTAGCGTTTGTCTGGAAAGCGGGTTTTTGTTGAATTCTGTCCAAAATATATGTCTCTCTAAAAAAAATTGCTTAATGGCTTTTTTGAGTCAAAAAGGGTTCCTGACCCCTGAACTAGAGAATGTGTATACAGAAGGCCAAGAAGAGGAATAGTATAGCTTTAGGTTACAACCGGTAGGTAGTTGATTAATGATTAGCAAACATATAACTAATGGAGCACCAATGGACTACAAGATGACAACTAGGCCCAACAATGTTAAAACAAGTGACACAAGCAAAGATTTAAACAAGTAAACTCCGTTTATTTCATGTAAAAAGCCACCAAGATTATAAAGTGCGGACCTAGACCCACACGAATGCCTCATCGCAAGAGAAGAAAGTTCGACAGCGCGACTAAAGCAGACACACATCAAGTTAACAAAGCTCGAGAATGTGCTGCGAGAGCACATGTGGCTATTAGAAAAAATGGTCTTAAAAACTGCATTTCGATGTGGTGTCATTTGAGTTGTTGGTTGGGTTTTTGTAGTTCCAGACCGGCGTCAAATCATAAAAATGTAAAAAAATTCAATCGAGTTAAAAACAATCTGCCAGGCTCAAATCAAAACGCTGGACACCGGGACCAGAGTTGAGCGGCCGCTTTTGGGCACCGCAATTGGCTCGTCACCTGCAAGAACAGGAAAGCGGCACGGAGTTACGTGACGTCACGGTGCGGTTACCGGTGATGTCGTACATGATCGCGGTTGCTAACCTGCGGGGTTAAAGTTCTCAGCCAGTCGGCGGTCTTCCTCGATAAAAAGGGCGGTGGCCAGAAAGAAAGCTCCACCCCCCACAGCCACAAAGGAACAAAGAAGCAGCGAAAGTTGAAGCGAGCGGAACTGCCACAGGAAGGAATCTTGCTTCCTCAAGGAGTCTGACACCTGAAACGGCAGCAAAGGCTCGCGAACGTTTAACAAGGAGACATTTGGAGATATTGTTTACTCAAAAACAGGATTGGGTGGTACTTATATAGAGGGAGAACTCCCTAAATGAATATTTCAAAGAGCGAAGGCCTGACTATGGTGTGAAACCATTCAAAAACACATCTTGTGAAGTTTCAGATAGATCAGACATATTTGACAATTTGGCCTGGCAATATAAGCCAGTGATTTTCAACCACTGTGCCGCGGCACACTAGTGTGCCGTGAGAGATGGTCAGATGCGCCGTGAGAAATTATCCAATGTCACTTTTTAAAATTTTATATAACATTTATGAATCATTTTCTGCAAATATGTCATTGTCAAGTGCCTGTGCTGTGAAAACTAGGGGTATTATAAATTATATTGTAATTAAACATACTGTTCAGTGTCATTTTATAACATTTTTGGTTAGTGGTGTGCCGCAAATTTTTTTCAATGTAAAAAAACGTGCCCTAGCTCAAAAAAAGGTTGAAAACACTGATATGAGCAATCATTGCTGTGCTTTAAAAGAGATTTTTTGAAAAGTGCAATTGAAATTTGGGTTCAAAAGATTCGCATAGGGAGTAAAACATCAAAAAACAAACATGTGTGTCACATTTGTGCGGTAAACTGTATTTTATGATCATATTTTGTATACATTTAGTTTCACAGGATTCCTACAGCTTAAGGCAAGTTAAATTCAAAACTTTTTAATGCATTTTGAAATCAAATTAAAGACCAAGTTGACCTGGCACAGCTTTTAGCCATGGCGGATGTTTTAGCCTAATGTTTGAGTAAAAAGTAAGGCGACTGGGGAGGCAACAAGGAATGCTATGAAGGTTTGGCTCATGTGCCAGTCGAACCCCCAGCTGATGATAGCATAGCAGCTGCCCTCCTTGAGGGAATTGCTGAGTCGGTTTTTTTCACTTTTACAATCAAGAAAAGAGGACGGTCAAGAAGCAGCAAGCTTAGTGATGGAAGACGTGCTCTGGTTTGGGAGAAGGCCAAGATCTCCACAAAGGCCAATGAGCCAGACAGCCGCCGCTTTTAAAGCTATCTGGGGTGTGGGGGCTGGCGCATGTCATGCTTTATTCCAGGGGTCTCAAACCTTTTTGGAGCTGAGAACTACTATATGTTACTAATTAGCGCAAATGACTAACAACTTATTGTCTTATAACCAGGTTAATTATTGGAAGTAAGGGTAAATAGACAGTGACCTGGCACTGATTACTGTATTTTCAAAACTGGTCCGTGGGCTACTCAGCTATCCCTCGGGGGCTACCTGCAGACCCCTACTTAATTCAATGCAATAAATGCCGGTGAAAATTGGAACCGAAATGAACGCACCACTCCAATGAGATAAGGACTCCCGGCGTCTCCCAGTAGATGCGATATTACGATCTGTAGTGCTTCGGCGGTCGAGCGCCGAGTGGGGACCACCACGTACTGACAAAACGACAAAAACGGGAGTTAGAAAAGGAAGAAGAGCAAAGGAACGAGCGTGCATCATGGACGTTGCTGACCAGCAAGATGTCAGCCACGATGGCCCAGTTCATGGACAGGACCGTCTCTCCCAAGAAGATAAACACCTGCACACACGTTATCTGAATTCATACACTGGATGGGGACGACGAGCAGAAGACAAGCATGAGACAAAACAGGGGTCAACGAGCCATGAAAACAAAATTTTTTTGATTTGGTGTTTTTTGAGCGCCACATTGTATATTTTCAAGAGAAAATTCAACAAAAGAGCTCTCCAGACAAGTTGTTTTTTTCAGTGGATTTTTTTCACTGTGTGATTTTTTATGATCAAATCTATGAAATAATAATGCCAAAGCCTGTGTCCTATATCAACATAAATATAGCTCTTAAACATGGTTTCCCTTCCTTCAGTTACTTAAAGGTGGGTTGCATTGTTTGAGGCGTCTTTAAAAAGTTGAGAGTAGAATAATTTCTCAATTAAGTATGTGTTAACAAAAGCCTTCATATTTGTTTTTCTCATAGCGCCTATCTGCTTTTATCTCACTTTTAGCAACGCTGTTGCAGGACGCACAACACATTAGGTGGAAGGAAAGGGGCAAAGAAGGTGGTAGTTTGGAAAGTCACATTATGATTGTCATTGTCATTTTCCTTAGTGTACTATTAAAATTGTAAGAATAAGAAAAGGCCTGTTTCAAATACAGTCTTAAAGCCAACCTAAACCCCCAAATAAATGAAAAACGAAAGGTTTATTCGCGCGTGTGTAAGAAATGCATGTAATTGATAAATGAGCTGCCCAAGGCTGCGATCGTGAATTTAAACCTGGACATGGCGGCAGAAAGTAACAAAGTTTCAAATTCCGAACAGTACCTTGAAGATCGTTGAGGCTCATTTTTGTTATAAATACTGTTTTCAAAACGAGGTGCGAGCAGAGTTCTTTTGAAAAATGTCACAAAATACTGCAAATGGAATAATGATATATTTATCTTCTGCGCAGATGGCACTGGGAGAGAGACAGGGGGTGCACTATGTGTGCAGAGATCTGCTTCCTTAATCAAATTGCTATGGGTGTTGGCTGGCGTTTTGGGTGTGTAAAGTTTGTTCTGTGGGCTTTCATCATAAAGTGCCCTAACAGTGAACGTACATTGTTTAAATGAGCTTCCATATACATGTTTCCATGTACAGCAAAAACGGGGTCTGTTTGTTTAACGCAGGGAGTGTAAACTGAAGCTGGAAGCTAGACCGAACCAGGCAGTCAGTGCTTTGCTTCGGATTTGCAAATACTACGTTGGAAAAATACAGAAGCAATTAGCATGGCTTCTATTTTATCTCCAAGTCAGATGTACTCATGGAGATGACCATCCATACCTGGCTCCGGAGCCATACATACTGACACAAAAGGACATAAAGCAAGCTAGTAACTAGCGTGCGCTACACTCACGTAGGTGGCGACGGTGCTGGCCTGAGCGCTGACAACGGCGAGGTAGAGGAAGGGCGCAGAGAGCAGAAGGCCGGCAGCGCAGACCAGAGGGTCGGCGCGTGGCGTTCGCTTTCGGAGCATGCGGCTCAGTTGCACGCCGCTGGCCACGCCCAGCACGCCGGTCACGCACGTGATGATGCCGAAGATCAGACTGCCCACACGCACAACAAAACAGCTCTGTCATTTTAAAAGCCAGCGAATTACGTGCAAGATTGCAAGTCCTAAATATCAACTTCCCAAATACGACTATTCCAAGGATTTTGGAAGACCGATTATGCCACGTGTAGGAATAAATATATCAATAAATACAGACGATTAAATGCCATAAAAATAAAGACACCTCGAGAATTTCTGTATACAAGTTTTATTTGGAACAAAAATCCTGCTCACTATACGAAAAGAAAATGTGGTTCACAAACAGCCCCAGTGACTACCAATAGAGACCGCTCACAGCCAGCATCAGCTCGTCCTGTTTGCGCATGCAAACTACCCTTAGCAAAAAAAGGTTTTTGTGTATGTTTAATTCAAGTTTCTGTAACTTGAATTTTAAGAGTACCATATGGGCAAACATATCATCAACAGTCTCCCGTTCTCATACCTGTCAAGCTCTGTGGATTGCTCTCCTTATTGATGATTGTTTTCTTGTTAAGTGATAATAAACGTTACAAACAACTTGGCACCTACTTACAGCAAGACAGACTACATAGAATACCACAACAATATAAGCAATCTAGGACGACTGCTACTAGTACAGAGACAATCCAGATTAGAGCCAAAATGGGCAATGTTCACCAGGTACACGCTTAAATGAAACTTAAATGAATTCTAAATCCTTTTCGTATGTAATTTATAACCCTAGTGGTGAAAATTGGGCACTTACAGTGATACTGGGTTCGAATCCTTTTGAATAAAAATGTGGTACAAATACGGTCAGTAATAGTTTTCCACTCACCTGTTATTGCTTAAATAAGGTAATGTATTAGCAGAAAACCTCAAGTATTACGTGTACCCTGACTTTGGGTTCTTTTTCAGTTACAAATAAAGGCGAGTTATACACAAACAAATGCGGTATTAATTATTCTTGTCAATGTTAAAAAGGTCAGAACCCAAATCTTGTTGAGATGACATTTGATATGGACAGCAATAAAAATATTTTTACATCTATTTTGATTGCATACCATTTTAAAACCGGTCATCGTTATGTTCCCAAATGGCAAATCATCACTGATAGTTTTAGAACGGGTCTGTAGGAACACCGCTTTTCCCCGGACTGACAGAACCAGAGCGATATTGAGGTCACATTTTAGACAGTTACGGCAACAAAGGTTCTCCTTCCGTCAGCCTGGGACGAAGTCACATGACCAGCGACCACCGCTCCACACTCAGGCAAAGGCTCACCTGTCTGAGGATGAACAGTGAGCCTCCGTGCAGGGTGGGCGCTCGCCCGTAAACATGGCCGCCCTGAAAAGGAAAGTGGGCGCCCACAGTGCCAGGGAGCCTGTGACGAAGGCCACGGCCGTGAAGCCTAGCGTGGAAAGAGCGAAGCTTCGGCTGCCGACCGCAACAGGAAGAAAAAACAAACGTGTTCAGTACGGATTCGTGGAGCGCGAGATTCCCGTGCCGCCGGGAACGCGTACTTCCTGCTAAGTGCTCGTAGGTCGTCCTTCCAGCTGCTTCGGTTCAGCTGATGTTCGGGTCGAGCTTCGATGGCGCCGCGTTTGGGCTCCTGCACCACCAGGACAAGAAGCAGCACGGCCACTAGACCCAACGCTGGCGTCACCTGCAACGCAAAAAGTGTACTCAGGAGTGGTTGGACTAACCTGTTACAAAGGAACGCAATTACTTTTCTCGTTAGCGAATAATGGATCACGTTACTGATAAAATGTTGTTACTACATGGAGCATCACTGCCTTACTCATTAAATGCAGATAATAAATCTCCAACTACTGTGTAATTCAGCATCCTTCCCTTTGTCACGTACAACGCTCAATCCACCACTAATGACAGGTGGGCATGCTTATAACTACCTACAAGGTACAACTAATTAGTTATGGTGGCGCTGTCTCAGTACAGAGTAGGTGGACGGTGATTTTCTCATCATGCGATTATTCTCTATTATTCTATTAAATTAAATATAGTGATAAATCTTCAAACGAGCCTAATTCAGTCCAGGATCTTGCTGAACTTGAATTGCTCGGGTTATGCACATGTGAACCCTAGATAGCTATAAAACACTAAAAACACATTCAAACAATAATTAAACATAAAAAAACAGTATTAAGAGATATTAACGAAATAAAGTGCGAGATTATTATAAGCACCGTAACGAATGTGTGTGGAAAGTGTGGAGGAAGGATGGGTGTGGTCAGTTACAAGGAGGAGTCTTGGAGATCGAATACCTGTCCACTTACGGGTTTTCCCCATATTTATACATTTTTTTTGATGATTTCATATTGTGTATGCCGTACAACAATTTTTATAGGTGTGATTTTTTTTTTTTTTTTAAAGACTTGTTTTGCCCATTTTGGCTCTAATCCAGATTGTCTCTGTCACTGGTAGCAGTCATCCTAGATTGCTTATATTGTCACAGTATTCCAAATACCGTATTTTCCGCACTATAAGGCGCACCGGGTTATAGGGCGCACCCCGAAAAAATAGTTTTTGGTCCTATTTTTGACATACATAAGACGCACCGGATTATAAGGCGCTACAATGGGAACGTCGACAAAACAGTCAGATAGTTCAGTCCAATTTATTACCCCCTTAACATTCCGAAAGCTTGCAAAGACGCAAATACGTGTCGAGAACACATGCGGATGCGGTGTCCGTAAGATGTCACTCAAATGCATCGTTCCATCATTCGGAAGGTTAAAGTCTTGGGATTCAAGAAATGCCAACCATTCCTTAGTTTCTATTTTCTTTTTCGCTCGCAACTTTACTGTGCATATGACAATAAACACTTGGAATTGAGTTTAATTTAAAAATAGACACTCCATTCCATCCATTATCTGCACCGCTTATCACAGAAACATCGAGTTCAGTCTGAAACAAGATACAGGGACAATATAAAACCCGGAGTAGCTAACCGAAGTCGTTGTGTTCATAATAATGTGCAGCCAATGTCCTCTTATATCCGTGAGGGTAGTAAATCCAGGAGAATACAATATTTACAAATACAGAATAGAAAAAAATGCTTTCTCTATGCCATCAGCCACATGCTATACACATTTATCTTTTTCGGCCAATTGCAGGCTTTGTTTCGCCGTTTAAGCCAATGCCAGCCTGTAAATGACAAAAAGGATCCGCCCCTTGACCTCCGAATAACTTTAGCCAATAGTGATCGATTCAACTGATGATTGACACATCTTTTTCGGCCAATTGCAGGCTTTGTTTGCCGTTTAAGCCAATGCCAGCCTGTAAATGATAAAAAGGATCCGCCCCTTGACCTCCGAATAACTTAAGCCAATAGTGATCGATTCAAATGATGATTGACACATTGGTTAGCCAATGAAACGCCGGTAAATAAATCCCAGCATACACCGCGTACTACTTGGCGTTCGGGGGAAAATCTAGTCGGCGGCTGCAAGTTAGTTGGAAAATTTTTAAATTGATCTATAAATAAGGCGCACTGTATTATAAGGCGCATGGTCAGCTTTTGAAAAAAATAAAGGCTTTTAGGTGCGCCTTATAGTGCGGAAAATACGGTAGTTTGTCATACTGTGAGTAAATAGTTGCCACGTTTTGTTTCCAAGGTTTATTATTGCCCAATGAAGGGAATTGCCACCATTAATAGGGGAAGCAATTTGCTAAGGTCAACTGTGTGAGAGACTGATTATAATATGAAAGCACAGTACAGAGTACACTTAAAATTAAGGTTACTGTAGCTATATGTGTATGAACGTACACACAAAAAACACTACAGGACTTTTTGGGATCCTGTAGTAGTTTGCATGGGCAAACTGGACCAAACTATGCAGTCACGATTGGTGAGTGATCTAGAGCGTTCTCCAGTAGCCTCTGGGGCTGCTTGTGAATTGGATTTTCTTTCGTATAGCGAGGTTGATTTTTATCACAAAAGCTTTTTGAATGGACTTCTTGTCCCAGAAGGATGAGCCTGATTTTTGCACGTTGCATGCACTTTGAGCCATTGTACCGGCACTTTGATCAGATGTACGCCATCATCTAGAACCTGCTGAATTGGTCAAAATTCTGAAACAGGAAGCTGTCAACCAGGAATTATTTTATCACCTATCTTTCATGTTGATTATGTCTGTGTATTGTTTGTGGATTCCCTTGCAACATCTATTACAGCTTAGTCATCTTGAAAGGGGGATTGCTTTATGTGCGCCCCCTTGGAAGCCCCCTCCGCTCCGCACGCACATTCATTACTCATATTAAACTCATACTTTAAATTTTGGTAAAATAACGTTACTTATCGTATTACTGTATTTTTTATGTTTAATTACCATTTGAATGTGTTTTCAGTAATCAGGGATATGTGTATTATAGCTATTTAGGGTTCACGTGTATACTTTTGGGATGACAGGAGAGGACCCATTAGTTTTTAATGATTTTATATTGGGAAAATTTGCTTGCTACACAAGCAATTAAAGCTATGAGCATGATCCTGGAGGTAACATTGTAGTTATTTTTGGAGTAACGTGCGACTTTCTGGTGTCAGTAATCTGAGGGGCAACAGAGTTAGAGTACATTTTAAGTGAAGTAACTAGTAACTATAACCAGTTACCATTTTTCAGTAACACACACAACACTGATGCTCAGACAGCGGCACCATCACACACACGCACCAACGTACCCTGAGAGCCCAGTGCCAGTCCTTGGCCACGTTACTGACTTGAGAGCCCACAATGTAGCCCAGACCACTGCAGGGATAAGACAAAGATGACAACAACAGCGGGCATGAAGATATTGGAAAAGCCTGGCGCCTACCTGCCCACGGGGATGGCAAAGTAAAAGATGGAAAGCATGTTGGTGCGTTTGTCCTTGACGTAAAGGTCGGCGATTATGGTGGGCGCGATGGTGGAGTAGCTGGCTTCCCCCACGCCCACCAGGCCCCGCGTCAGCAGCAGCGCCCAGAAATGCTAAAGCGCACCAAAAGTTGACGTCCCGGAATTAAGTCGAAGAAAATTCACACAGGATATTCCCACTTGCCACTGACCTCCTTGGGTGTGAAGGAGCTGGCGAGGGTGACCAAGGACCAGAACGAGATACCGGCGCTCATGATCAATTTTCTGTTGTAGCGATCGCCAAGGTATCCAAAAAGCGGCGCCAGGAACATGTAGCTGCAGATGAAGACTGGAGGCGAGACGGAGAAAAAGTGACATTAGCTACAAACGGCCGCAGCTGTGTGAACCCCTTGATCACATGTCAACATTGCAGCCATATTGGCTATGGCAAAGCACACTAAAGAGAGAGATTGGCTATTGATAAGTTACAAGTACCTACCAAATCAGGACCTTTCTAAAGAGCCTTTTGTCTTAAGAGGTTTTTTTAGCCGGTGTTGCTACATACATTCATAAACACAACAAAATTGACGAAGCAAATTGAAATCTAGGGTACAGATTCAAACGTTTTATTTTCATAACTCAACACCGCTGCTAATCAAGAGTTACTAAGTTGTGATTTAAAATCTACCAGTTAGGTGAAGTAAGGACACAGTATATATTTCCCTTCCATCTAGGCTACAGCTCGGTAGCCTAGATGGTAGGGCTCCTGCTCTGAGACTGGGAGGTCGCTGGTTCAAGCCTCGGCCGAGTCATACCTAAGACTTACAACATTGGTACTCATTGCCTCCCTGCTTGACGCTCGGCATTAAGGGTTGGAAAAAGGCACAAGGAAAAATACAAACTACAAAGATTCAAGTGACGAAACGACATACAATTTTTTGCCCAGCTTTTAAGTGAAGTTTTTGTTTTTTGGGAACCCGTAGCAGCACGATGGCAGACAATGATGCCGGGTTCCGCTAGGTGAGCCTCATATTATGGAATGTAAATGCAAATTTCTCAACCTGAAGGCATTTTAATGCACATTTATATGTTTGTTATGTATGTTTGATAATTATTTAAATCAATATATGTTTTAAATAAATGATGGGTTTTTACAACTAGGAGGTGCTGAATAATACAGATTGTCCCTTTAATTGATGTTTTTTTTTAATTTAAAATTGATGGAGTGTCTTCATCCAGACTGACTGATTCATTTGTTACAAGTACAACTGTTTCATTTCTTACACGCACTAACCAAAATCTAGCATACTCCTATAACATCACTAAGTCATATAAACCAGAGTTCTTCAACTTTTTCTGTACCACATACTGGTTTAATTTTTGACAACATTCTCATGACCTGGCCCAAAAACAATACAAGTAATACCTAAACCACTAGGAGACTTGGATAACATTGGAAACGGTATAAGATTTTATGCTATTATTACACTCTTTTTTCCCACCGTACCGCATTATAAAACATTGTTTTGGCTGCACTATTTCCCACAATGCCCCAATACAATGTTGTACAATGTGGCGCCGTGAGTAAAAATAATGTGATGAGATAAAATCAGGTCCTGCTCCATGTCAACCGTAATCCTAGAGGTCTTGTGGTTGGGCTTCGGCGTTCTCACCACCATGATCAGGGTTTGATTACCTTTGCATCTAAAGCTTAGAAAATGTGGTCAGCGGTATTGACTCATCAATCATTGCTTAAATTCGGTACTACCGTTAACACTCGTGTATAACGCGCTCCTAAAATTGTAGTTTTTTGGAGGGGTGAAAAAAGGCGCGTTATAGGTGTAGGCAAAAAAAAAAGAGGCCAATTTTCTTTCTTACTGTATGGCCCGATGCCAAACGACCTACGGCCCAGTACCGGTCAGCAGCACGGTGGTTGCTGATCACTGATATAAACATCTTGTCATTTTGTCATTTTCAGGCAAGGCCGGATTCTGACATATCCAACATGGTGGCGCAAAATTAGTACAGTAGTTTGAAGTGCACGGTGTGTGCTCACCTGTCTGGAGCAGACCCGATTTGCTGTCATCGATTCCGAAATAACGCTCGATGTCGGGAAGCACGCCTGGCAGACATAACACATCATCAGCATTAGCTGTGGGCTCGAATCAGCGTGCAAGTTTGTGATGTGAAGCTCGCTACCGAAACAGCTCTATGAGCTGCCTCTTTGAAATGTATGATGAAAGCCGGCACCCCAGCAATAGGGAGCCGGCTTCCTTTCTCTTTGAATTTTTTTCCCTCCACTTTCTCTCACTATCATTCTCTCTCTCCCTCTCTCTCCCTCTCTTGCTCACTCCATCTCTCTACGAGTGGTGGCATGTCATTGTTTGCTCAATATATACAATTTGAAAGTGTACATTAGTTCACTGTAGATTGAAACAATAATGGCTATTATAATACAGTAGCATATATTTTTAGAAATTAGTTCTTAATTCATTTGGAGCATAAATGTTTCATTATTATTGGTAATGTATAATTAAAAAAACAATTCAGAAAAGTCGTTTGGGAGCCGAAAGAGCCGGCTCGTTTTCGTGAGCCGAGCCCAAAGAGCCAGTTATCTAAAAAGAACTATATTTCCAATCACTAGTGTGCCTACCGGCAACAGTGAACCTGTCCATGTAGTTGAGCAGGTTGACGTAGCACAAGATCAGGACGGTCAAGACGGCGCGCACGGGCGCCACGCCGCTGCACGGCTCCTCCGCCACATCCCGACACTCCTCTTCCTCCTCCGCCACTTCATTGTCGTCCAGCACAAACGGAGCCGAGTCTGACGTGGGCGTGTCTGTGGACATGGCAGCAGCCACTGGGAGGCCACCGCCTCGAAAGAGTTAAGTTATCATTCTGTTAGTGTGTTGAATACGTTTTCTATTGAGAAAAAAAAGACCGTGTACATCAAACATGTCAAACTCAATTTGGCTTGGGGGCCAGATTCGGACTTTATGTTCCCAGGTGTGCTAATAAGATAAAAAAAAAAAAAAGTTTTTTTTTATTACTTCGCTTTATCATTCAGCCTGCATTAGTAGCCTTTCCTGCACATTTTAATCATGGATGAAAAGGGATCTATTCTAGCACAACACATTTATGCACAAAAAAAATAAAAATAAATGATTTTTATGTTTGGCATTGAATGTGTGGACAAATTGTTTGTGTTAACAGTTGAATAAATGCAGCTTTACATCAGTACCAACTCACCACACTAAAAATAAAACCTCAAGTGGGAGCCATGAATAAAAAATATGCTTGCCTACATTGTCATACTGCTTTGAAATGAATAAGAAAGTAATACAAAATAAGAGTTTTAGCAGTAAACAGGAAATATCAGATACCAATACCAGGCCTGGGCCTACTGAAGCTGAGAAAATACTGCACAAAATTGTCGTTTAACCTAAACACAGATAACTCTTATTTTTAACGATCTGTGCAAACGAATGTCGTGCAGTCACACCTTGCCTGCTCTACTTAAACACAAAGCTATATTCCACTTATCTTTTTGCGCCTTAACCCTAAAAAAATAAGATCTTGATATTTTGGTAGAGCTTATTTTTGTGACTTGTTCTCAAACACTGATTTGAACCCAAAGCGACCCAGTCAAAATTCTAGGTGTCATATTTGATCCTAATTTGTCATTTCAGTTACACATGAAAAAAATGACAACAATAGCTCTATCCCACCTTCGGGATATCGCAATATTCACTTGATTCTGTGAACTCGGATGCTGAGATTATAATTTATGTGTTTGTTACTTCTCGGCTTGATTACTGTAATGTATTGCTCTCTGGTCTCCAGTATCAAAAGTTTGCAGCTGGTTCAAAACGTGGAAGCGAGACTTTTGCCTAGGACAAGAAAGTTTGATCAGATCACTAAAATTTTAGCTACTTGCACTGGCGCCTCGGGTGCGTCTTGAAAACATTTACATTATACCTATATTACGGTAATTGTTGACATTTACTATGTTTTGTGTATTGTTACCCAATGCAACATCGATTGCATCCTGGAAGGGGATTATCTCTCGTGTGCCCCTTTAGTTAGGTTTCTTATTTTCCTCATGTTGAGGTTATTGAGTTTTTACTTGTCCGCATGCTGCTTTCAGATCAGGTGATGGTGTAATTGTGACCCGTGTAGTCCTTTGGGACATTTTGTGAATTAGAGCTACACAAATAAATGTGACTTGACACTCTTGCAGTTTACTTGTTGTTACTGAAATTCTGGATCTTTTTGCCATCAATATAATGCGTCAAATCCTGAGTAGCAGCACATTTAAGAATGTCATTCAAGTGTTTGTTTCTTGGCCTTGAGCTCTGCTATGTTTTCTAATTGTTCATTACAGAGAACACCTGGTCACCAAGATAAGTAGTCCCAAACATGGATAGAGCCTTGAATTAGAGGTAAGATCTTGGGCCCCGGAACCGACTAGAACCCGAATTTTGGGCCAAGTTCGGGTTTCAAAGGTCAATCATTAACTTATTTCTCTCTCTCTCTCTCTCTTTTTCCCTAAGTGGAGGATCTAGACAGGATGATCTTAATTTTACTAAAGTAATTATTTACATAAAGAAAATGTTCATCAAACGATCAGTTCTACTCAAAATGACTAAATCCAAAGAAATGTTCCTCCGATGTGCTGGGGTAAAAGATGCGCGGATTCCTTCCTCAGCCTCGCTCACGTCAGTCGTCATCTCTGCTTCTTGCCAAGCTTTACAAACTTTCTTTCTGCTTTTTGGCCAAATCTTTCACTATTTGCAGGTTGTAATCTGCAGAATTTGATTTTCTTCTCCGTGCCATTTTGTTCAGTTTCACCTTTGTTCACTGGTCGTTGCTAAAATGCGCACTTCGCCGTCGAACTATTCCTTTTAGCGCTGAGCTTGCATTGCACACTTGATTTGAGGGACTCGGCCAAGAGTAAACAAGCTGTGCAAGTCAGCCGAAACGCACGATTTGTCGTTGAAGTACGCACAGTCCGAGTAAAGCTTTGTACTTTTGGTGGCAAATTAAAGGTTTGGGTTTATTTCTGGCTCGTTTATCAAATCAAGTTACCGTATTTTCTGCACTATAAGGCGCACCTAAAAGCCTTTATTTTTTTCAAAAGCTGACCATGCGCCTTATAATACAGTGCGCCTTATTTATGGATCAATATTAAGTCGCAAAGTCTTGCAACTAATGCAGCAGCCGCCGACTAGATTTTCCCCCGAACGCAAAGTAGTCCGCGATGTATGCTGGGATTTATTTACCGGCGTTTAATTGGCTGACCAATGTGTCAATCATCATTTGAATCGATCACTATTGGCTAAAGTTATTCGGAGGTAAAGGGGGCGGATCCTTTTTATCATTTACAGGCTTGTATAGGCTAAGGGGCAAAATAAAGCCTGCAATTGGCCAAAAAAGATGAATGTGAATAGCATGTTAGGTCGAACTACGGCGGGGGAGGAAACAGTATTTTATTATTCTTTACTGTATTTGTAAATATTTTACGCTCCTGGATTTACTACACTCACGGATATAAGAGGACCATGGTTGCACATTATTATTGAACACAACGACTTCGGTGAGCTACTACGGCTATATATTTTCTCAGTATCTTGTTTCAGACTGAACTCGATGTTTCTGTGATAAGCTATTTTTAAATTAAACTCAATTCCAAGTGTTTATTGTCATATGCACAGTAAAGTTGCGAGCGAAAAAGAAAATAGAAACTAAGGAATGGTTGCCATTTCTTGAATCCCAAGACTTTAACCTTCCAAATGATATTTGGAACGATGCATTTGAGTGACATTGTTGGGACACCGCATCCGCACGTGTCTAAGACACGTATTTGCTTCTTTGCAAGCTTTGGGAATGTTAAGGGGGTAATAAGTTTGACTGAACTGTTTGACTGAACTATCTGACTGTTTTGTCGACGATCCCATTGTAGCACCTTATAATCCGGTGCGTCTTATGTATGTCAAATATAGGACCAAAAACAATTTATTCGGGGTGCGCCCTATAACCCGGTGCGCCTTATAGTGCGGAAAATACGGTAATCCATCGTGTTCGGGCGGGCTCGGTTTTTATACCCGCGATTCGGGTCAGGCTGAATTTTTTGAGGCCCGATCTTACCTCTACCTTGAATAAACACGAGCTCTTTTACACCTTGACTGCCCTCTAGCGGCGAAAAGAGCATTTGGTTGTTATTTATAAAAAAGAATAAGGTAACTTTTGATGATTTGGCCCTCGGCTCGAATCCCTGAAGCGTGTGCCGAGTATTTTAGATGAGTGTTTCATGAACCGCGAGTGGAGGTGTGTGTTGATGGCATACGCGGTGACGTTTTAAGCCTCAAGAAGAATTTTGCCATCACCAGAAATGAGCTAGACGCTTGCTTCTTTTTTGAAAAACTCATCTTGCTAGTGTACATGGACAGCTTTCCTTAATGCAAGTTCATGCAGCAGGTAGGTACCTAAATAGGTGGTCTGAGGGCTTGATGAGCCTTGGTCACGAGTTGCATCAGAGGTGGGCGTGTGTTATTTGATTGAACTTTTCCTCCGAGGAAGCACGTGACTCTTTGGCGATCACGGCATTCATTCGCTCATTACTTGTTTCGCTCTCTGTCTTACAACTTCCGTGGATTTTCCATCTTCTAACAAACCTGCACGAAAAGATAAAGAATGTGGAGTAGAACTCGTAGTTTCTAAAATAAAAACCAATAACTATTAAAAAGTATAACATCATGCGTCGGCAGAACCCAATAAACCAGATAAACACAAATGGCTAATTCATATAAACAAATACATGTACTACATTTTAAAATGTAAAAACAAATTCAAAAGCGTTGTTCTTGTGTTCCTCTGTAGCACTAAATACAGTTTTAGGAAACTTGTTGTTTACCTCCAGATGCAATGACTCAGACACCTTCATACGCTTCCGGCATATTCATAGCGACAGCAAAATTGTCAACTTCTCTTCTTTTCTCTCACTCTCTTGCTTTTGTAGTCCACGGGCGATGATTACAGTAGCTGGCAAGAGAAGTTTTTCCCGAGTGTAAGTAAGGGCTCACAAATAACGTTTATTTGCAGCCGCCATGACACTGATGATAACTTCCGGTTGTTTGCTCACGTGACAACTGATCACGTGTCTCAAGCCGGTCACACTCACGTGATGGGGAGGTTTCCGTAGAACTTTTGAACATTTATTATATCTTATCAAAAATTCTAAGATACTAAGTCTG
This sequence comes from Urocampus carinirostris, assembly GCF_059441175.1. Lineage (NCBI taxonomy): Eukaryota > Metazoa > Chordata > Actinopteri > Syngnathiformes > Syngnathidae > Urocampus > Urocampus carinirostris. The sequence goes on along the minus strand of NC_142349.1, from coordinate 45,162,033 downwards.
AAAAAAAATCTGAATTTTAACAAGAAGCCTGCCTCGTTTCTGTGTTTTGTTAAATTTATGAAAAGTATTTCGTCTGGACGTTCTATTTTTAAATATTTTACCTAAATGTTCGTTTTAGAGGAATAAATAAATTATATTTACTACACATTTTAAAGATAACAATATACGTCAATAAAGTATTTGAAACCATTTAATTTCACTGCAATTTTTTCAGCCGCTCCAGAATTTATTTTCCTCATGTTGAGGTTTTTGAGTTTTTCCTTGCCCTCATGTAGGTTTTAGATCACGGCATGGTGTAATAATAGTCTGTCGTTTGCAATAATATGTGGTCTGTGCAGCCCTTTGAGACTCCTTGTGATTAAGGACTATACAAATAAAAAATGAAATGACTTGACTTGCTAAATCATTTTTCAAGATAACTTGCACTGGTTTTATATATATATATAATTGATACTGTGGTAAAATTCTCAAGATTAAGCATTCTATTTGAATCATTCATATTCCAGGACATATCAACATATTTTACAGCTTATTATTTGTCATTGCAATGTTATTTTGTTCAGTTTTACAGAATTAGTACTAGTGATACTACTCAATAATAACAAAAGTAATACTTGAAAGAATAAAATGAAAGTGCTGGTGTTCAGCCTAAACCTTACCTAGACTAACTATTCCGTCCTAGTCTTCATTCAGTCTTCAGTGTCAGAGTTTAATGATTGGGCAACTAAAAATTATGGGGTTTCCTGAGAGGTCATGGAATTATTTTGGCTGATTCTGTCTACAGCAGCTCAATATTAGATTGGCCTGCACGCCACCTAAATCACAGAACCACTGACTTGAGACAGAAATGAAGTACCACATGTAAACAAAAAAAAAAAAACAATAAAGGCTTTAATGATTTTTTACTATCAAATTAAGAGTATGAAACAATACATTTATGTTTTTACAGCAATGACAAATGAAACATAGCAGTTTTTCTTCAAGCAAGTTCCTGTTTGGCATCACATCCACACTTCTATTATGTCCCCGTTTTCCATGTCGAGCTGCGCGGGGGTCTGTTTGCTTGTGACTTTGCAGCCATCATAGTAAAACTTGACTTTTCTCTTGAGCGCAGAGGGCAAAACTGACACATACTGCAAGAAGATGGCGCCGAGCTCTGCCCCCTGTGATGAAAACGAGCCGTTAGCCCAGGGGTCGGGAACCTATGGCTCGCGAGCCATATATGGCTCTTTCTACGAGTATCTGTGGCTCAGAGACAGATTTGATTGCATGCAAAATTTCTCCATCTTGTCCAAAACTTGATTCGTCTATCCTATTAAGTTACACGCAAAGCCTCGCTCCCATCTCTCGCCAAAGGTAAGCACATAAGGCTCCCTATTCTCAGAATGTTGTGACGTTTTTACAAAATAAATGCTTGCATCTGGTTTTGAAACCAATATGTTGGAAAAAGGGTCAAAATTAGTTTAACCGATCTTGAGTAATTTCAAGAAAGAGACAAGTTTAAAGTGGTATGTTTGTTGATTTTGGGACACGGGCTCTGGCATTATTCTCTTTTCATAATTTTTATCAAATCATCAAAAATAAATGTGCTGAAGACTAAGCTTTTGTCTGGGGCGCGGGTTTAGCAATTTAGTAAATTTGTCTCATAATATATGGTGTGGCTCTTTCCCAAAGTAAAATTAATATTTTTTGCTTTTATGGCTCTTTGAGTCAAAAAGGTTCCCGACCCCTGCGTTAGCCCGATGGACAGCGAGGCACACAGCAGGAATACGCCACGTACTTTGTGCACGGAGAAGTCCTGCGTTGATCCTCGGTCTTTGCTTTGAAGACGTACCGTGATGACGGAGGTCTCTTCAGTCACCATGATAACACATTCTAGACAGAATCAACATAGTGTGCATCAACACTTCATATTTGCATTGGATAGCTGCGATAACCTTAAAGGGACAGTGTGTAATAGAGGCAAGATCTTAAACCCGGGCTTGGGGCTGGGCTTCTCTCTCGCTACAGTACTTTTTTTTTTTAAATCCACTGCTTCTCTCACAATGTTTTTTTATCCACCACTTCTCTGAGTTGTTAGCAGGCTGGCAGTTGCCTTTTTTAAAATTCACATCTCCGCTCCCCTTTCTAAACTGCTGCCTTTTTTTAAAATCCACACGTCTTTGTTCTTTTTTGTCTCTCTCTGTAGTCAATAGCGCAATTTAATTACAACCTGAAGTGAACCAGTCAACAAAAAAATCCCCTCAAATTACTTAAGAAAAACAAAAAAAACAATCATTATTAGTTATTTAATATGTCCCCTTCCGCAATTTAGCATGCATCTATTTTGAATGCTGAAATGGACCTGCAAGAAGTAAAATGTAAACAGATGAACTTAAAAGGCAAACGCGTAAGAGTCAAGTTAGAATATTATTCTTTATTTTGATCTAGTTTGTGCTTTTGCTCTTCGATCATTTACTTAGATTTTCCATTGTCAGACTATAAAAAGAACAATTTCATATCTATTTTCTCATGTATTTGAGCTACACAAATCTATATTCTTGTGGGCTTCGGTATTTCTCCGCAAAATAAGGCAAGCGCGCCTTAAGATGTTTTTTTTTGCTCTTGTTGTCTGGCCTCTTATTATTTTGTGTCCCAGCGTTATTTCGTTGTTGAAATGCATTTACAATGTTCATTAAATGTTGTAAATTTATCAAACTTAAGAAATCTTGTGTTTTTTATGCCAAAAACACAACGGGATGAAGTGATAGTAAAAAAAAAAAATCAGGCCATTAAATTTTCCTGAAGAAAAAAAGCTGAAACTTATACATAAATCTTGACCAATAAAATATGTTTTTTCTTTTTTTTTTAGGCGTGGTTCTGTCAATCAAGTTAATTAGTCTGGTTGGATTTTTTAACTCTTAGTGGTGCAAAAAACGTTGATTTGAATACTAGGCAAAAATACATGAACTATCATACCAATGTTAATTTTTGTAAAACAAATCATAGGTAGAGAAATTTGTATTTCTTTTATACAGTGGATTCCCCAATTAGGTCCTGCCATTTTTGTCCGGCAGAATGCCACCACGCTGTGAACGGTGGCACTGGCCCTCGCTCGCACCAGGCAACACAGTGCCATCTAGTGGTCAAATATTACACACTGTGGCTTTGAGGAAAGCTTTCAAAAGTTTAAATGTTCTTCTTTGGATTAATGATCTAACTGGCAATAAAATATTCATGCAAAAGTTTTCTGATTAATAATGTATTTGCAGCCCTTTGAGACTCTGATTAAGGGCTATACAAATTAAAAAAAAATTACTTGACTATGCATGAAGTGGAAAAATCCTACCATTTCACTTCATCTCAGGGAGGTGTGACACTGAGCTTCATAAAACATGCCTCAGCCCCAATTTGTGCTTGTTTTTGACTCACCCAAGATGTCAGTAATGTTGAGGCCCAACTTGCCCACGGTGGAATTTGCAGGGAGCTCCACCTCCTCCTTTAGCATTCTTAAACGGCTGCTGGGAACACCCAAAATGTCCGCCATTTGGCACACCATCTGGTCCACTGATGTAGTCTGGTCAACACAGAGGGGTTCATAGGCACAAATTGGATATTACGTATATAAAACCATTTATAAACAACTATAATGACATATAAACTTCTTCAATAGGGCTGAATGTATGCAATATTTTAAGAAATCATATGCTGCATGGATCAGACCTATAAATGATAAATGCAGGACCCCAAAAAAATCCTTCATGAGCAGCCATATCTTAGGGGTTATTTTTTTCAGATTCCAATTTTTAAAAACAAGCTAGGGATGGACAATCGAAGCAATAGTGCATCGAATCACATCAGTGTACATGTACATATTAGCCATATACAAAAAGGTAGTGGGCTGTTAGACTAGTTTGGGTGTCAACAGGCTGCTCTGGAGTCGCAGGCAGCTCTTTGGCGCGCCCCCAGTGGGCCCCTGGCGCCTTTTCAAAAATGTTTAACAAAGGAAAATGATATGGTTTCTGTACAAGAACAAACATTCTTAACATTGTCCAGTGAAAATACATGTATTTAGTGTATGTTGCCTTCCTTGTAGGGCTTACAAAGCTTTTTAATTTTTTTTCCAGCTCCAAACGTGTTTTCTTGTTACAACATTGTTCTTTTGTTTTGGGTTGCCAACACCTGGGCAAACTTCTCCTTCCCTTTCAATGCAGCCGAGCTAACTCCTACTCTCCCAGTGGTAAAATCACTGATGCTTAAGACCGGGAATACTGGCTGCTGGTTCTGCCAGGTTTCCAAATTCAGCACCATATGTAAGGAGCCACGCCACTGTGATCAGAGTCATGCTGCTGCGAGCAGAGCCAGCCATAGAGTACACTGCGAGCAGAGACAGCCAGCAGGCACGCCACGAGACCACACTACGAGCAGCAGCCTTCAAGAGCATTGCAAACCCGCTTCCCGACAACAGCTGTTGACCAGGCCGTGGGCAGCAGCCATCGAGCCGCTGAGCCACCATCCACGAGCTTCTTGCTCAGTTGCTCACTAATGTTTTTTGGGCTGCTCTCGACTTGGTCACATGCCAGGCTCCTTGATTACGCACTTCAAATAATAAATATATAATGCTTGTGGTAGGCTTGCAAAGTATTGTTGTTTGAGGCACATTAGTGTGCCTACTTTAGAACCTTTGCATTCATTTAATTCACCATTAAGTGTCAGTATTTATTCGACACTAAACCTGCCCAAGACACACCACAGGAAGTGGTGTCCCATTGACCCATGCAGTCAAGTGATACAATTCTGAATCGTGTGTGCACACAAACCCCAGTGACAGGCAGCTTGTAGACTTCTGTGCGCCATCGCACTTTCACCACCCGCAAGTTAGATGACTGCTGCCCAGCATCCGACATGATGATGACATCATCTTCGTCTTCCTGCTCCAAAAGGTCAGAACGACGCTTCCTGGTGCATGGACCCGTAGGGGAGAGGACAGCTCTTGCAGCATGCAACCTCCTGTCCACCTTGCTGGCTCATGCATATACAAAAAACGAGTTTGTAGAACTTGTGTATCAAATAAGAAAATAGTGTATTTGATCCCTCTTATAATAAAGCCATTGATGACAAAAAAGGAAGCACAGAACACAACCATAGGGGATTGTTACGATGGCGTGACGTAGCGGCCGTAAAGTGTGCGGTTGCCAAAAAGTGTGGTGATAAGAATGCCTAAAATAAATAAACAACAGTGAGCACAAACGTTTTTCATGTGCCTTATTGAACATAACGTTGATGACAAGGATGGAGTTTCCACTCTTGCCTCTTTCTCCGTTCCTCGCTCTTGCTGGTTAGGATCTTTCAGAACTTTTATTGAAGCCATCGGGCTATTCAATGCTATTGACGAGCAAAGGCGGGCAATGTTGTGTCACTATTTTTTGGATGAGACTGGACCGACTGTCACATCATCTTCCTTATCAGTTCCCGCTTTCTCCTCTCCTTTTGTTGTCATTACCCATGTTGTTTTTCATTTAATGCAAAAATGCCCCAAAAATACATACTTTAAAAAAAGAAGAAGTAGCTAAAATCTTTAATTTTGTAGTCAATACCTGACACTTACTTGATCATCCTCTTTGAACGTTGTGATAGTTTCTGGAACGGAACCTCTTCCAGTGGAGGAGGGGGAGACAGCGAGGGATTCTCCTTTCGGACACACACACTGTACACACACATTACAAATTCTGCATGTATGTGTGCTGCTACCAAAATGACAATACATACACTTCCTGGTCGTCATCAGAGTCACTGATGATTGTGAGCACTGGGTCTTCTCGATGAGTCGGACTCGTCAGTGACCACAGATCAGCTAAATCGTCATCTTTTGGTAGGAGAGAGACACTGTGAGAATGCAATTATTCTGTATGACCCTGTCTTTAATGATCACATCTGACCTGCCTTTTCTTTATCCATCAAGACTGGAAGATCCACCTTCAGTTCGAAGGTTCTGCTCACCTAAAAGCCAGCACAACATCCAGAGCAGGATGATTATGAAGCTAGCTTAAACCATAACATCTCTTTTGCAGGCTGCGTATTTAACTGGCCTTGTTGGAGTAGATGGGCACAGGTACAATAGCCGACGCGTCCAAAAAGCAACGACGTTTGGAAGAAGCCTTGACTGCTGCCGAGTCCCCATCCGTAGCCTGGTCAAAGAAAACATTACGAGCACCATTTAATGTGACAGAGAGAGCATCGCAGTGCATGACTGGTCATATGTTGCTTGGCAAGGGATGTGTTTGGATTTAAGACCACTTTCCGGTCTTCATGTCCTTAACATTGGTTTGACATTTTAGTGTATGGTTGTCAAAAGCAGGACATTTGGGCATTTGCTAATGGGAGAATAACAAGGTTGATGCGTGTCCTCTCTCTGTACAAAAAGGGGGGTTCTATGTGGAATTTGACTTAAAACGTCTTAGTTTTAAGGATCCATACACATTTATAGGAACGCACTAACATGCCAAAACAATGACCGGGATATATGGACAGCGTTAAGAGACACTTTAAGATGATTCAAAAATTTGCCGGTAAACTTGAAGAAGATAATTAAACTTTACTACTAAAAGGGTTTTAAGACCAAATTTTCTCCCGCTGGTTTGGATTAGCTTGGGCAACAGAAGTTTAGTTCTTTTTTCTGGGACATAACATGAGACAAACCCACCGCATTCGCCATCTTGTTTGCTGTCTACATTTGTTCCTCTGCTGCCTTCACGGACCATAAGACAAAACATAATCGACACAAAAAAATCTAATCTACAGACCTAAACGTTTGTCAGATTCTCAAGGATTCCCGCCAATCCACGCGCCTTTTTATTATAGGTTTGTTGTAACACTATTTTATGACAGCGCGCTTTTTATTTGAATTCTATCACTTTTACTGTGAACGCGCGTTGCTGATTGGTGGTTGATGGCTCTTAAGCGTCAGTTAATTGGTTTGAAAACAGAAACAAAAAAATGAAATGTAAGACCGCAAATAATGGCGATCGCCTAAGTTTCCATGTAGGTGTGTACATATGTACGTATGTATGTATATGACACCTGTCTTGTTCAACTACATCAGTTTTCTAGCGCTCTCTTGTGACCCTATGGAGGAAAATGCACCCAAAAGTCGTCAGCTGAATGACCAATATTTCCACACGGCAAAATTGAATCCCGACCCCACAAGTATAGCAAAAAATCGATAAATGAAATGCAGCCTGGTCTAGTCTGAGCGGTGTATTTTGGCTTACCGTAATCGGTTGTAGATTTGCTGAGTCAGGATGAAAAGTCGCCGATGAAAAGCCACCTGTAGATATTTTGAACACACATGCGAGTTTGCAGCATCCTCAAGTACACCCTCAGGATCGATTTCAGAATCAGCATACCTGTCAAGCTCCACGGCTCCATGCCCTTACAAACTGTGGTATTTTCCCTTACAAAATACAAAATAATTTTACACCATATTTTTTTTACAAACGTGTTTATTTATGTAGTTTAACATGTTATATTGTACATGTGTTTTGTTATATCAGATATATTGTTAATTGACATTTTGTTGTGAGATACTGAGTTGCTCGACATGAATGAGGTTTATTATAAAAAAAGTTCAAAAATGAAGTAGCATGGACATTCACTGTAGAAGGAAAATACATGCAATTCTAATTCAGTAGAATTTTCCTATTCAAATTATTAATTCATTTTCTGCATTAAATTATTGTTGTTAATATACTGATTGAAGGGATAACCACAAACCTGTCTTTTTTCATTTTCTCCTTTTATATTTCCTTTTTTTTCTCTTAACTTCTTTATACGACATAATAATTCTTAATATAATGTGTAACCGCGCTGTACGTGTCCCACCAAAGATCCACATTCACGCTGGGCTGGATGATGAGGTTTTTATTATTACAGTTTCTGCAAATGGATGAGTCACAACATTAGCTTTTCTGTTGGCTTTGATCTCTTTGATCTCTACAAGGGGAATTCATAATTCAGTAAAACAGAAACAAAACGAAAATAAACCTAAACAGCTTGACAATATCAATCACATTACTGTGCATGTTGAGAGATTTGTCAGCTGGGGTTATAATGTTTAAAATTAACTTATTTTGTGGAGCACCAAAAGATGTGTCTTACCATTGCAGTTCTCTCTCTAGTAAGACTGCCAACAAACCCTGCCTTCCGGTCACATGTCAGAAGCCAAAACCAAACCCCACCCCATACCAGCAGATAGCACTGTTGGACTCATCATTGCAGGACATTTACCAAAAAACTATACACATATTTCAGCAGGAATTTCAATAAAACAAAAGTTATTATTACACCGGTTACAAATGCATCTGGCAACAAACAAACGACTTCGCTGCTCTGAATGACTCCACTCCTCCCGGCTTTGTTTACATCTGCTGTCCCCGTGGCAACGGCCGTGGAGGAGGTCTCGCGGTAATCCACCGCGAGAAGTGGAAAGTCTTGCCTGTCTCCATCACTGCATCGAGCTCTTTTGAATGCCTGGTGTTTAAGCTCCCCGGACCCTCGCCAACCATCATTGCTACAATTTATCGCCCCCCGAAGCCACATAGTGATTTTATCAATGAATTCTCCAGCTTAATTACACATTTATCCACTCTCTCGCCAAATTTAATTTTATTGGGAGATTTCAATATTCACATGGACAACCCCAACCCTCCACTCACCAGAGACTTCACATCCTGCCTGGAGAGCCTTGGGATACACAGCCTTATTGACTTCCCCACCCACATTAAAGGCCACACATTGGACTTGGTCTGCTGCTCTGGCCTCTCTACCTCCAAGCCCACTGCTGATGTTTTTCCTGAATCCGATCATGTCCTCCTCACTTTTAACACCGTACTCTGTCTCTCTACTGTCAAAACCTCCCGTCTCATTTCTTTTCGTAATACCAAAAATATCAACATTGACACCCTCTGCTCCATTATTGACCGTTTCCTGCCCCCAGACGCTCTCTCAAGCCCGGATGACCTCACCGCTCACTACAATGCCTGCCTCACAAATATTCTAAATTCTTTTGCCCCCCTGAAGACCAGGACTGCCTCATTCTCCACATCTGCCCCCTGGTTTACACCCGTTCTTAGGTCAATGAAATCAAAGAACCGCCAACTCGAGCGACTCTATAAGAAAACCGGCCTCACCATCCATAAGGACATGTATATTACCCATACTGCTAAATACATGGACCAAATTGCACAAACCAAATCCAGCTACTACTCCGGCCTCATCCTTTCCAACGAAGGAAATTCAAGAACTCTCTTCTCTGTCATGAGCAAAATCCTCCAGCCACCAAATTCTCTCCACCTGGACTCCACAACAACCTGCAACTCCATAATGGAGTACTTCAATCACAAAATCCTTAAGATTCATCACCAACTCCATCAAAACCTGTCTGCTCCCTCCCCATCTGAATTTCCTTCTCCTTGTCACTTCTTCTCCAGTTTTGCTCCACCCACGACTGCTGAATTATCCAACCTCATACTCAAATCCAAGCCCACCACTTGCCAGCTCGATCCCCTCCCTTCATCCCTTGTTAAATCCTGCCTCCCTTCCCTGCTTCCTCTCATATCTGCCATTATCCACTCCTCACTCTCTTCTAGTACTGTCCCATCACTTTTCAAAACCGCTGCTGTTACCCCTACACTGAAAAAACATGGTGCTGACCCCAACAACTTTGACAACCTCCGCCCCATCTCCAACCTTCCATTTATTTCGAAAATCCTTGAAAAAACTGTTAATGCTCAACTCCACTTGCACCTGTCCCTTCACTCTCTCTATGAGCCTTTTCAGTCTGGTTTCCACCCCGCCACAGCACAGAGACTGCCCTAATCCGTATTGTAAATGATCTCCTCATAGCATCTGACTCCGGTTTAGTCTCCATCCTCATCCATCGACACAATCTCTCACCCTATCCTCCTCAATAGACTCTCCTCCATTGGTCTCACCCATACTCCCCTCAGTTGGTTCCACTCCTACCTCACTGGCCGCAGTTTGTCCAGCTGAAATCCTTCACCTCAAAGCCCTCCCTAGTCACCACAGGTGTACCCCAGGGATCTGTCTTAGGTCCTCTTCTCTTCATCCTCTACCTCTTGCCTCTTGGTCATATCCTCCGCAAATTTAATATCCACTTTCACTGCTTTGCTGATGACACCCAACTCTACCTCTCCTGCAAACCAAACTCCATACTCCCACCTCCCTCCCTCACCTCTTGCCTTTCCGAACTCAAAACATGGTTCACAACAAACTTTCTTAAATTAAATGCTAGTAAAACAGAATTCCTCCTTCTTGGCACCAAATCCACTTTATCCAAAGTAAACAATTTCTCTCTCAACATCGACAGCTCCTTAGTGTCCCCCTCCCCCCAGGTCAAGAGTCTGGGTGTCATCCTGGATAGCATGCTTACCTTCCACTCACATATCAACACCATCACCTGCACTGCTTATTTTCACCTCCGCAATATTACCAGACTCCGCCCTTCCCTCACCCTCCGCACCACTGCTATTCTCGTCCACAGTCTTGTCACATCCCGCCTTGACTACTGAAATGCTCTTCTTTTCGGCCTTCCTCAAAAGTCCCTCCATAAAATTCAGCTGGTTCAAAACGCCTCTGCTCGCGTCATCACAAAAACATCTTCCCAGCAGCACATCACCCCCGTTCTCCAACAGCTACACTGGCTTCCTGTTCAGCATCGCATCAGCTACAAACTGATCCTATATACATATATGGCCATTCACAACCTGGCTCCTCCTTACCTGTCCGACCTTCTCCAGGTGCACGTCCCCACTCGCTCCCTCAGATCCTCGTCCTCCCTCCGACTGTCAGTGCCCCCTGCCCACCTGAGCACCATGGGAGCCAGAGCCTTCAGTCGCGCTGCTCCAAAGCTTTGGAACAATCTACCTCCGGACCTCCAAAACTGCACACCTCTCTCCACTTTTAAGTCCCGTCTAAAAACACACCTGTTCAGGAATGCCTACAACACATAGCTTCTCCATTTCCTATGTTTTTATGATTTTATGTCTTGTTTTTATTTATTACTTCGCTTACAACTTTTTAAATTGTATTTTTTCATTGTCTGTACAGTGTCCTTGGGTGGCCTGAAAGGCGCTTTTAAATAAAATGCATTATTATTATTATTATTATCAAAGCAAGTTAGCCGTTTGAGAGCCGGATCTCTTTAATGAGTTGAGCCAAAAAAGCCGGTTCTCTAAAAAGAGACGGACTTCCTTTCACTACACAACTCAAACTCGTTTGACTTGATTGATTTACCATTTAGTGATAGTTGGTGTATACCGGATGGTACCCATCATTGACAAATTTGCGTTTTTCCGTACAGATTTTCTTGTACGTTGTACACGTCTTAAAATGCATAATAAACGTACTTCGTACGGCAAAAACGTGCAGGTTGACGGGTATGAATCAGGGATCGGAAAATAGTCGTGTGTCGTTTTTTACAGCCGCTGAACAACAGCTCCTTATGGGGTATTATGAAGAAGAATATATTAAAAGAATAAAACGTACAAAAGCACTAATTAGGGAAAGTGAGACAACCTTGCATACAATTGCGGTTCAATGTGTAAGTATCACCGCAAAAAACTTCGACTAACCTGACATGCATGTTTTTGGGAACCCACACAAGCACAGGCAGAACATGCAAACTCCACTCAGGAAGGTTCGATCTCATGACCTAAAAACTACCACATACACGCTAACCACTGCACCACCCATGAACTATCATAATGATGTTTATTTTTATTCAAAATCAAAAGTCAATAGACAATACAGTGCCATCTATTGGTCAAGTATTACACACTAGGGCTTTAAGTTTAGAAGACAGTGCACAAATGAGGTCATCACATAAGATGCCTGACATGGAATGCAGGATTTTGGGCAGTGGAAGAAAGACACACACAACTGGCACAAGCAGTGACCCACCAAGCCATGCTACGGCCCCAGCGGTGGAACTGGCCCTCGACTTGAATAAAGGGAAACCAGTCATGAAGGAGATCCCTGGTGGTGCTGTCTGGTGCTGTATTTTTGCCCCAACAGCCTCAATAAATATCTCAGTCCATCGACTTAAGAATATATACCTCTCAATGAGATAGTCATCTTCAAAGGCCGATGGGTCTGCCCTGACTCTCTCATGTCTTTCAAGGTTTAGGACTTCCTCGTTGAGAACATCCTCCAAAAATGACAAGTCATTTTGACCAGAAAACAGACAAATAGGAGTTGGACTTAAATATATTTACTATATTAAAATCATCAAATACTTCATTGATACCACTTCTAACTTTTTAGAATTTTGAAACAGCAATAATATTCATCCAACTTCTGATGGCCAGACAACAACAAATTTACCACATGAAAATGACTGTTGCAATGAAACAGTTTACATACTCTGATGTAATGACAATATAGCTTATATGTAAAATTTTAATGCAGGATCAATTTAATAATGCAACGAACCAAGAAACACAATGGAAATGCTATTTAGTTTTTCACACAATTGATAGAAGTGTCAGATGTATTTCCGTGGATAACCTTAGCCTGGTTGTTTGCCTGGTCCGGAGCAGACTAGCTGTAGAGAATAAATCACTATAGTAACTGAGACGAACTAGATTTAACCTGCTTTCATGCAACCGACTTGAGGCTTAATTCAGCGGAAATCACAAACACATCCAGGTTTAATCCTTTATCGCCATGCAATCTCAAGGACCTAAATTTGACACATCTGATGTAGATTAAACGCAGCTATCTTCCTGTAGCATTCAATACCAACCAAACACACGCATCGATTAAGGGGGTCAAGGAAGTTGTTATTCACAGCTCAACTCAACTAAGATAGAATCTAAGAGTAGGCAAAATCTTAACACCAACATCATTCAATGCTAGATAAGCTTGTAATGCATGTTCACTAACTGTTTTAACAGACAAGCTTGCATCAAGTATTTAATTCCTACAAAAGGGAGCAGCAACACTCATTAGAAGTTACTTTGTTTCTGGTTTGATTTTCACCTGGCTGGATAAAAACATTTTATATATATATATATATATATATATATATATATATATATACATATATATATATTTATATATTTATATATACAGTATATATATATTGACAACACATGAACGCTCTCTCACAATAATCTGGGGTTAGTGTAATGCTTTGAGCAGTGTGATACTCCAAGTACATGGAAATGAATAAATAATCAGACTGTATCCTTTTAAGTGTAAAAACATTTTCATACAAGTTTTATTTACAGTCTTAATACAGTACTTCTCATGAAAACGTACACACAGAATGAAAAAAAACATGCAAAACAAATAAAGCACTTCTTTAAGTATGATCTAGTTCCTTTAGTAGCCACAGGGTGCAGTTTTAGATCTGAGGAATGTGCTGAGGCATTAGCATCTTGTGTTTGCATCTTGTATTTTATTTCTTCTTGTTTTCCTTGCAGGCGACCACGTAGCGCTGAGCAACATTTAGAGGGGGCGAGTAGCCGTCGGCGTACGACGTGTCTTCGAACAGCACAGAGTAGTCATCCTGGGGCTGTGCCAAAATTAAACATACATAAAGAGGATGTGGGAAAGAAATCTCTAGACATTTTTCTTCCTTCTTAATCAGAAAAGGTAACATACAGTGGCGCAAATAAGTATTTCGTCAACCTCTAATTGTGCAAGTTCTCGCACTTGAAAATATCAGTTGCCTTTAATTGTCAACATGGGTAAACCTCAACCATGGGAGACAGAATGGGAACGTTCTTTTCAGGATAAAACTGTTTAAATGGAGTGTTTTGGATGCAATTGAGTATAACATTCTCCTCCAAACACAATAACCAGTGTTTCTATTAAAAAAAGTTGTATTTTGGGTTCTTCTGACCATAACACATTCTCTTAATCCAAAATGCTCTCCAGTGGATCGCAGACAGGCCTAGACGTGTTCTGTCTTCAGCAGAGGGACGTCTGGCAGTGCAGTATTTGAGTCCCTGGCGGCGCATTGTATTAGTGATAATAGAATTTATTACTGTGGTCACAGCTTTCTGTAGGTCATTCACTAGGTCCCACTGTGTGGTTCTGGGCTTTTTGCTCCCCGTTCTTTTTATCATTCTGACGCCACGGAATGAGATCTTGAATGGAGCCCCAGATCGATTATTAGTGGTCGTGTATGTCTTTCATTTTCTAATAATTGTTCCTACAGTTGATATCTTCACACCAAGTGTTTTACCTATTACATATTCAGTCTTTCCAGCCTGGTGCAGGTCTACAATTTTGTTTCTGGTGTCCTTCGACAGCTCTTTGGTCTTGGGCATAGTGGAGTTTGAAGTGTGACTGACTGAGGTTGTGGACAAGTGTCTTTTATACGGATAATGAACAAAAAGTGCCTTTTATACGGATGACAAGTGGAGCCTCTTTAGAAGCCACAAATCTTGCTTGTTTATAGGTGACTTATTTCCACTCTAATTTGGAAACAAATTCTTTAGACACCAACAATAAGTTTTTTTTCCCCTTCACATTCTGTCTCCATGGTTGAAGTTTACCTACTTTGACAAATACAGGCGTTTCTATTTTTTTTGGAGAACTAGCATAATTGGGTACTGACTAAATAATTATTTTCCTACTGTAAGTTAGAATTATGATTTACTTTTTTTGAATGGTGAACCCAGTTCCAACTCCCAAAGTGAACCCAGTCATTTTACATTTTGTGAAACAAACTTTGAAGTGGTTCTCAAATTTATCTTTGCCATCGTTGAGTGTGCCACTGACCCTGTGTGGTGGGGCGTGTATGAGGGCACGGTAGAAGCAGGTGGTCTGCGGGTAGAGGGCGAGCACCAGCTGGTCTTTGCTGAAGAGCGCCTCCGGGTCCGTCTCAGGGTTGGCCTTCCATTGCGGTAGCGGTATGATGCGACGTCTGCTCAGAGTGTGGCGCCTGGTACGTGCACAAACAAGATGCAACATCAGCTTGCCGTGGCGTTGACTGAAGACAAAACCTCCTGTTGTGCCATACTCACTCTTTGCCTTCTTCGTCAATGTCGTCCACCTCGTACCTGAAAGAGGTAATCGTGTCAAGCGGAACAATAACACACCTTTGAATGTGATTAAATGTGATCATTTTTTTAATTTACAGGTAAACACAAAGGATATACTGAATACAGTTGTACCTCAGTTGTCCAAGTACCTTTTAACACGAGAATTTCGATATACGAGTTTTTATTTGCAACAGAAATCTTGCTCGCTATGCAAAGAACAATCCAAGTTACGAGCAGTCCCCGAGGCTACCACTAACATCCACTCAACGCTCATGACCGCTCACTGCCAGGTTCAGCTGGTTTCAGGTTGCACACGCAAACAACAGCAGGCAACAACAATAAAATATTAAATGGGGTGTGTAGTGTGTACGTTAATTTAAAGTTTAGGTAACTTAAGTGAGTAAGTAAGTGTAACTGAGTAATTAAGTGTTTACATATCATCATCAGTCCCCTCATCCCATACCTGTAAACCTTAGCCAATAGCTTCCTGTAATAATGGTTGCAATTCCCCTTCATTAAGCAACAATGAACCGTACAAACAAAACTTGGCAACTATTTACTCACAACATGACAGAATATGTAGAATACAGCGACAATATAAGCAGTCCTCTGTCCTCTGTTACCAATGACCAAAATGAGCAGAATTATGGCAGAAATGGGCAGAACAAGATTTTTTTTTTCCCTGGACACAATTTGAAATGATCAAATTATTGTATTTTTGTGATATTAAACTAGTATTTGAATGTTTTTTTGGTATTCAGGACAATGTGTTTTATAGCTATTTAGGGTTCACTGGGAAGCTTTTGGGAATATGGGAAGGGACTAATTAGTTTTTAATTATTTTACATCTGGACGATTTGAGCTACAAGCACGATTCTGGAACGAATCAAGTTCGTATGAAGACGTACAACTGTATAATCAATAGAGTGGATCTTTTACTACTAAAACAGAATGAAGCACATATTCATATTTTATTTAGTCACACATCTGTTTGGATGTTGCATGTGCCCCCCCCTAATAGTACTGGCTAGTATGTGTGGCCCCAAGCTTGTTTGTCCCCGACCCTGATTGTTTAAATGAGCCATCCAAGTGACATTGCATTTTTGGTAAAAACTTGGCATGCTGTTAGTCCTACTGGATAACAGAAAAGCAGCAGCAAAGCAAAGCACTTACTTGTTGGCAGCGTGGCTGTAGCTAACAACCTCTGCCAGAATCCACTGCTCATCTCCGTCCACTGCCTTGACCCTGGCAGCCACCTTGTCACCCTGCTTGGCCACGTAGTCACCGCTGGCGGGCGTCGCCCCACACAGAGGGGGCGGGCTGCAAGGGCAAACACATAAAATCATTTTCCAGAACAATAATAAAGAACATATGTACTGAATATTCCATTATAACACAAAGTTCTGGTATATTGATTTTTGTGAAAATGTTGTTTATTATGGAACAGCCCTGTAGAATACAGGCAAGGATGGTCTTTTTTCCCATCGCAATAATTGTGTCCCTTTTTCGAGTGGTCGGCAATATTTTCGATACAGTGGACCGGTTTAATGTCTCACTATATTCTCACAGCCCGGTCCAATTATACCATGAGTAATAATAGCTATAACAATGATAGAAAACACAATAATGGTAATAATAATACCAAATCCACTGTGTTCTCACTTGACCAGTAGGGAACTAGATGACGTAGGAAAAGATATTAGATAGATACACTATTTTTACTCACGTTACTATGTTGTACATTGTTCTGGCTGAACTCTTTCCAATAATGCTCCGTTACAACGTTGTACAACGTGGCACCGTGAGAAAAAGTTGTGTAAAATCTAGTGGGATCTCCAATCCAAGTGGCCCATTCAGCGCTCACACAGCCAGGATCCAGGTTCCGGTTTCCTCCCACATTCCAAAAACATGCATGTCAGGTGAATTGTCCGGTCCAAATTGTCCCTAGGTGTGAATGAGCAAGTGAGTTGTCTGTCTCTGTGTGCCCTGCGACTGGCTGGCAACCAATTCAGGGTGTCCCCTGCCCACTGCCCGAAGATAGCTGGGATGGGCTCCAGCACCCCCGTGACCCTACTGAGGATAAGCGGTGAAGATAATGGATGGATGGATGATATACTACTGTAAAACTTTGGTATAACACACACACAAACTTTAAGTATTTTTTGCATTGTAGGAGAATGCGTTTATACAAGAATAAACACAGTATAAGCAAAAAAAAATTGCAGGTTGTTTTTTTTTCCTTTTTGTGTGCGGCTCGGTGGTTGCCGATCACTTCCCACCACGACGCAAATAAGCATGTCAGCTAAACAGAAGGCTTGGTGGTACCTTTCGCCGGGTTTGCCAATCCAGAGCGGCAGCGTCATAGCTGACTGCTGCAGGAGTGTCATGAGGACACCACGCCGCATGGTCTTCCTGGGTGGGTCACTGTCACTATAAACTCCGGCCATCTTGGCGGCTGCATCAGACGAGAGGTGTTGTAAGCATAGGGAGATGCGGCAGATGTGACCAACCGCCGAGACATAGTTAGATACGAACCGATTCTTCTCTCCTCCAATAAAGACTTGATCTCTGCAATTTTGTCTAGAGCGCGGCGTAGAATCCTGAATGTATGACAAACAGTTACCATGGCAAGAACTTACATGACAACACATGATAAACAAATGTATTCATGTAACAATGTTTGGTTTTCATGTAGTCCTTTATAGAACAGTTTCCACAATAACAGCTGTTATCATGACAATGCTCTAGTAGTCTGTTACTATTGCAACACTTCACAGCACACTTCACATTTGTGAGATGACAATTTACTCATAGTCAATAGTCTAACAATCTGTAACAACCATGGTTTACTCTGGTATGTACCGTGCATGACAACACTGTCACTTGTTACTTTATATTCATGTTCAACAGTTTCCATTGTAACTGTAGGGAAGTATGACATATTAGTCATGTATGATTCTGAAAACACTTAAAATAAATCAATGGTTGCCATGAAAATAGTAGTTAACTGACCCACACTCTGCCTCGGCGTCGGCCTTGGCCGTGTTGTAAAGACCTCTTAGCTTTGTGCGGTAGTACGGAGAAGCTGTGGTAGAGACAAGCATACGTTCATGTCAATCATAAATTGAAAGCATGATCAGAAAAGACACACCCACTAACTTTTGTTTTCTGTCTGCATTCTCTCATGGGTTTTGTGGATGTTGAGGAGATTATGTTCACTGCGTGAACGCTCCTCCTAAAGAACACATGAAAATATTTTATTATAAGACTTACTGACACAAAAGCGAACACAATGTCAGCACAAAACCTGACCTGTGTGTGTTTGATGAGCTGATGAAGCTCAGTGAGAAGCTCAGCGATCTTGGTGTCTGCTGACATTCCTTAAAGTTGAAATACAAAATGATGAATTCATTCATATTTTAAAAACGTCTATAAGTGTGACAATTTTCAGATTGATTGATCATTTTCTTAGGCGTCCTGAATTATTAAAGAGGTCGTTGAGATTAAGAATTGTCTGAATAACACAAATGGAAACGTTTTAAGTTCGTTCAGAATCACAATTCTCCAAATAATGTCAGAGTGTAAACAATGAATATTAAAAGCGTTGCTGTCCTTTAAGTTGGAATTCCAAAACCGACCATATACTAAACAATCATAATTCCATGCTTGTTCCTTTTTGGGGGTTTTGGTTTTGAAATAATTCAGTATACACGCATGTTAAAATCCTAAATTGCATTCAAACAATGCTATAGGCATCGTTTTCTTGAGTGTTTGTAATAAATAATGTTGATTGAATGATTATGTTTATTACTTCACAAAGGAAAAAACGGGATTCACAAATAAAAGGATGAATATGGTTAAATGTCTTTTAAAACACTGATTATGCAAGGAGAAATAAACAAATGATAAATACATAATAACAATACGAATTTGAATAAAAACCAAAGCAGCAGCAACAAGGAACGTTATCTCATAAGTATCCACTTGAAAATACACGAGAAGTTACGCAGTACGTACGGACGCAGTTAAATCTTCCAAATACAGTTCGCTTGTTAGTGTATAGGGGTCGTCTTCATTTACTTCCGGTTTGCGCTTCTTGGTTTTCATTTTGATTTGACAAAGAGACGTGTTTAAAGCGCACTGCCACCTGCCGGCGTTGTGCTGAGAATTGTTCGCCCGGCATGAAATGTCCCTCTTCGCGCAAACATTACTAAAGCAACTTCGCCTTTTCATACCAATTAATGTACGCGTCAACGAGGTGTGTTATTGCGATCTAACATCGATTCCAAACAGTAATCTTGAGAATATCACATCTATTGAAAACTGTTATGTGTTCTATCATAAAGCTTATTACGGTGAAATACAGTAAACTGTGGGCAGCACGGCGGCGCAGTGGTTAGCGCTTGTGCGGCACAGTTCATGTCGTGGGTTCAAATCCAGCTCCAGACTTCCTGTGCGGAGTTTGTATGTTCTCCCCGTGCTTGCGTGGGTTTCCTCCGGGCACTCCGGTTTCCTCCCACGTTCCAAAAACATGCATTTCAGGTGAATTGGTCGGTCCAAATTGTCCATAGGTGTGAATGAGCGAATGAGTTGTCTGTCCGTGTGTGCCCTGCGATTGGCTGGCAACCAGTTCAGGGTGTCCCCTGCCCACTGCCCGGAGATGGCTGGGATGGGCTCCAGCCCCCCGCGACCCTAATGAGGATAAGCGGTACGGCTAATGAGATGAGATGAGACAGTAAACTGTCAAATTCTCAACGGATAAAACGGGAGACGAACGAACTGAGATAGACCAAGCTGTCATTTTGCAAAAGTCAATATTGTAAACTCAGAAGTGATTTCTACAAGGTATTCCCGGTGTAAATTCTCCGTGCTGTAATGTTCAAATTCAAAATCAATTGCTTAAAAGTAAATTCTGCAACTTATTCACTTGAGCGCAGAAGGTCTCTGGTTCGAGACCGGGTGGAAACATATGTTAGCCTGGAGAGGGATGGGCGCCTCCAGGCTGTATATGTCCAAGACACCACCTAATCAAACACGCTGCAATTGGTTAATGGTTAAATGGTTTCAAACGATGGGCGACTTGAGGTTGAGAGCTTTAGGGGTGCTGAACACCCACAGTGTCTTGCTGGTTGAAAACATTTTTTTCAATTCAATTAAAGTGATACAGCATGTAAAATTAAATTAAGATAACATTTAAATTAAAATATTTTCAAAAGTCTTTTTTTTAAAGGCTGATTCTATCAATTAAATGTTCATTTTATTTTTCATTAATTGAATGTTTGTTTTAAGTTTGGCAACACAGTGGCTGAGTGGTTAGCTTTATTGTCAATATACAATAGTACAATGAATCTGGAGGGCTTCTCCTTTCAGTGCAAAAAGATGTTCATGGTTCACGGTTCATGCTAGGATTGTAGGGGCACCACTTCCTTTGGTGTGTCTTGGGCAAGTATAGCATGGCGGGGCCTATCACTCTCCAGGCTGTTTTTTTGGGTAGGGGATTGCTCACTGACATAAATCAGATATGATAGGCCCTGAGCCACGCAGACGTGCAATACGTAAAGCTTTTTTTTTGGAATGAGTTGGACCTGACCCCGTAGTACCGACTCGGCCTGAAATTCGGATCCTGTCGGGCTCGGGCTTATGATCTTACCTCTAGGCTGAAAGTGGCAGACAAAACCTTTCCCCCTTTGTCGTTTCAGAGTTGTCTGACCTTTTGTTATTAAATTAAGACAATATATTTCTTTGCACAGCTAGGTCTCTTCAAGTTTAAAAGCTGATGGCGTGATTGCTTTGGTGTATTACCGCCCCCTAACTAATCATAGTTGGTGAAACTGCTGACATTTCTCAATGCCCTCGAGAGGGCTCTCAGACAGCATTCCGAATCTGATCGGCTAAACCAAAATTTTTTTTAAGACCAATGTTATGGAAAATGGCCTTCAGGCTTTTGTGAGGGCATCTGGGTAGATTTCTGAGCCTAGCAACAACTAATGGCTGAAACGTGATTGATTAAATGCTTGGATATAAAAGCACACATCTGAAAGCAGTACAACCAGGAGAGAAGCAATGAGAGGAAGCTGACAGACAATTTGGAATTATTTAACAAGTACTGATTGACAAAAAATCCTTCACAACACATGATTCAGATACTATCTACTGCAGCCTACCCAAGCTTATTTTGCATGTTCTCTCCACGCTTGCATTGGTTTTCTTCTGGGAGTCTGTTTTTCTCCCACTTTCCAAAAACATGCATGTCAGGTTAATTGACCATTAAATTGTGCCTAGGTGTGAATGAGCGTGTAAGTGGTTGTCTGTTTCCATGTTACCTGTGACTGGTTGGCAACCAGTTCACTGCCCGAAGACGGGATGGGCTCCAGCCCCCCCGCGACTCTTGTGAGGATAAGCTGCACTGATGGATGGATGATTCTGATATTTTTCAGGCCAGAAGAGAAGGCCTTGAAAGCCCTCTGGCCCACCACTGGTATACACGTTCTTTCTGAAAAAAGTTCAGCAGCTAGTTAATTTATCTGTATATTACATATATTAAAGATAGGTGTTGTGGCCCATTTCGCTGTGTGTGTTTTTAATTGTGTGCATTAAAAAAACAAATGTGCTATCACTGGGTACTTTCTTCAAACACATTTGAACAGAATGCCACCTATTATTTTACGCCATGTCAGCAGCGGTAGACTCCAGCTCTAACGATCCCTTACTTTATTTTGTACTGACAGCAAAAGAGTGAACCTGTCCAAATAGGATGTTGACCGTCCTTGGAGCGGGCGTGTTCTTTGCACGTGCGATCGGGCTTTACTGTGTCCTATTCGTCCAAAATGCAAACAGCTACTAAAAGCAAACTTCTTATCTTGTGTGACCTGCATCTGCCGCTGCACCTGTAGCAGGCAAACATCGCATACATAGGCTCACACAGACTTACGCACACACACACGCACATCACACGGTTGCAATGTCAACCTAAAAAAGCATAATCATTATTTTAAAACCAAGTTGTATATTGCATATGCATGTCCCGTGTCATGTCGTGTTGCATTTTTTGTGTTTGTTAGTAACCTTGTCCTGTTTTTTTTAGCTGATAAGGTAAAAGTGGACATATTCGTGGGTCATCATGTGGCGGCGAGATAAAAAAAAAAAGAAAAGATAACGCAATCAGGTCACGTACGTTTATCGCAACAATTCAACACAGGCACGTGCAACATAATGCTACAGATTGCCCTTTAATGTAGCACAAGGAACTTTACAAAAATACTAAAAACTAGGGAAATAATCTTCCATCTGCAAAACACAGTTGCATATCTTTAAAGGGACAGTGTATATTATTTAGCGCCTTCTGGTGGTAGAAAAACGTTCATTCATTATAAAAACTAAACAAAAACAAGAACAAATATATACTCATATAAACATGCATTTTTAGCTCTTTTAGTTGAGGAATAATTTATTTTACATATTATTGAATTCAATATTGATATCAAAGTTGTGAAATATTGTATGCAGCAAGATTGGACATGGATTTCAAGGGTAAACATGCAATAAAGCTTTCAAAGAGGAAAAAAATGGATCAGGAAAAAAGGCAGAAACAAATATTCACAACGTGGTACTTGAATACTGGCCTAGGTTATAACAATAGTGCGAAATTTGTAATTCAAAAAATGTAATTTATATGTAAAGCACTTAAATTGCCTGAAAAGTGCTGTATAAAAACAGGCAGTGTACAATGAGACAGTAAAATCCCATCCTTTATCCCCGTCCAACAACCCGAAACACGTAATACAGACAGGCCCAATGGTTAAAATGCAATAAAAACAAAAAAACAGCAATAGAAATGAAAGATGTTTATGACAAGGCACACACTAACGATGTGAGGAAAAGGACCTGAGGGAGGGTTTACCACACTGATGGCAGCAGATGGCCTCAGGATTTTAGCCATTGCACTACACCCTACCAGTGTGAGCCTCCCAGATGAGGAAACACTGAAATATAAAAATATAAATAAAAACAACTGTAGGACAAAACATAATA